>NC_090404.1:5762926-6080594 GCF_036365525.1 Heterodontus francisci | reverse complement strand
GCATAGATTTAAGGTAGGGGGCAGGAGGTTTAGAGGGGATTTACGGAAAAAAATTTTCACCCAGCGGGTGGTTGGAATCTGGAACACACTGCCTGAAGGGGTGGTAGAGGCAGGAACCCTCACAACACGTAAGAAGTATTTTGATGAGCACTTGAAATGCCATAGCATACAAGGCTACGGGCCAATTGCTGGAAAATGGGATTAGAATAAAACGAGGTTTGATGGCCAGCACAGACACAATGGGCCGAAGGGCCTGTTTCTGTGCTGTATTACTCTATGACTCCCAAGGCAACGTGCTAGTGAGTATAGAATTGGCAAAATACACCAGATTAATGCATGGCTGGAGAGATGGTGTAGGAGGGAGGGTTTCAGATTTCTAGGGCATTGGGACCGGTTCTGGTGAAGGTGGGACCTGTACAAGTCAGACGGTCTACACCTGAACAGGACTGGGACAAGTATTCTTGCAGGAAGGTTTGCTAGTGCTGTTGGGGATAGTTTAAACTCGCTTGGCAGGGGGATGGGAACCTGAGCGCAGTCTTGGAGAGGACAATTTCAGGGCAGGGAATTGGAGGTAGAAGATTAGCGAGTGACTCTGAAAGACAGAAGAAGCAAAGGTTAAAATGTGTGCAACACAGGAATTTGGCAGTGTTAAAGGGTATTTATTTAAATGCAAGGTGTATAGTAAATAAAGTCGATGAGCTGAGGGCACAGATACAGATGGCAACACGATATCATTGCTATAACGGAAACTTGGCTTAAAGAGGGGCAAGAAAGGCAACTCAACATCACTGGATATAGAATTTACAGGCGGGATAGAGAAGGGGATAAAAACGGAGGGGGTGGAGCATTATTTGTTAAGGAATCAATAATAGCTTTGAGGAGGGATGATATGCTAAATGAATCATCAAGTGAGGCCATATGGATGGAGCTCAGAAATAAGAAAGGGGCAGCCACACTACTAAGAGTGCACTGTAGACCTCCAAATAGTGAGAGGGAGATAGAAGAACAAATATGTCGGCAGATTTCTGAGAGTAAAAACTATAAAGCAATAATAGTTGGGGATTTCAACTACCCCAGTATCAACTGGGATCCAAACAGTGTGAAGGGCACAGAGGGCACAAAATTCTTGAACTGCATTCAAAGAGAACTTTTTTAGCCAGCACGTAACAAGCCCAACGAGAGGCGGCACAATTCTAGATTTAGTCTTCGGTAATGAAGTTGGGCAAGTGAGTGAAGTAACAGTGGGTGATCATTTTGGAGATAGCGACCATAATACAGTTTGTTTTAGCACAATCATGGAAAAAGACAAAGATAAAACAGGACTAAAAGTTCTAAATTGGGGAAAGGCAAAATTTACGAAACTGAGAGGTGACCTGGCGAAAGTGGACTGGATACAGCTACTTGAAAGAAAATCAGTGGCAAACCAGTGGGAGGCATTCAAAAGCGAGATACTACAGGCACAGTGTAGACATGTCCCCACAAAGATAAAGGGTGGTACTGCCAAATCTAGAGCCCCATGGTTATCTAGAACCTGACAGGGTAAATTAAAGCAGAAAAAGAAAGCTTATGACGATTACAAAAAACTTAATACTGTAGAAAGTCTAGAGGAGCATAAAAAGTGCAGGGGTAAAATAAAAAAGGAAATTAGAAAAGCAAAGAGAGGACATGAAAAATTATTGACAGGTAAAATCAAGGAAAACCAAAGATGTTTTATCGGTACATTAAGAGCAAAAGGATAACTAAGGAAAGAGAACGGCCTATCAGAGATGTACAAGGGAACTTATGCATGGATGCAGAAGATGTGGGCAGGGTTCTGAATGAGTTTTTTGCCTCTGTCTTCAGAAAGGAGAGGGATGATGCAAACATTGTAGTAAAAGAGGAGTGTGAAATATCAGATGCGATTAGCATAATGAGAGAGGAAGTACCAGAGGGTCCGACATTCTTGAAAGTGGATAAAGGACCAGGGCCAGATGGGTTGCAGCACAAGTTGTAAATGGAAGCCAGGGAGGAAATAGCGGATGCACGGAGGATCATCTTCAAATCCTCACTAGATGCAGGAGAGGTACCAGATGATTGGAGGTCTGTGAACGTTGTACCATTGTTAAAAAAGGGTGCAAGGGATCGGGCCAAATAATTATAGGCCAGTCAGTCTGACCTCGGTGGTGGGCAAATTATTAGAATCTATTCTGAGGGACAGGATAAACTGCCACTTAGAAAGGCACGGATTAATTAGGGATAGTTAATCAGGGATTTGTTACTTGTCTTACTAACGTAATTGAGTTTTTGAGGAGGTAACAAGGAGAATTGATCAGGTTAGTGCAGTGGATGTGGTCTACATGGATTTTAGTAAGGTCCCACATGGCAGACTGGTCAGTAAAATGAAAGCCCATGAGATACAGGGGAATGTGGCAGGTTGGATCCAAAATTAGCTCAGTGACAAAGGGCAATAGTCAACAGATGATTTTGTGAATGGAAAGTGGCGTTCCACAGGGCTGTGTGTTGGATCCCTTGCTGTTTATGGTATGTATTAATGATTTGGACTTCAATGTGGGAGGCATGATTGGGAAATTTGCTGATGACACACAAATTGGCCGTGTAGTTGGTAGTGAAGAGGATAGTGCCAGGCAAACGCCACCTGCCAAGACTGAGGCACACATTATATCGCCACATGAACATTAAAACTTTAAAAATTGCAGTGTCTGACTGGAAGGACATTTGCATAGTACCAGACAATGTGGAAACAAAGGGAGCCAATAACCGTTCCTCCAGTACACAGAAATGGTCAGACCAGTTTTGATCACATGACTATTGCAGAGTTTTTGAAGTCCCAAACAAAGGAATTGCCAGGCAGAATGCCGTGTGCTCATGGACTCTGAATATCTCATCCCTATCAAAAAAGAGCAAATCAATACAGGTTGTGGATGTGTGTTATTGTATACTAACATGTCTGCCACTGAAGCGAGTAGCTCTCCAAGCCAGGGTGAAGGACCTTGGGATAAGTTAAAAGCAATGTCTACAGAAGAGTTGAGAAAAATGGCTGAGCAGTGTGGGAACACTGTACATGGCAAGGCTAGAAAGTCTGAACTCGTTAGGCTAGTGGCCAACCATTTCTCCCTTGAATCTGACGAAGCAGAAGCAGTGTTAGAAGCAGAAGCAGTGTTGGAAGCAGACCCAGACAGGGTACTGCTAGCAAAGATACAATTGGAACAAAGGAAACTTGAATTAGAAGACAAAGAACAAAGATAATTACAGCACAGGAACAGGCCCTTCGGCCCTCCAAGCCTGCGCCGATCCAGATCCTCTCTCTAAACATGTCGCCTATTTTCTAAGGTTCTGTATCTCTTTTCTTCCTGCCCATTCATGTATCTGTCTAGATACATCTTAAAAGACTCTATCGTGCCCGCGTCTACCACCTCCGCTGGCAACGCGTTCCAGGTGCCCACCACCCTCTGCGTAAAGAACTTTCCACGCATATCCCCCCTAAACATTTCCCCTTTCACTTTGAACTCGTGTCCTCTAGTAATTGAAACCCCCACTCTGGGAAAAAGCCTCTTGCTGTCCACCCTGTCTATACCTCTCATGATTTTGTACACCTCAATCAGGTCCCCCCTCAACCTCCGTCTTTCTAATGAAAATAATCCTAATCTACTCAACCTCTCTTCATAGCTAGCGCCCTCCATACCAGGCAACATCCTGGTGAACCTCCTCTGCACCCTCTCCAAAGCATCCACATCCTTTTGATAATGTGGCGACCAGAACTGTACGCAGTATTCCAAATGTGGCCGAACCAAAGTCCTATACAACTGTAACATGACCTGCCAACTCTTGTACTCAATGCCCCGCCCGATGAAGGAAAGCATGCCGTATGCCTTCTTGACCACTCTATTTACCTGCGTTGCCACCTTCAGGGAACAGTGGACCTGAACACCCAAATCTCTCTGGACATCAATTTTCCCCAGGACTTTTCCATTTACTGTATAGTTCACTCTTGAATTGGATCTTCCAAAATGCATCACCTCGCATTTGCCCTGATTGAACTCCATCTGCCATTTCTCTGCCCAACTCTCCAATCTATCTATATTCTGCTGTATTCTCTGACAGTCCCCTTCACTATCTGCTACTCCACCAATCTTAGTGTCGTCTGCAAACTTGCTAATCAGACCACCTATACTTTCCTCCAAATCATTAATGTATATCACAAACAACATATTAGGAGATATGGCAATATCTCCTAATAAAAGAAAACAGATATGCTTCAATATTAACATCGATTCATTATTCATTAAACGCCTTTCACAATTCTGGGTTGGCGATAATTTTTAATTTAGCTTGAAATTATTTCAACAAGAAGACATTGATTCCACCGCTGTGTTCAGTTTGATGAGCACTTTTGAATTAATTGGTATATTCCTGATTAAAACAGAGGAATGGCAGCTTGTATTTACTTATAACTTAAACAGGAGTTGTAAATTGCAGTTTGTCAGAGTAATATATCTGTCTGGTTATTACATTCTTTGCGTGAAGCCCAAACCATGTTCTTCCTTCAATGCCATGTGTTGTTGGATAGCGAGATAATTATCATTAATCTAAGTTAAATATTTTCCTGAGAGGTAGAAGTCGCTGGCAGTCAAAGGATTGTTCCGATGATTTTATTTAAATCGAAGAAAGTTGCAGACTGTGTAAGGCTAGACACAGACAAATAACACCTTGAAATTCAAGCAGATTCATTTACTTACAAAAGGTTAATAGTTTTGAATTTAATAACAACATCTTGTCTCTGATAACTGTGCTTCACATAGGAAAGTATTATAGGTAAAGAACAGATTATACCAGAGAGTTATGCTGAATTCTTAACTGTTAAATTGGTCAACAAAATCTCAGCTATATTTTCCCATTAATTTTCACTGCCGTAGATGATCTGAAAGAATTGTTCTTGTCCAGTTTGACAGTGATCGTTTTGGAACTTTTTTCAATAAAAAACACAAAATGTTTAACAATTAATTTGCAGGGATTGTGTTAATTACGGGCGTAAAATATTAAAACATCGTGATGACAAACTACCTGGGAGTTTTTTTTTTATCTAGTTAAGATTTATGATAATATTTAAAATACAGGAGTCCTGCTTTCACAAACAAGCAATGTTACAGCCCATCGACAGTTAGTGAGATGTGACGCCGGCCAGGCTTGGAATTTTGAAAATATTCCACTCCTAATTCCATCATGCGAAATACTCGCTGAGAATAGATGGAGTTCATGATATATCAACACATTCAGATACATGCGCAGTTTACAAGTTTGTAGATAGAAAACAGGATGGGAGTAGAAATTATTGCTCATTTTAAATGATTGAACTGCGATTCGATTTCAGTGAAAGTAATACATTTGTCTGAATGTTTTCATCTATTAATATGATTATTTTTTAATATTGATTAAGTGTCATAATAATTTAATTAAAACCCAATTATTTCACAAGGTACCCGGAAGAAACAAGTCTGGAATTGATATTACCTATTTTTAAAAGAAATACAATATAAAATCAACTGACATGGATATTAGCCTAAAATATAATAGTGCTAATTCATTAAACATAAATGACCTCCCACAATTCAGTAGTATAATTGCCAGGATTCCAATAAGTGCAAAATCTCAAGGGCCGGAGAGAATTGTGAATTACGTCTAAAAATAATTTTGAGAACAATACATTTCTTACTCAGCTGTTCTCAGCTCGATAAGGTGCCGCCGCAGATTTTAATGAATTAACTTTGAGCATTGCTTCAATTATTTTTTTGGTAACGTTTAATTCTGAAATTGTATCAAACCAGTGGGTAATCGGTTTGCAAGATAAATGTCTCCTAATTTTCTAAATGCTTACTCTGTCACTGAGCTGCTGTTAAGGACATCAAATTTTCCTGAAAATAAATTGTTTCAATGTATTCATTTTACAGGAAACTATATCTTATGTTTTTAAGATTGCAGCCACACAGGAAGAAACAGTAGGAAGTCGAAGGGAGTTTTTGAAATGAATTTCAATTTAATTTCAAAGATCTTACAGACTTGGAGTGGTTGCAATTTCACATTGAAATTGACAGATTGAACAGATCTAGCTGCTGAGAACCCCATGGTTTCACCATTTGTTCCTGTGCGCCTGCTCACTGAGTCCTCCCGACTGATCGTAAACCTTCTGGTTCATTCTCCTGCATTTCAGGGAGTGCAACTTGATCCATTTATTTAAGAAACTTGAATCTGGGAGAAAAGTGAAATTTTGACTTTAAGTTTGATGAGGCGCCTCAGCAATGAGATCAGTATTCCAGTCTGTGACAATCAGTAATGCCAGTTCAGAGACAGGGCAGACAGACGTGGAAGGAGCTTTGGTCAGTTTGCAATCAGTAATGTACCTCCCTTGAATATTTGATTGGCAATGCTTTACTGTATATTTAATCCATGCTGTAACGGTCCTGGGTCTGTTTGATGTGGACAGTGTAGAGGGAGACATTACTCTGTATCTAAACCGGGTTGAAGTTGTCCTGGATGTATTTGATGGGACTGCGTAGAGGGAGCTTTATTTTATATTAAACTAGTGCTGTACCTGACCCAGAGTGACAGTGAAGTATAGAGGTGGCTTTCCCCGGAATATAACATTTGCGATGTCTGACCTTACAGCTCCTGACAGGGCCGGACAAGCGGGTCTTTACTCTATAACTTAACTTTCCTGTACCTGACCTGAGTGTTTCCCTCACAATGTTCAAAGATCCTTAATCTGCATCTAACTCATAAACTGTGAGTTCTCGACCCAGATATATGAAAATAAATTGTTCCATTGCCCAGATGAAACAACGCACATTAATTGATTTTACTATTCATTCAAAACCAAGTTTTAATGAATTAATAATTTTAAAACATGTTAAGTATCAGATAGGAACTGAATGAGATTGGCCTG
Source organism: Heterodontus francisci (assembly GCF_036365525.1). Lineage (NCBI taxonomy): Eukaryota > Metazoa > Chordata > Chondrichthyes > Heterodontiformes > Heterodontidae > Heterodontus > Heterodontus francisci. The sequence continues at coordinate 6,073,657 of NC_090404.1, read as the reverse complement.
ATCTTGAGTGAACTTTCAAAACAAACAGTTTCAAGAAGTGACTGTAACATTCCAGAGAACAGCACCTGTTCTGATCTGATGGGAGGCTGGAAGTTCTTTTGGCGATTTAAATGGAGAAAAGTCGAGAATCCTGCTCCAAATAACCATGATAATCTCATGTTTGAGACCATTATTTCGTTCAAGTATTTTCAAAAGGTAACAGGCAGCGATAAACTCTGGTGAGATGCAGTTATTGGACTGGGTCACAGCAGAGGGTAGCTTTTGAAGTGATACAGTTAGCCTGAAATCAATGCCAATCACAATAAGCTTTAAGTCTCTGACAGTATCTGATTGACTCATTTGTACTAAATCCTTCCGATCCTCTTATTTTAAAAATCCTCTTTCATATAACAAGCAATAAAAATGTATGTCACAGAGATGTTCAAATTAATGAAGCCTTTCCTCCCATTAAATTTGGAAGAACCAAATTCTACTGAGTCGGGTAGAATCAAAGAATCTTATAGCACAGAATGCGGCCATTCGGTCCGTCAAGCCTGTGTTAGCTCTGAGAACTCTCCAATTTAATCCTACAAGCCAGTTTTTTCCTCATAACCATGCAAATTAGTCTCCTTCGAGGACGTGTCCGGTTGCCTTGTGCATTCCAGATGCGGGCTCACTTTGCAGTGAGCCTGCATGGATACGATGGGTCGTATGGTCTCCTTTTGTGCTGTAGCCAATTTATGGTTCTATGAAAACCACCGTCTATCAGTAAACAAACCTCCTTCTGCAGACACCACCCCGCCCACACTCCATTTTGTTGCCAGTTATTTATTTTGCCACTGACCCACTTGCCAGAGGAAACAATTTCTCCTTATCTGCTACATCAAGACATCCCAAAATTTTGAATATATCTATTCGGTGACCGCCTAATGAGATCAATTCGACTTGTATAATCACTCTATATAACTGAACTCCCTCATTTCTGACATAATCCTGGTAAACTCCCTCTGCACTCTCCCCAAAGCCGTGACATCCTTCCGGAAGTGTGATGTGCAGAATTGTGCAAAAGATACTCCAGCCTAATCAGTGATTTGTAAAGCTTTAACCTGACTTCCTTGTTTTTTTATTCAATAATCCATTTTACAAGACCAAGTTGCTTTCTTAACCGCCTTCATAACATTGTGAATATGCACCTCAGGCCCCTCTACTTTTTTACCCCCTTCAAAATAGTGCCATTTCGATTACATTACCTTCAGATTACACTTCACACTTATCCGCATTAAATTGCATCTACTGTGTCACTGAACATTTCACCACTCTGTCTATGTCCTCCTGAACCCTGTTACTATCCTGCTCACTATTTGTTTTGTATCATCCTCGAACTTCGACATCAATTCAGGTTTATCAATGACACAAAGATTGGTGGTGCAATGAGTAGTATAGACGGACACATAAAATTACAGAGACATTGACAGATTAAGTGATTGGACAAAACTGTGGCAGATGGATTTCAACACAGGTGAGTCTGGCATCGTCCTATTTGGGCCAATAAAGGATAGATCCATGTATCACGAGAAAGCTAAGAACAATGGCAGTCCAAAGAGATGTCCATGTACAAAGACTACTAAATATAGTAGTCAGGTGCTCAAGTCCACCTCATTGTACTTAACAAAAAAAAACAATGACCCTCTGACCAAGCAAGGGGATCACAATAGTTAATTCTTTTTAGTCAGAAAAGCATTGGTTCACCGTCTCTCTTTGCTTCCTATATCTTAGCAGGTAACCACCATCCCTTTAATCTATTCGCTTCTATTTTCCAAATGTTCTCTTATGTGGTATATTATCTCTTGCCATTTGAAAGCCCATATCTCCTACTTCTGCGCCATCAACATCGACAATCTTTTACACTATATTGGTGAGCGAGCTTTCAATACCTGATCAATAAATTGCAGGTGTTTGAATTGTCCACACAAACCAGAAGTGAGAGTTGACCATGTCAGCAATAACACTTCAGGAACTTTTGTCCTTCCTTGCCTGGAACCTCGATGTATTCACTCGATGTATAATGTGTAAGTGATGTCAATATCAGATATTTATAGAAGGAGCCTGTCCTGATCACATTATGATCGGTGCAAGCAGCAAGAAGAGGTGGCTGTAACAGCACAGTCAGCAACACCAGTTCTCACTGGTGAGGGGTGGGAAGATACTTTGAAAAATTAAATGGACCTTTTCAAGAACATCATTCCAGATGACCGATTTTTTGGAATCGGATTTAATTCGGATTATTAATTGAGTTGGAGGGAGAATTAAACTCGGGAGAGATCCATTCAGTAAAGATAGAACACAAATCGCAATCCACAAGTACTGAGAAGGAAAGTGGTAGTCTGGAGTCAATGCCGAGTCGTCCAAAGTTTTAATTCCAGAAACTAGGTTGTGGAAAATTCCCCTCTGAAATCTGTGTACTAAATGATTCAGTCCATATTTTAAAGGAGACTTCAACTATTTATTGTAAAAGATATTTATTGTTATGGGAACATAGAAGATTAAAATGAAGTCTGGTAGAGGTGTTTTGAATAATGAATATTTTATACAGAAATTCAGAAACCAATTTCCCCAGATCAGTGAGTTGGTCTGTGGAGGGCACTGATTTAAAATCAGCGTCAAAAGAATGAAGGAAGAGGGTATGAATCTACTCTTCTACACAGGGGGTTGTTAGGATCTGGAATGTCCTATCAGAAAGAGGGCTGTAAATAGAATCTAAAATAGCTGGATAAAATGGAACTTTTGAAAAGAAGATTAGGAATTGGAAGGTCAGCGGGATCGCTGGAGTCATCTTTCACAGGTTTGATGGACCGAATGGCCTCCTTCTCTGCTATTATTTTTATTGTTTGATAAGCCTGGGTCATGAACATGCTAGGATTTGTTCTAGGTTTTTATGAGAAAATAGTGGAATTACTTTGCCTGGTAATCAAGTTTCGAGTTTTAAGCACATTTTTATAAGCACCTATTAGAATAACAGATGGCACTTTTAAATAGCAGTCGCTATTTTCCGGGGGGTGGGGGTTGGAGGTGGGGAAGTGGATGGGAGCGGGGTGATGGGCGCTGGGGGTGGGGACGGAGTGGTGGGGTGGGGGAACCCAGCAAGCTATTTGCAGAGAGAAAATTTCCAATAATTGCAATTAATAAATGCTGAGTGTTTTATTTTTGGCGAAGTGCTGTTGGTTCAGAAATAAATACTGGTCGGATTAGCGGGGAAACTCCACTTCCAGTTTAATCTAATAAAAGATACTTCACTGAGATGGCGTCAAAAGGCTCTTACTTTTGTAATGTAACAGGTCCTGAAAGAGAGGTGTGTTCCTGACCAGGGGACCGGCATGTGATGATCAGCAAATGATGGAACTGATAGAAGCTCAAATGCGGATGAAGGTTTTAAGCGGAAGATATTGGAATCAGTTTCTAGCTGGAGTGAAATTCCGAGTTGTCTGGTTAATAATCATGAATCACAGAGTCTAACTTGTTCAATCTGTCGTTCTTGCCCAGCGACACCGTCTCCCCCAACACTTTACGGCCTGTGCTCCTGTGAACAACCCAACACCGACGGCTCCATGGCCTACGGCTGTTTGGCGATGGACTGCATCCCCGAAATCAGCAGCGTTTCCTGGAAGAAAGATAAAGAGACGATCACCACTGGGCTGAAGACTTATCCGTCAGTGCTGAACAAGAAGGGAACCTACACCCTGAGCAGCCAGTTAACCATCACCGAGTCAGAGGTGGGAAGAAGCAAAATCTACTGCGAGGTTCGACGCGGAGAGTCGCTCTGGATCAAGGAAATTCCAGGTTAGTGTTGTGGAAACTGAAAAACAGAAAAGCTATCGTGATCTTGTGTAGAGGTTTGGCTATATCACATTTAGAGTATAGTGCACAGTTCTGATCCCTGGAAACTCCAGTTAGTGTCTGCTTGACAGCAAGGAACCTGTAAAATTATTAGAATAGTTTGCATTAGTTATTACTTTCTTCCAGAAATGTCTAACATGTTTTTCTTGAAGATTGTCAAGGTGACATCGTCCATCCAACTGTTATCCTCACCCAGACTTCCAGTGAAGAAACCACAAGCAGCAGATTTGCAACTGTCGTGTGTTCAATCATCGATTTCCATCCAGAGTCAATAACCGTGAGTTGGTTGAAGGATGGACAACCCATGGATTCGGGCTTCGTCACCTCTCCTGCCTGTGAAGTGAACGGGAACTTCTCAGCGACCAGTCGGTTGACAGTCCCCGCTCGGGAATGGTTCACCAACACGGTCTATACCTGCCAGGTCTCCCATCAAGAGGTCACCCAAAGCCGAAACATCACCGGATCTCAGGGTAAGAGACACAATCCCAGGAAGTTCCAGATCATTTTGTGCTCCAATGATAATCAAACGTAACAATTTATTGGAATTATTACAAAGCACTGAATATTTTTCCAATTCGCCATCGTGTAGTTGTATGCCTCAATCCGCTGTGAGTGCTGAATTAGAATTGCTCACTGTTCAACATGTCATCACATCACCAAAGAATGTTTCCCTCTGCTTTGATGTCATTTCATGAGTGAGGTGGCCTTGATATCAGGATTATCGTGATTTGGCTGATAGCAGCAATAGGTGTCTGGAAACCTTTCCAGGTAATAGCCTCGGCATCAAGTGTCAGAAAGAGCATCCTCCCTATTTAGAAAACTGTGTTCAATTCTGGACTCATGAGCTCAAGAAGAATATATTGGCATTGGGAGTGATGCAACACAAATTGACTAGAATGATAGTGGGGCTGAACGGGTTAAATAAGAGGACAGGTTTCATTGACCCAACTGGTATTCCTTTGAGTATAGAAGATTAAAGGGTGATCTAATTGAGGTGTTTAAGATGTTTACTGGAATTGATGGAGTCGACGGAGAAAAATATTTCCTCTGGTGGGCGACTCCAGAACAAGGGGGCATAACCTTCAAATTAGACCAATGTCATTCAGGGATGATATCGGGAAAGCTATTCACACAGTGGGTAGCGGAAATCTGGAATTCTCTCCCTCAACTCGCTCTTGAAGTTTGGCATCAATTGACTATTTTCATGTTGAGATTGATAGATTGAAGTTAGGCAATGGTGTTAAGGGTTACCTATGGGTAGACGGTACAAAGATACAGATCAGCCATTGTCTGATTGAATGGTGGAATAAGCTCGACGGGCTGAATGGCCTTCTCAGTTTTCCTATGTTTCTATTACTGCCCTCTGAGCAGAATGCCTTCTGACTCGAGATTGACACATGAGGAGTTCTCCCTCACGACATATATTAGCAAACTGCCTCACACCATTATTGAAAGTTATTCTCCGCCTCAAAAAGACTCACTGAAACTGCATTTTCTCGACCTTCCACCTCTCCTCTGATTGGTTCCAACATATTTTCAACACCCGAAATATCGTGACAAGGCGCCAGAATATTAACTTTGTTTCCTATTGGGCCTAAAATTCGGAATTTCATTTGACACCCGTTTTGAGCCAGTGTGAATTAGATATATAACTCGTGTCCTTGGGAGGCAGAGCCATTATAATCAACGGAAATGTGATCCAGCGCAAAGCCCGATAAACGGGCGGAAATAACAGGAGCAGTCGTAGGCCACTCGGCCCCTCGAGCCTGTTCCGCCAGGAATTTCAGAAAAAACATTGTTTCGTGCGTCACACAATTTCTCCCTCAATTATTCGATTTTTACGGCGGGTACTTGCTTCAAAGCCTATAAAGGCTTCTTAGGGTGCAAGTACACAGTATATGTTATAGAATCTCCCGGAAGCCTTTTCAGGTTGTTGTCCTTCCAATAAACGATATTATTTGAGCAACAGCTTGAGGTCGATATCTCGAAGTTGATTTATTCTCCTAGAGACAGTGAAGGCTGAATATTGGTGTCTGATTCTGAAGATGAATCTTTGTTTGACTTTTATTTCTGTTTTACAGTTCCTTGTTCCTGCAATGATCCAGTAATTAAACTACTGCCACCATCAATAGAACAGGTCTTACTGGAGGCGACGGTGACCTTAACCTGCGTCGTGTCTAATGCTCCTTATGGCATCAATGTGTCCTGGATGCAAGAACAGAAGCCTTTGAAATCTGAGATTGCCGTCCAACCAGGAGAGGATCCCGACAGTGTGATCAGCACCGTAAACATCTCGACACAATCCTGGCTGAGTGGGGCTGAGTTCTACTGTGTGGTGAGCCATCAGGATCTGCCGACTCCTCTCAGAGATTCCATCCACAAGGAAGAAGGTGAGCGGAGAGATTGAAGCAATAAGTGAGAGGTTGTGCCTATTTCCTGAGCCAAAGCTCGTCAAGCCGCAAACACGGACAACAGACGTGGTTGCCATGGATTGCCGTGACATCCAGGAGCTCCCACATGCTGCAGCCATGACACATCTCCTGTCCTGCCATGTGTATTGTGTTAATTAAATTAAATTGATTTATCTTAATTAATTTGGAACTCCCTCACTTACCAAACTCCCTTTTTCACACTGTGTACTCCAGCAGACAAGCAGCACTCAGCGCCCCCCTGAATTGATCCCTCTGAAAGCAATGACGAGTCAGTTGTGCCAGAGCTCAGATACCAGTTTAAGCTAGCTACCTAATTATCTACAGACTATTACTCTCAGAGAGCTTATATATCCCTGTTTAAAACCGTAAGAAACTTAAATTGCCTCTTAACTTAAACAATCATTTTAGTTAATTGCTAAATGTAAAGAAAAACTACACTTTAGAGAGATCAACCCTTAAAATCCCCTCCCTTGCCAAACTCCCTCCTTCAGACTCTATGCACTCCAGCAGCACTCAGTACAGACCATGGACAAAGGAGCTGACTTCCAGAGTCAGGTAGGCGTGAGTGCCCTTGGCAGCATTTGACTGAGTGTGGCATCGAAGAACCCTAGCAAAATTGTGTCAATGGGAAGTAGGGGCAAAATACTCCACTGGTTGTAGTCATGCCTAGCACAACAGGTTGTGGTGGCTAAAACACAATCATCTCAGTCCCAGGACATCACTGCAGGAGGTCTGCAGGGTTGTGTCCTAAGCCCGACCATCTTCACTGCTTCCACCGATCACTGCTTCATCAGTGATCTTCCCTCCATCACAAGGTCAGAATTTGGGATGTTCGCTGATGCTTGCATAATGTTCAGCACCATTCGTGACTCCTTAGATACTGAAGCAGTCCATGTCCATATGCAGCAAGACCTGGCCAATATCCAGGCTTGGGCTGATAAGTGACTAGTAGCATTCGCACCACACAAATGCCAGGCAATGACCATGCACACACAACAAGAGATAATCTAGCCATCTCCCCTTGATAGTCAACGTTATCACCATCGCTGAATCCCCCACTATCAACATCCTGGGAGTTAACATTAACAGGAAACGTAACTGGGCCAGATTTATAAATATTGTGGATAAAAGAGCAAATCAGAGGCAGGGAATTCTACGATGAGTAACTCACCTGCTGACTCCCCAAAGCCTGTCCACCATCATCTACAAGGCACAAGTCAGGAATGTGATGGAATACTCTGCACTTGCCTAAATGGGTGCAGCTCTGACAAAACTCAAGAATCTCGACACCATCCAGGAGAGAACAGCCTGCTTCATCAGCACCCCGTCCACCACCTTAAACATTCACTCCCTCGGCCACCGGCGCATAGTGGCAGCAGTGTGTACCATCTGCAACATGCACTGCAGCAACTCACCTTGCCTCCTTCGCCAAGACCTTCCAAACCCGCGACCTCTACCACCATTGGTAGCAGACACATGGGAACCCCACCAGCTGCAAGTTCCCTTTCGAGCCACAAGCCATCCTGACACATAGGTTATGCTGAAGCTGTACAAAACCCTGGTTAGACCCCACTTGGAGTACTGTGAGCAGTTCTGGGCACCACACCTTAGGAGGGATATATTGGCCTTGGAGGGAGTTCAACGTAGGTTTACAAGAATGATACCTGGACAACAGGGGTTAAGTTACGAGGAGAGATTACACAAATTAGGCCTGTTTTCGCTACAATTTAGAAGGTTAAGGGGTGATCTGATCGAAGTCTTCAAGATATTAACAGAAAGGACAGGCTAGATAAAGATAAACTATTTCCACTGGTTGGAGATTCAAAAACTAGGGGGCATAGTCTAAAAATTAGGACTAGACCGTTCAGGAGAGAGATGAGGAAGCACTTCTTCACGCAGAGGGTGGTAGAGGTTTGGAACTCTCTCCCACAAACAGCAGTTGAAGCTGGAACAGTTGTTAATTTTAAATCTGAGATCGAGAGATTTTTGTTAAGCAAAGATATTAAGGGATATGGGCCAAAGGCAGGTATCTGGAGTTAGGCCGCGGATCAGCCATGATCTCATCGAATGGCGGGACAGGCTCGAGGGGCTGAATGGCCTACTCCTGTTCCTATCTTCCTATGTTCCTATGACTTAGAACTATATTGCTGTTCCTTCACTGTCGCTGGGTCAAAATCCTGGAACTCTCTCCCAATAGCACTAAGGGTGTACCTGCACCCAATGGACTGCAGCGGTTCAAGAAGGTAGCTCACCACCACCCTCTCAAGGGCAATTCGCGATGGGCAGCACATGTTGGCCGTGCCAGAGACTCTCATATCCCATTCAAGAACAAGCAAAATATCCTGCTGAGCGGAGCGAATCTGAGAAGATTGGAGACCGAATCCAGAACATCACAGGAGGTAGATACTGCTTATCAACCAAAGACGGATTGAACCAAATAAATGGAAGGAAGAAACTCTACTGGTGCCCGTGGAAGCAGGAAGACAATGAATGTAAGCGTGAGTGTGTTATATCACACAGAAGAAAATGCTGTTTACAATAGAAAGGGACAGACCTTTACTTATATTTCGCCTTTCCCGGCCTCAGTACGTATATAAGTATATATAAGAATTATTCTCTCGATATATATATCTATATATCGAGAGAATATATATATCGCATTTAAGTCGGGAACGTCATGAGCTGAGAAGAGAGCAAAGCTCCCTGCGCACTGTTCAATCACACACTCCCAGAGCAGGTACAGCATGGGTTAGATACAGAGTAAATCTCTCTCTACACTGTCCCATCAAACACTCCCAGGACAGGTACAGCACTGGGATTGGCTGGACAATTTGGAGCACTTACTGCCAGCAATCAGGGGGAGCAGCTGCACCAGTGCTGCAGCAACTGCAGAGTGGAGAGAGGAGATTGCAGACTGGAGTAATTGGAGAAAGTGGAGAGAGGTGAATGCAGAGTGGAGAGCAACCATCAAAAAAGGCTGCAATTGTTTTGGAGAGGTGGGTGTCAGGCCACCTGAAGGAGTCTTAAGTTTGAACAGTTTGGGGGAGGGAGAAGAGGCCGGAAGACTTGGGTGGGTCTGCCAAATCCAGTAAGGGGCCCCTGAATTTGTATTGGGGCTTGCACCCAGGGAGCTCCCTCCCCACCCCAACTGCCTGCTCGGGACAGCTGGAGTTGCCCGGGTGAAGACTTTCTTGTTAAAAGCAGAAGAGGAGAGTACCGGGCAGCTCCAGCCATCCCAGGCAAAGACGCCTCCCCCAACTGGAAGACAACAAACAGTTTTGGACTAATTGTTACAAAGGTGCTCCAACTGGCAGTTGGATTAAACATCCCTTTCAGCCTTTGTCCCCCTTCCTCCAATCAGTCACCTCAGTCACCTATCCCCCCTTTTTCCTTTACCTTCCTACCCCGATCCTCCTCTACTCCCACTCCACTATTGTTTAAAGTTTGTTTGTTTTGTTTCAATTGTGTAAAATTGCTTTGTTTCTTGGGGGTGGACGTGGCTCTTAGACCCCATGGCAAGCCCTCCTTTGCTGGTGGCGGGGCCTTCCCGGACATATGCTGCTGCGGCTGCTGCAGCTGCACCCGTTGTCCCATCACCGTTTGCATTAATAACATCGAAGCATGGGGTCAAGAGTTACGTCCACCCAAACATGACGATCGAGGCATGCGTGGAAGCAATGGCCGAGGTTGTCAGCCCTTCGGCCATTGTTGCAGCCTCTAAAATGTACGGGAAGGCAGTGTTTTTCCTGAAGACCGAGCGGGCGGTGTCCCTGGCTCTGAACAAGGGGCTCACCGTAGGTGGGACCTTTCTGCCAGTGGACCCCCTGGAGGCCACTGCACAAAGGGTCATTTTATCCAACGTCCCGCCCTTCATTCCTGGTGAGCTCCTCCTTCCCCACCTGCACCCACGTACTGGCACTTTAACAACCGGCTGCTGGAGGACGAGCGATTTCGGGACTCGTTCTGTCGATTCTGGGCCAACTGGAGAAGGAAGCAGGGGGGCTTCCCCTCCTTGAGGCTATGGTGGGATGTGGGCAAGACTCACATCCGTGTCTTCTGTCAGGAGTGCGCGAAGGGGTCGACCAAGAGGCGGGAAGCCGAGATCGTGCGCCTTGAGAGCGAGGTGCTCGACCTGGAGTCCCGCCACGATCATGCCGTCGTGGACCCGGCCCTGCTGCAGGCGTACAAAGAGAAGAAGGGCGCGCTGAGGGACCTGCAGCTCATCGGGTCCCGAGGCGCGTTCGTGAGGTCGCGGATCCAGACCCTGGAAGATTTGAACCGCGCGTCACCCTTCTTCTACTCTCTGGAAAAATGGCGGGGGGTTCCATTTGCAGCTCGTTGAGCTGCTGGCCGACGACGGATCCTCCATCACGGATCTGGAGGGATTGGGCCTCCTGGTCCGTACTTATTACAGTGCGTTGTTCTCTCCGGATCCATCCAGTGAGGATGCATGCAGAGATTTGTGGGAGGACCTGCTGCAGGTCAGCCCGGAGGGCGCCGAAGGATTGGAGGCTCCGCTCACGTTGGCGGAGCTGACTGGTGACCTCCACCAGCTCTCAAGGGACAAATCACAAGGGCTGGATGGGTTGACCGTGGAGTTCCTCAGGGCGTTCTGGGACATCCTGGGGGACGATTACGCGCGGGTCCTGGGGGAAAGCCTGGCGATCGTGGTGCAGGGTGGTCATCATCCTGCTGCCGAAGAGGGGCAATCTCCGCCTGCTTAAAAACTGGCGTCCGGTCTCCCTCCTCAGCATGGATTATAAGATTTTTGCTCGGGCTATGTCTACCCTCCTGGGCTCCGTGCTGGCCCACATGATCCACCCCGACCAATCCTACACTGTCCCGGGCCAGTCCATCCAGGACAACATCCACCTGGACAGTTGTTCGGCTTTCTCTCCCTCGATCAGGAGAAGGCGTTTGACAGGGTGGATCACGACTACCTTTTTGGGACTCTGCGCACTTTTGGAGTCGGGCCACATTTCGTGGCCCGGGTCCGACTTTTATACGCCGCCACAGAGTGTCTAGTCAATGTTAACGGGTCCCTGGAGAAGGAGCATGTGGTGTCCGCCGGTACGCTTGAAGCCTTCCGCAACCCTTGGGCACCGTAGGGACTGGAATGCATTGTCGACGCCGAAAATGGCATTTTAATTTGAGTTTTTGTTTATTTCTGTTTTTAATAAAGTTATTTTAAAAATATAAGCATGTATATAAAGGGGGCCTGAGCAATAAAGGCACCCTCGACATGAAAAATTTAAAGAAAAAGAAGAAAAAAAAACTGGTTCAATTCCCATACCGGCTAAAATAAAACAAACAAAAAAATGGGGTTGGCTGCTGTCTGATTGGGACTGCAGTGTGCTGAGTGTCTCAACGAGGTGCAGCGGACAGTGCTGCAGTCAGTTGCTTGAGGTGCTGCTGGAGAGGGAGAGCTGAGGAGAGAACTGCAAAAACTTTGAACAACTTTTGTTGCAGAGGAGGAAAGACTTGGGAATAAGCTTGTATTTCGAGGTGGACGTCGAGCACCAGACTTCTATTTCATTTGGACTGTTGTGGGAGATAGAAGAGGCCGGAATAACAAGGGGTGGCGCTGTACAATTCTGCAGGGAGCTGTGCAATTGCATTTGACGACACAAGGAAGCTCCCTCCCCACCCGAATTGCTCAGCCTGGGTCAGCTGAAGCTGCCTGGCTATAGAGACAGAAGGATCTAACTAGTGCCTGGGTAGATTTCGGCTGACCCAGGTGAAGACCCCTCCCACAACCACAAGCAGAAGACCAGAAGACCAGGAGTAGTTAGAGTGTTCAGAGTACCACACTTTAAGGAAAAAAAATCAAAGTTGTCGCTTGCAGCCTGTCTTTCCCCTTTCCTGTATTCCCTCAGCCTCCCCCCAGATCTACTTTTCTTGGAAATGTTTGTTTGTTTTCCTGGAATTTGGGGGTAGGTTTGGCTCTTGAATCCTTGGCAATCCTATCATCACCGGCGGCGGGGCCCTCACATACCTATGCGGCTGTAGCCTCTATGGCCGCCCGTGTGACCCACTCACCTTTTAAATTAATTGCTTCGAGCCGTGGGGTAAAGAGCTATCCCCACCCCAATATGTCTATACAGGCCTGTGTAAAGGCAATGGCTGAGGTTGTCGGCCCCTCGGCCATTGTGGCAGCCTCAAAAATGTACGGGAAGGCTGTGTTCTTCCTGAAGACCGAACGGGCCATGTCCCTGGGTTTGAATAAAAGGCTCACTGTGGGTGGGACTTCCCTGCCGGTGGACCCTCTGGAGGCCACTGCACAGCGGATAATATTATCAACTGTCCCGCCCTTCATTCCCAATGAGCTCCCCCTCCCTCACCTGCACCATCTGGGGGAGGTAAGGTCGGGGATCACCCCAATCCCGCTCGGTCTTCGGGAGCACAGCCTCCGACATGTCTACTCCTTCCATCACCAGCTATTTATGAAGATGGCATCGGAGGAGGTTTTGGAGGGCCATTTTGATGCAGAGTTCCAGGGGACGGCCTACCACGTCTTCTGGACATCGGACGGGGCGCGGTGCCACGTCTGTAAGGCAGTGGGGCATGTTCATAAGAACTGCCCCAACCTCCTGGCCGCCAACTCCACCTCGACCTCGGCGGCCCAGGGTGGCGCCACTGCACCTCCTCCCACTCCCCCCACACATCCTACAGACACCGCTCAGTCAGTTCCGTGAGTGCCCATCCGAGTGGAAGGAAGGTGCGGAGGAAATGTAAACATCAAGAGACTCGTCCCCTGGACACCATGACACAACCCGAGCCTGAGCTCAGCCCAAGGTCCACTCCCAGGGAATCCACCTGTCCCAGGGCTGGGCTCAGGCCTAGAGTAACTAAAAAAAAGGAGGGTGCGGAGGCGGAGGCCTCTGATGACATGGAGGTCTCTGAGCCTCTGCGCCCTAGCGGGAAAAAGAGGAGAAGGCACCCCTCCACAGAGGTAACACAGGGCCCTGAGGTGCAGGGCCCATATGTTGGAGGGGAGCTGTCTCCTGTTCTGGGTCCCCAGGTTCCTCCTACCACCATCAACATCAAGGCTGCGAAGTCTGGGCACGAGTTCCCTATTCCTCAGGATGGAGGGGAGGGGGAGGCCCCTCTACATGCAGCTCCTCCTGTGGGAGCAAGTGGAGCCCTACTTGTGGCGGAATTCGCTGCCTATGAGGGTGGTGCAAGCGGAGGCAAGCAATGATGTCAAACGGAAATTGGACGGACACTTGAAGGAAATAAACTTGCAGCACAACGGGGATCGAGCGGGGGAGTGGGACTGACTGGATTGCGCCACGGAGTGCTGGCATGGACTCGATGGGCAGAGCACGCTCCTTCTCTGCCGGAAACGACTCTACGACTCTATGATTTCTACTTGTCCTCAGTGGTGCTGTGAGACCAGTCGGTGGTGAGCTTTCTGTCAGTGAATGGAAACACCCCGAGCTGGGCTACAGTCAGAGGCCTGAGAGGGGTCTATTAACTATCGCCAGGGAGCTCAGAATTGTTAATGGTGACAGAAAACATTCCAGCATAATGGAAACATGATGAAGCTTAATGGATCTTGGGGGAACTCTGTGCTTGTGGCTTCTTTGAAAGATCATAGTCACTACCTTGTGGAATCTGTTCATTGGGTAGAAACTATCTCCGAGCCAGCAACCACTCTGATCAAATAAAAACTGTGAACAGGCCGCGGTCAAAGTCTCCGGGAAACTGACAGGGAGACAAGGGAAGAGCTGCTCAGGGCAAGAGGGGACTTCAGGAGCAAAGCCCAACACACAAACATGGCCGATGGTCTAATCGACTTCACAGCATCGCCGGATGGGCTGCCGCAGGGTCCTAATGTCCACCGCGATAAGATACTCACATCTGCTTGATCGGAACAATGTGAACGAGCACACACAAACCGTCTGCTCGATACATTATTTTTGCACATCAAGTATTTATCCAATTATCTGTACTTTTGAATGTTACTTTTGAACCTGCTTCCGCTGCCCTGTCAGGCATAACAGCTCTTTGCATAAAATTGTTTTTCCTCATGTCGACATCAACAATTTGTATTTATATGGCGACATATGAACCGAGGACAAAGGAACATAGGACCAGGAGTAGGCTATTCAGCCTAGAGAGCTTGCTCCGCCATTCAATACCAGAATGGCCGATCATCCACTTCAATGCCCTTTTCCCCACACTGTCCCATATCCCTCTATGTCTTTTGTATTTAGAAATCTGTTAATTTCTGCTTTAAACATCCTCAATGGCTCAGCTTCCACAGCCCTCTGGGGGTAGAGAATTCCAAAGATTCACAACCCTCTGAGCCAAAAGACTTGCAGGTTGATAGGTAAATTGGCCATTATAAATTGCCCCTAGTATAGGTAGGTGGTAGGGGAATATAGGGACAGGTGAGGATGTGGTAGGAATGTAGTATTAGTATAAACGGGTGGTTAATGGTCGGCACAGACTCGGTGGGCCGAAGGGCCTGTTTCAGTGCTGTATCTCTAAATCTAAAAAATCTAAATCTAAATCTAAAGACATTTCTCCTCATCTCGGTCCTAGGTAGCTTCCCCTTATTTTGAAATTGTGTCCCCTGGTTCTAGACTCCACAAACCAGCAGAAACATCTTACCCACATCTACCCTGTCTATCCATTTAAGTATTTTGTAAGTTTCAATGAGATCCCCTATCATTCTTTGAAACTCTAGAGAATACAGGCCCAGTTTCCCCAATCTCTCTTCATAGGCCAGTCCTGCCATCCCAGAAACAAATCTGCTGAACATTCTTTGCACTCTCATTTTGGCAATAATATCCTTCCTAAGGTAAGGGGTCCAAAGCTGCACACAGTACCCCAGGTGAGGTCTAACCAAGGTTCTGTACAACTGAAGCAAGACTTCACTACTCCTGTACTCAAATCCTCATGCGATAAAGGCTAACACGCCATTATCCTTCCTAATTGTTTGTTGTATCTGCATGTTAGCTTTCAGTGACTTTTGACGAGGACATCCAGGTCACTTTGTACATTTACACTTTCTAATCTCTTACAATTTAAGAAATACTGTGCACATCTATTCCTCCTATCAAAGTGGATAACCTCACATTTTTCCACATTATATTCCATCTGCCATGTGCTTGCCTACTCACTAAGTCTGGCCAAATCCCTTTGAAGCCGCTTTGCATCTCCCTCACAGCATACATTCCCACCTAGTTTTGTGTCATCCGTGAACTTGGAAATATTACATTTATTCCCCACATCACAGCATGCCAATGCGAGAATGGCCCGTTTATTGCTACTCTCTGTTTTCTGCCTGTTAATCAATCCATGCCAGTATACGATCTCCTATCCCACGTGCTTTAATTTTTGCTAACCAATCTCCTGTGGGGCACTTTTTCGAAAGCCTTCTGAAAATACATCTATACTACGTCTACCGACTCCCCTTTATCAATTCTGTTAGTAACATCCTCCAAAAACTCCAACAGGTTCGTCAAACATGATTTCCCATTCATAAATCCATGTTGACTGTGCCCAACCAGATCATTATTATCCAAGTGTCCATTTATCACATCCTTTGGAAGAGAGTCTAGCATTTTCCCTACAACTGATGTAAATCTAACAGGTCTGTAGTTCCCTGTTTCCTCTCTCCTACCCTTCTTAAATAGTGGTCAATCATCCACTTCATAAATAGTGACATTTTCTACCTTACAATCTGCAGGAACAGTTCTAGAATCTGTAGACTTTTGGAAGATGATCAGAAATACATCCACTATCTCCATAGCTACCTCTTTCAACAGTCTGGAATGTAGAATATCAGGTTCAGGGGACTTATCAACCTTCAGCCCAGTTAATTTCTCCATTACAACCTTCTTACTGATACTAATTTCCTTCAATTCCTCATTTTACCTAGTCCCTTGGATCTTTAATTCTGGGAGATTTCTTGTATCTTCCTCAGTGAAGACGGACACAAAGTAATCATTTAGCTTCACTGCCATTTCTCTATTCCCCATTGCAAATTCTCCTGGCCCTACCTGTAATGGACCCACATTTGTCTTAGCCAAACGTTTCCTTTTTACGTATCTATAGAAGATTTTGCAGTCCGTTTTTATGTTCTTTGCTAGTTTACATTCATATTCTATTCTCCCTTTCTTTGTCAGTTTCTTCATCCTCATTTGCTATATTTTAAAATCATCCCAATCCTCAAGTTTACTACTATTTATGACAACTTTATAGACCTTTTCTTTTAATCTTATACAATCCTTACCTTCGTTTGTTAGCCACGGTTGACTGCCTTTAGTTTTGGGGTTTTCTGCCTTGAAAGAATGTATATTTTCTGTAAACTATATCATTCTTGACAGACTATCCATTGCCTATATGCTGTCATACATTCTAATGCATTTTCCCAATCCAACTCAGCCAATTTGTCCCTCATACCTTCATAATTTCCTTTGTTCAAATTTAACATCCTGTCTTCAGATTGAACTACATCACTTTCAAACATAATGTAAAATTCTATCATATTAGGGTCACTCATTCGTAAAGCTTCTTTTGCACAAGATTATTATTTACCCTTTCTCATTACATAATATAGATCTAAAATAGCGTATTCTCCAGTCGTGTCCTCAACATATTGCTCCAGAAAACCATCCCTAACACACTCCAGGAACTCGTCCTCCAGAGCATGAGTACTCATTCGATTTACCCAGTCCATATGCAGATTACTGTACTACCCATGTTACATGCTTCCCTAATCTCCTGATTAATACCATGCACCAAACTACCACTATTGTTTGGTGGCCTATAAACAACTGCTATCAACATTTGTTGCCCCTTGCTGTTTCTTAGCTCCACCCAAACAGAGTCCACATTTTGTTCATCCGATCTGAAACCCTCCCTTTTTCATGTACTGATGACAGCCCTTATTATCAGTGCAACGCCAGCACCTTTTCCTTTATACATGTCCTTCCTCAATGTCGAATATCCTTGAATATTCATCAGTAAAGTGATGGAAAGTGTTTACAACAGTGCTATCAAGTGGCAATTGCTTTAGCAATAACCTACTCAGTGACGCTCAGTTTGGGTTCCTCCAGGGCTACTCAGTTCCTGACCTCATTACAGCCTCGGTTCAAACACAGAACTCAAGAGGTGAGGTGAGGGTGACTGCCCTTGACATCAAGGTAGCATTTGACCGAGTATGGCATCAAGGAGCCCTAGCAAAACTGAGGTCAATGGGAATCAGGGGGAAAACTCTCCGCTGGTTGGAGTCATACCTAGCGCAAACAAGATGGCTGTGGTTGTTGGAGGTCAAGCATCTCAGCTCCAGGATATCACTGCAGGAGTTCGTCAGGGTAGTGTCCTAGGTCCAACCATCTTCAGCTGATTCATCAATGAGCTTTCTTCAATCATAAGGTCAGAAGTGGGGATGTTTGATGATGATTGCCCAATGTTCAGCACCATTCACAACTCCTCAGATGCTGAAGCAGTCAGTGTATAAATGCAGCAAGACCTGGACAATATCCAGGCTTGAGCTGATAAGTGGCAATGAACATTCACGCCACACAAGTGTTAGGCAATGACTATCTCAATCAAGAGAGAGCATCTAACAACCTCCCTTGACGTCCAATGACATTATGATCACTGAATACCCCAGGATCAACATTCTGGGGATTACCATTGACCAGATACTGAACTGGAGTAGCCATATAAATACCATGGCTACACGAGCAGGTCAGATGCTGGGATTCTGCGATGAGTAACTCACCTCCTGACTTTTCAATGCCTGTCCATCATCTACAAGGCACAAGTCAGGAGTGTGATGGAATACTCTCCACTTGCCTGGATGGGTACAGTTCCAACAACATTCAAGAAGCTCGACACCATCCAAAACAAAGCAACCCACTTGATTGGCACCCCATCCATCACCTTAAATATTCACTGCCTCCACCATCAATGCACAGTGACAACAGTGTGTACCATCTACAAGATGCACTGCAGCAACTCACCAAGGCTCCTTGGACAACACCTTCCAAACCCACGACCACTAGCACCTAGAAGGCCAAGAGCAGCAGATGCATGGGAACACTACCACCTGCAAGTTCTCCTGCAAGTCACACACCATCCTGGCGTGGAAATATATCGCCATTCCTTCACTGTCGCTGGGTCAAAATCCTGGAATACTGCCTTCCGAACAGCAATGTGGGTGTACCTACCCCACATGGACTGCAGCACTGCAAGATGGCGGCTCACCACTACTTTCTCAAGGGCAATTAGAGATGGGCAATAAATGCTGTCCTAGCCAGCGATGCCCACATCCCATGAATGAATAAAAATGAATTCAGTTCCCTGTCTTGGTCACCCTGTAGCCACGTTTCCGTCATGGAAATTAGATCGTACCCATTTACCTCTATTTGTACCTTTAAACCATCTATCTTTTTGCGAATGCTGCGTGAATTCAGGTACAAATTCTATGAATCATTCCAAGGTTTTATGTGTGTTCGTGTCTCTGTGCCTCATAGGCTCGAGTCTCCAGGGATCACTCCCAGGTTTTGTGCTTCCAGTTGTGTCTGCATCCGACACCTAAACTGTGCTGTGCCTGCCTTGTAAATATTTGATGATACAGTATAAATAGAAATTTAATCAGCAATGTGCTGCCTTATATCAGGCTGTGATGGATCAGAGCCCTGCTCTTTAATACTGACTGCTACAATGTAGAATATCAGAGTAGACTGGGAGGTGCGCCTGCTCGTTGTGCACCTTCTGACTCATGAAGGGGGAGGTGTCTTTGCTTTGTTGGATCATTGAATGGCGCCCTAGCTCATTGACCAATAGGGACTTGTGTTCATAATTTACTCAAACAAAGCAGGTGAAAAATACCTGGCAGAGAAATAAAGTGAACTGCAAACGGGAAAATGGAACAGTGAGGAGTAGCCTTGGAGAGAAAAAAAAATCCACAAAATGGAAGTTTGCCCATTTGCCATTCCAGATTTATTAACAATTTGACAGAGAGCAATCCCGAGGGAAAATTTTAAAAGTTAACACCAAGTGAATATAACAACTGAGCGTCACATTGAGAACAGAATACAAGCGGGCTGAGCTTCCATCTCTCTGGACAACTGTAACAGACCAGAGAGAGAAAACAAGGACTCACCATAAAGGGAATGGGATAAGTATAAATAAGCAATGAGAAACTTTACTTATATGCATCGGAAATATTCAAGCAACTGTGAAACATTATAGCTACGATTATCTCACACATGAATACATTTTTCAAACAGAATGTTGGAATTTGTGTTTTCCTTTTGTCTCAGCGGTGGATTCGGATCGGTTAACTGAAGGTATTTAACTTTGAGAATTACCAAAACAACATATTTTATATTCTTAATGCAGAAATATTGATAAAGAAAAATCCACAGCTTCCGAAATCCAATCGATCATTTGGCCTGTAAAAGAGGGATAAAGAATGAAGCAGTGATTTAATGTTCAGGGGCAATTTGTTCAGGTTTTCATCAATGATAATTTCAGACATTTGTGAAACGGCCTCAGTCCGATTGAAGTGTGAATATTCTCACCTTCACCAGAGTGAGGCAGCACTGTAGGAAATTTTCAGGAAGAACAGGATGATGAATGTGGAAGCGGTTGCCCAGATGTTGCCACTCGCTTTCTCATTATCTTCATTCCAGATGTGGTCTGAGGAATCAACAGGGATGTAACGGAGGAAATATATTCAGGTTTTTTATTAACCAAAGATATCATATTACTATAATTTGATATACTTTTTTATTTTACTTGAAATATTATTTTTCCCCTAATTTATTTTTCAATGTACATCCATTGAGTTAATTACATCAGTCTATATCTATTTCTAACTCTAAAAGCGTCTGCGGATATCCCCCAGGTCAGGAGGCATCAAATAAAATCGATGACTTGAAACAGGTGGATCAAAACTTTCGGGTCACAGGGAGGGACGATCTGCTGGTCACTGGCATATTCCTCCTGTGATGTTTATTGAGTTCAGGGAGATGGTATCAGAGGGAATGGAGCAGTGAGAGAGGATCCCTGGGGTAATGTTCTGTGAGTTCAGGGAAATTGTTTCATAGGGAATGGAGCAGGGAGAGAGGATCCCTGGGGTAGTGTTCAGTGAGTTCTGGGAAATGGTTTCATAGGGAATGAAGCAGGGAGAGAGGATCCTTGGGGTGATGCTCAGTGAGTTCAGGGAGATGGTATCATTGGGAATGGAGCAGGGAGAGAGGATCCCTGGGGTAATGTTCTGTGAGTTCAGGGAAATGGTTTCATAGGGAATGGAGCAGGGAGAGACGATGCCTGGGGCGATATTCAGTGAGTTGAGGGAGATGGTATCATTGGGAATGGAGCAGGGAGAGAGGATCCCTGGGGTAATGTTCTGTGAGTTCAGGGAAATGGTTTCATAGGGAATGAAGCAGGGAGAGACGATGCCTGGGGTAATGTTCTGTGAGTTCAGGGAAATGGTTTCATAGGGAATGAAGCAGGGAGAGACGATGCCTGGGGTAATGTTCTGTGAGTTCAGGGAAATGGTTTCATAGGGAATGAAGCAGGGAGAGACGATGCCTGGGGTAATGTTCAGTGAGTTCAGGGAAATGGTTTCATAGGGAATGAAGCAGGGAGAGACGATGCCTGGGGTAATGTTCAGTGAGTTCAGGGAAATGGTTTCATAGGGAATGGAGCAGGGAGAGACGATGCCTGGGGCGATATTCAGTGAGTTGAGGGAGATGGTTTCATAGGGAATGGAGCAGGGAGAGAGGATCCCTGGGGCAATGTTCAGTGAGTTCAGGGAAATGGTTTCATAGGGAATGAAGTAGGGAGAGAGGATGCCTGGGGCAATGTTCAGTGAGTTCAGGGAGATGGTTACAGAGGGAATGGAGCAGGGAGTGACGATGCCTGGGGTAATGTTCAGTGAGTTCAGGGAAATGGTTACAGAGGGAATGGAGCAGGGAGTGACGATGCCTGGGGCAATGTTCAGTGAGTTCAGGGAAATGGTTACAGAGGGAATGGAGCAGGGAGTGACGATGCCTGGGGTAATGTTCAGTGAGTTCTGGGAGATGGTATCATAGGGAATGGAGCAGGGAGAGACGATGCCTGTGGTGATGTTCAGTGAGTTCAGGGAGATGGTTTCAGAGGGAATGCAGCAGGGAGAGACGATGCCTGGGGTAATGTTCAGTGAGTTCTGGGAAATGGTTTCATAGGGAATGGAGCAGGGAGAGAGGATCCCTGGGGTAATGTTCAGTGAGTTCAGGGAAATGGTTTCAGAGGGAATGGAGCAGGGAGAGAGGATCCCTGGGGTAATGTTCAGTGAGTTCTGGGAAATGGTTTCATAGGGAATGGAGCAGGGAGAGAGGATCCCTGGGGTAATGTTCAGTGAGTTCAGGGAAATGGTTTCAGAGGGAATGGAGCAGGGAGAGAGGATCCCTGGGGTAATGTTCAGTGAGTTCAGGGAAATGGTTTCATAGGGAATGGAGCAGGGAGAGAGGATCCCTGGGGTAATGTTCAGTGAGTTCTGGGAAATGGTTTCATAGGGAATGGAGCAGGGAGAGAGGATCCCTGGGGTAATGTTCAGTGAGTTCAGGGAAATGGTTTCAGAGGGAATGGAGCAGGGAGAGAGGATCCCTGGGGTAATGTTCAGTGAGTTCATGGAAATGGTATCATAGGGAATGGAGCAGGGAGAGACGATGCTTGGGGTGATGTTCAGTGAGTTCAGGGAAATGGTTTCATAGGGAATGGAGCAGGGAGAGACGATGCTTGGGGTGATGTTCAGTGAGTTCAGGGAAATGGTTTCATAGGGAATGAAGCAGGGAGAGAGGATCCCTGGGATAATGTTCAGTGAGTTCAGGGAGATGGTATCATAGGGAATGAAGCAGAGAGAGAGGATCCCTGGGGTGATATTCAGTGAGTTCAGGGAGATGGTTTCAGAGGGAATGGAACAGGGAGAGAGGATGCCTGGGGTGATGTTCAGTGATTTCAGGGAAATGGTTTCAGAGGGAATGGAGCAGGGAGAGACGATGCCTGGGGTGATGTTCAGTGAGTTCAGGGAAATGGTTTCATAGGGAATGGAGCAGGGAGAGACGATGCCTGGGGTGATTATCAGTGAGTTCAGGGAAATGGTTTCATAGGGGATGAAGCAGGGAGAGAGGATCCCTGGGATGATATTCAATGAGTTCAGGGAAATGGTTTCATAGGGAATGAAGCAGGGAGAGAGGATTCCTGGGGTGATATTCAATGAGTTCAGGGAAATGGTTTCAGAGGGAATGGAGCAGGGAGAGATGATGCCTGGGTTGATGTTCAGATCGTATCAGAGAAAATGTCTCAGAACATAGAGAAATGTTGTCAAGGAAGCAGCAGACAGAGTCAGGCTTAATTAGTGCTGCCGAGATGTTGAAGTGTTGGAAGTGATTACTCTAGCGCAGACTATTCGTGTCTTCAGTCTGTGTGGTCCATTTGGACTCGGGATCCTTCGAAGGAACTCATTCAAAAGGAAAATGCTTTCTACACTTTTCCTGCCCGAGAGCAGGGCCCCACTCCCTATACAAATATAAATGTTATTCTGTCAGAATTTCACTTTTTCCAGCTTTCACACAAACTGTTTCTGGCAATGTTAGGGAGATGAACCTTCCAAATGTACATGCATATAATGTGTTATCCCTCATCCCCTCTCCCTCAGATACAGTCTTTCTGTTCATCGTTCCGTCTTCTATAACAGAAATGGGAAAGAGAGAGTCTATCAGTCCAGTAGTCCCCAGACTCTGGGTATCATTCACAAGATCTTTGCTCCCTGCTTTATCAGATAGGCCTCAAACACTTTGAATGATTACCAGGCTCACTACTTCCCAGTGTGAATGTGTCAGATGGACCCCAGGCTCTTGTGGGTGCGAGTGGATCGAATCTTCTCACCTTCACCAGAGTGAGGGCAACACTGTAGAATATGCTCAGGAGGAACAGGATGATGTATGTGGACGTGGCTGTCCTGATGTTGCATCTTTCTTCTTCATAGTCTTCAATCCAGACGTGGCCGGAGGAACCTACAGGGTGTTGAGGAGGAAATATATTCAGGTCGTTTATTAATCCAGGATTTCATATAATTATTATATTCTGTTTTCTTATAATTTCTCTGAGATACCATTTTGTTCTGTAATTTAATCTTCAATGTATATCTGGCTTTAAATGAATGACTCTCAGCCTGTTCCTGATACCACAACCGTTCTTCCTTTAAGATCCTCATACATTTCGTGCTGGAAAATCTTATTTATTTTTTTCTTTGTTGTCAGACGCTAATTTATTTTGGGTTAATCTCGGACAATCTAACATTCGTGAATATTAAGGTGAGGTAGCTGATTGGATATAGATCATGCATGCGTTATGTTTCGATAGCAACTTAGTTGGAGACCGTCAAGGATGCTGATTGAGAATCGGCTGATGGTTCAAATCCTATGGTGGAAATCCAATGAACAGCTTTAACTTGTATCAGTTTTTAACTGAGAACATTTTTTCAGTGTGTTTTAGCACCGGCATAAAGACCAGTGAAATATTATGGTGTCAGAAATTATTTATTTAGGGCAATTGTTGGAGACTTCGCTCAATCATAAAGTATAATTTAATTCTACATAGGTGTATCATGTGGTGCTTTTGTATCCGTGTTTTAATGTGTGCATGTCTATCTCGTGCTTTGCTTTTTTCTGTCTTTGTGAGTCCATTTATGTGCGCGAGCGTGATAATGTGTGTGTTTGTGTGGCCATGAGTGTGTTAATGTGTCTAGTTGAGTCCTTTTACTGTGTGTATGTTAACGTGTGTTCTTGAGTGTTTATGTGTTGCGGTCACGGCTAGGCCTGACTAGCCACCAGCGGGCCTGCAACCCATGAGCGAAACCTTCCTAAAATGTTCATCCACGAAGAAATGCCAAGAAGATGAATGTTTATGTGTGCGTTTGGGTGTCTGTCCGTGTGTTTGTTTATGTGTGCGCTTGCGTGTCCTTTTATGTGTGTGTGTTAACGTGTATGCTTGTGTATGTGTGGGTCCATGTATGTGTGAGCGTGTTTGTTTATGAGTGCGTTTCGTTGTCCATGCCTGTTGTGTCGTTCGTTGATATTTGACTTTGTGTGGCCACTTGTTTATGAGGTAACAATAGAATGAGTGTTTATTGTGTTAATGAGTATATATGATCGTGTAAATGGGGATGTTCATCATTCTGTTTATGTGTGTGTGTGTTGAGGTACGTGACTGTGTGTTTACGTTTGTGTGAATTTGTTAATGCGTCCGTTTTTCAGTGTGCCTATGTGTGTTTACGAACGTGGCTGCGTGTCCATGTGTGTATTTGAGGATGTCAGTGTGTTGCATTTATATATTTCGGGGTGTTTGTTTGTATGTGTGTGTGTGTGAGCGTGAGTGGATTGATGTGTGTGTTGTGCTTATGCCTGTATGACTGTGTTAATGTATGTTTGTTCACTGTATTTATGTATGCGTTAATACCCATGTTTATTTGTGTGCTGCTGTGAGTGTGCGAATGTGTGCGTTTGTGTGTAAATCAGTTAATGTTATGCGTGTTCTTAATGTGTTGATATATGTGTGTCTTTGTTAATATGTGTGTTTATGTGCAAATATTTTATATGTGTTTTTGCGTTTGTGTATGAAATTTTACTATTGTTCAGATTTTCGCCACGTACCAATAACCATGTGCTTTATGGGGAATATTCTTCCTCATTGTGTGTAAATGTGTTCTCTTTGAGATGCAATGTGACATCGGCCGATGGAATTCAACAATTCAACCGAATAGCCTCATAAACATCAGAAAGAGAACCGTGAGAGAGCCAAAAGTGATTCAAGCATCAGTTTAGATTTGGCGTATGCTAATTCAATATTTTAGTTTTGGATTAAGAAGGGCAAATGTGCCCCCGAACATGATTTCATAACATTACGTTGTACAAATATGAATGTTATAATATAATTCCCTTTTCACAATTCTATAAACTTCGCACAGTGAGTTACAAGCTGAATTTGAACTGATCACAACTGAATCCATATAATAGAGTGGTTCACTTCCCCTCTCTCTGGTGGGAGAATGCGAGTACAGTGGATTAACAATTGCCCTCTCCTGTCTCCCTCGGGGGGAGTGGGGATACAGTTCCTATTCGTTTATGATCCTCACTTCAGTTCCCAGAGGGTGTGACACTGCAAAATTAAAATTGGCCCTAATTCTGCAGTGATGGACAACATGCGGAACAGTGACTCCGGGATCTAAATGCTCTGCTTTTCTTTATCAAAATTGGGAACTGTCGAGTTTCTCTTCAGCGGGAGGAAAGTCGCTGAAGTTACTTTGCGGAATCCTGTAATGAAATAGTGTCACTCTGACTCGTATCCATGGTGTATCTAGGTTGGCTGCACAAGACTTCGGCCTGCTCCAAGCAAACCCCCTACTTCAGATGAACAGCCCTTCTCTTGGCAAAAATAGGGAACCAAATTAATTGAACCGCTGTGGGTTGCCACTGACGGTTGGAACAAAATACCTTTTTATTTTCGAACTGAAATGCAATACAAAGATGTTCATTGACATGAATTAACAGTATCCATCAGTGCAAGGGAAATGTTCACAAAACTCGGTTTACCGCTGGATTTATTAACTGTTCTGTTGATGATCTTCAAGGGGATCGCTTCATGTCCCACCACACAGGAGTAAGAAGCGCCGCTGGCCCACTCCTCCGCTGCAATGGATAACAGGCTGTAGATGAAGAAGGAGCTATTGTCGTTCTCCGCCATCACCTCGGTGTTCTTGTAGTTGCCAGGATTCACCGACTTGTCATTGACGGTCCACTTGACGAAGATCTCTCGGGGGGAGAAACCTCTCACTAAGCAGGTGAGGGAGAGGAAACTCTGAGCGGAGACTTCTTCTGCCGGGGGCAGGAGGACAGATACGGACGGTTCCCGCAGATCTTTAACTGCAGAAACATTAAAATAAGTATCAAAAAAGTGGAGAATTTCAGAGACAATGAAACCGGTGGTTAGATGTGAGAGAAATGTTAAAGGTTTTCCTTTTCCTCCCAGGGACCTGTTCTGTTTTCCAGCCTGGAGCAGAGGCGGATGCAATTCTTCTCGCTGAGAACTGAAAGGATTAGCTGGAAAATTACATTGAATTCACAGCACAGGAACAGGCCATTCGGCCCAACTACCCAACTAGTCTGCGCTGGCGTTTAAGCTGCATGCGAACCTCCTCCCACTTTACTTCATCTCCTTCTATTCCTTTCTCCATCATCTACTTATCTAGTTTCTGCTGATATACATCACCTATGATTCCAGAGAGTTTCGTTAGTTGAATTACAATTAAATTATCACAGTAATCCATTAGACAACCTAAAAGGACTAATTGTCCCTTGCACAAACACTAGAAATAAGCACAACCTCTCACTTATTGCTTCAATCTCATTTTCACCTTCTTCCTTGTGGATGGAATCTCTGAGAGGAGTCGGCAGATCCTGATGGCTCACCACACAGTAGAACTCAACCCCACTCAGCCAGGATTGTGTCGAGATGTTTATGGTGCTGATCACACTGTCGGGATCCTCTCCGGGTTGGACGGCAATCTTTGATTTCAAAGGCTTCATTTCTTTGGTCCAGGACACGTTGACTCCATAAGGAGCATTAGACACGACACAGGTTAAGGTCACCGTCGCCTCCAGTAAGACCTGTTCCATTGGTGGTGGCAGTAGTTTAATTACTGGATCATTGCATGAGGAAGGAACTGTAAAACAGAAATGGAAGTCATGAAAAGCTCCATCTTCAGAATCAGCACACCAGTATTCAACCTTCACTTTTTTCAGGAGAGGAAAAACAAATCTTTTGCTTAAACATCATTGTTTATTAGAAGAGCAATGATTTGAAAAACTTCTGCGACATCCTATAACATGTATTGTGTACTTACACCCAAAGAAACCTGTAATGGGCTTTGAAGCAAGTACCCGGCGTAAATACCGAATAATTGCGGAAGCAATTCTGTTTCGTACAGAATAACGTTCTTCCTGAAATCCTAGGCTCATTTCTGCCCATCTATCAATGCTCCCGCTGGATCGCATCTCCGGTGAATATAGTGGCTCTGTCACCCAAGGGCACGAGATATACATGCAAATTACGCTGCCTCAAACAAGCGTCCAATGAAATTCCGAATTTTAGGCGCAACAGGAAACAAAGTTAATTTTCTGGTGCCTTGTACGGTATTTGTGGAGATGAAAAAGCGCAGGAACCGGTAAAAGGAGGGGTTATAGGTCGGAAAACTGCGGTTCGAAGGAGTCTTTTTATGGTGCAGAATAATTTGTAATCAGGGTGTGAGGTAGTTTGCTAAAATCTGTCTTGAGTGAGTACTCCTCATGCGTCAGTATGGAGTCAAAAGGAAATCTGACCACAGGGCAGTAATAGAACCAAAGGATAAAGAGTAGGCCATTCAGCCCTTCGAGCCATTTCCACCATTCAATTGACTGATATTGATATGTATCTTAATTTCTTAATTCTGTTTACACATATGTCATCCCAGACACCATCAACACTATCCCTAGGCATGTCCTGTCCCACCATAGAACAGACTCATCAGAGGTGGCGGCACAGCGGTATACAGTCGGGAAGGAATTGCCCTGGGAGTCCTCAACATTGACTCCAGATCCCATGAATTCTCGTGGCATTAGGTCAAACATGGGCAAATAAACCTCCTGCTGATTACTACCTACCGCCCGGTCCCTTAGATGTTGAATTGTACTCCTCCATGTTGAACGCCACTTGGAAGAAGCACTGAGGGTTGCAAGGGCACCGAATGTTCTCTCGGTGTGGGACGTCAATGTCCATCACCAAGAGTGGCTTGGTAACACCACTACTGGCTAAAGGGGCCAACTATCTCCCCGTCAGTCTACTCTTGATCATCAGCAAAGTGATGTCAAGTGCCATTTAAACTGCAAAAATCTACTCGCTGATGCTCAGTTTGGGTTCTGTCAGTGTCAAATGCCACCTGGCCTCTTTGCAACCTTCGTGCAAACATGGACGAAAGAGCTGAACTCAAGAAGAGATGCGGGAGTGATCGCCCTTGATACCAAGGCAGCATTTGACCGAGTGTGGCACCAAGAAGCCCTCGCCAAATTGAAATCAATGGGAAACAGGGGGAAAACTCTCCACCAGTTGGAGTCATACCTAACGCAAAGGAAGATGGTTGTGGTTGTGGTTGTGGGAGGCCAATTATCTCAGCCCCAGGACATCGCTGCAGGAGTTTGTCAGGATACCGTCCTAGGCCCAACCATATTCAGCTGCTTCATCAATGCCCTTCCCTCAGTCATAAGGTCAGAAGTGGGGATGTTTTCTGATGATTGTACAATGTTCAGTACCATTCGCACCTCCTCAGATACTAATGCAGCCCATGTCCTGCAATAAGACCTTAACAGCATTCAGGCTAGGGATCATAAATGGCAAGCAACATTCGTGCCACACAAGTGCCAGGCAATGGCGATCTCCAGCAATAGGGAATCTAACCATCTCCCCTTGACATTCAGTGGCATTTCCATTGCGTAATCCCAAACTATCAGCATCCTCGGGATTAACATTGACTAGAGATTGAACAGCTATAGCCACATAAATACTGTGGCTACAAGAGCAGGTCAGAGGCTAGAAATTGTGCAGAGAGTAACTCACCTCCTGACTCCCCAAAGCCGATCCACCATCTACAAGACACAAGTCAGGAATGTGATGGAATACTCTCCACTTGCCTGGATAAATGCGGCTCCAGCGATACTAAGGAAGCTCGACACCATCCGGGACAAAGCAGCCCGCTTGATCGACACCCTATTTAGGCACCTTAAACATTCACTCGCTCCACCACCGACGCATGGTGCAGCAACGTGTACCATATACAAGGTGCACTGCAGTAACTCACCACGCCTCTTTCAACAGCACGTTCCAAGTATGCGACTTCTTCCACCTAGAAGGACAAGGGCAGCAAACGTATGGGCACACCAGCATCTGAAAGTGCTCCTCCAAGTCACACACCATCCTGACTTGGAACTATATCACCTGTCATTGGGTCAAAATCATGAAACTTCCTCCCTAACACACCAGATGGACTGCTGTAGTTCAAGAAGGCAGCCCACCACCACCCCTTCAAGAGAAATCAAGGATGGACAACAAATGTTGGCCTTGTCAGCGATGCCCACATCCCATGAAACGAATGGAAAAATCCTGAATACCCTTGCCTAACATAAATCTATCAATCTCAAAATTGACATTTTCAATTGATGCCAAGTCTCAACACGAATTTGGGCGAGAGAAGTTCAGATTTCAGCTACCCGCCCTGTGAACAGCTCCTTCCTGATATCATCCCTGAACGGCCTTGCTTTCATTCGTTCTGGGGTCTCCACCAGAGGAAATATTTTTCTCCATCTACTCCCTTAGTTCCAGTAAACAGCTTAAAAACAATTCAATCAGATCACCCTTTAATCTTCTATAATTAAAGGAGCAACAGTTTGGTCTGTGAGAACTGCCCTCATAATTTAACCTAGTCAGCCCCGCTATCAATCCAGTGAATCTGCATTGTACCACTCCCAGGTCCAATATATTCCTCCTGAGCCCAGAATTGAACAGTTTTCTCAATCGGATAGATACTCTTTCTGGCACTTGATCCCGAGACTGTTACCGGTAAAGGGTTCCAGACACCAATTGCCGCTCCGAATACCATCAGCCGACTCAGAATAAACCTGAAATCAAGGCCACCTCACTCACTGTATGACATCAAAGCAGAGGGAAACATTCTTTGGTGATGTGATGACATGCTGAACCGTCAGCAATCCTAATTCAGCACTCATAGCTAAATGAAGCAAAAAAAACTACATGATGGTAAATTAGTAACAGTTCTGTGCTTTTTACTAATTCCAATAAAATCTTGACTTTAACATGGGGCACAGAATGATCCGGAGCTGCCTCGGTTTGTGTCTCTTACCCTGAGATCCGGTGATGTTTCGGCTTTGGGTGACCTCTTGATGGAAGACCTGGCAGGTATAGACCGTGTTGGTGAACCATTCCCCAGCGGGGACAGTCAGCCGGCTGGTCGCCGAGAAGTTCCCGTTCGCTTCACAGGCGGGAGAGGTGACGAAGCCCGAATCCATGGGTTGTCCATCCTTCAACCAACTCACGGTTATTGACTCTGGATGGAAATCGATGATTGAACACACGACAGTTGCAAATCTGCTGCTTGTGATTTCTTCACTGGAACTCAGGGTGAGGATAATAGTTGGATGGACGATGTCATTTTGAAGATCTTCAAAAAATACATGTTAGACATTTATTGCAGAGGAAATTAATACATAATGCAAACTGTTCTTATATTTTTACAGATTCTTTGCTGTCAAGCAGACACTAACTGGAGTTTCCAGGGATAAGAACTGTACATGGTGCTCTAAATGTGATATAGCCAAGGCTGCACTCAAGCTTGTTGTAGCTTTTTTGTTTTTCACAGTTTCCACAACACTAACCTGGAATTTCTTTGATCCAGACTGACTCTCCGCGTCGAACCTCGCAGTAGATTTTGCTGCTTCCCACCTCTGACTCGGTGATGGTTAATTGGCTGCTCAGGGTGTAGGTTCCCTTCTTGTTCAGCACTGACGAGTAATTCTTCAATCGAGTGGTGATCGGCTCTTTATCTTTCTTCCAGGAAACGGTAGTGATTTCAGGGGTGTAGTCCATCGCCAAACAGCCGTAGGCCACGGAGCTGTCGGTGTTGGGTTGTTCACAGGAGGAGAACAGGCCGTAGAGGGTTGGGGGAGACGGTGTCGCTGGGGAAGAATGGCAGATTGAACAAGTTAGACTCTGTGATTCATGCTCATAAAGTAACTAATGGACTCGAAATATTACTCCAGTTAGAAACGAATTCCAATATTTTCTGATTAAAACCTTCATCCACATCTGAGCTTCTATCAGTTCCATCATTTGGTGATCATCACCTGTCGGACCCCTGGTCAGGAACACATCTCTCTGTACCGAGCTCTGCCACATGACAAAAATAAGAACCGTTTGAAGTAATTTCAATGAAGTACTTTTCATTGGATTAATATAGAAGAGCAGAGCAGTTTCTCCACCACTTTGGCTAGTATTTATTTCTCAATCAACAGCACCTTAAAAAAGAAATCGTCATTTATCAATGCAGTTTTTGGAAATTTGCTGTGTGCAAACTGACTTCTGGGTCCTCCACTCCTCCAGCCCCTCAACAAAAAAAAGTAACTAGTCTGCAAAAGTGCCATCGTAATGTGTGATTCCAATATTATTATAAACTCGAAACTTGACTATCATAAGAACACAAGAAATAGCAGTGGAGTAGCCCCGATGGCCCATCGATCCTGTTCCATTATTCAGTACAATCGTGGCTGAACTTGCACTTTAACTCCACTTTCCCGCCAGATCCCCACATCCCTTGATTCCCAGAGAGGCCAAGAATCTGTTAATCCCAGCCTTAAATACATTCAACTATGACGCATCCACGGCCCTTTGGGGTAGAGAATTCCAAAAATTCACAACCCTTTGAGTGAAGTAATTGCTCCTCATCTCAGTCCTACATGATAAGCCGATCATCCCGAGATGGTGTTCCCATGTTTTATATTCCCTGACCATGGAAATCAATATCTCAGAGTCTACCCTATAGTCCCCCATTCAGAATCTTGGATGTTTTAATGAGATTGCCTCTCATCCTCCAGAAAATGTAAGCCCAATTTACTCAGCTTCTCATCATAGGACAACCATTTCTTCAAGGGAATTGGAGTATAGGAATAAGGAAGTCTCACTAAAATTGCACAGGGCTTTGGTGAGACTGCACCTGGAACACTGTGTGCAGGTCTCTATATTTAAGAAAAGATATACTTGCACTGGAGGCAGTGCAGTGAAAACTTGCTAAATTGGTCCCTGGGATGAGGGGGCTGAACTATGATGAAAGGCTGAGTAAGGTGGGCCTGTAATCGCTGGAGTTTAGAAGAATGGGAGGCGATCTAATTGAGACATACAAGATTCTGAAAGGGCCTGATAGGGTAGAAGCTGAGCGATTGTTTCCGCTGGTCAGGGAATCTAGAACACGGGGACACAGTCTCAGGATAATGGGCCAGTCAGGACTGAGATGAGGAGAAATTACTTCACTCAAAGTATTGTGAATCTTTGGAATTCTCTCCCCCCGAGGGTTGTGGATGCTCCATCGTTGAATACATTTAAGGCTGGAATAGATAGCGTTTTGGTCTGACGGGGAGATAAGGGATATGGTGAGCGGGCAGGAAAGTGGAATTGAAGCCCAAGATCAGCCATGATCGTATTGAACGGTGGAGCAGGCTCGATGGGCCATATGGTCTACTTCTGCTTCTATTTCTTATGCTCCATTTCCAACTCATTTTTTCAAAAGTGTTATTTTATAGAGCTATTATGGATTTTACTCACCCACTCTTTCTGATAGGACATCCCAGATCCTGACAATCTCCTGTGCAGAAAAGTAGATGTCTACCCTCTCACCTCATTAATCGATTATGATTTTAAATAAGTGCCCTGCATAGTCCAACCCACTGATCTGGGGAAATTTGTTTCTGAATTTCTGTCTAAAGCTATTCATTATTCAAAACACCTCGACCAGACTTCACTCTAATATTTGATGTTCCCATGAGAATAAAGTACGTTTATAATAAATGTTTGAAGACCCCTTTTAACATATTCAGTGCACAGATTTCAAAGGGGAATTTTTACACAACCTAGTTTATGGAATTAAAGCTTTAGACGACATGGCATTGACTCTAGACTATCTATTTCCTTCTCAGTATTTGAGAAAACGATGCAGCTCAATGGATTGTGATTTGTGCTCTATCTTATTCTGCTGAATAGATCTTTCCCGGTGTTTGCTTCTCCCTCCAACTCAATTATTCTGAATTAAATCCGGTTCCTAAAATCGGTCATCTGGAAAGGTGTTCTTTATATGGTCCATTCACCGCCCCTTCCCCCCCCCCCCCCCCAAAGTATTTGCAGAGAATCGGTGTTGCTAACTGTATCGTTACAGTCACTTCTTGTTGCTACTTGCATTGTCCATAATGTGAACATCAGGACAGGTTTCCTTTTTTATAAGTATCTGATATTAGAATCACTTAAACATTATAAATCCAATGGATATCAGTGGGTTCCTTGCAACGAAGGGCAAAAATAATTAAAGTGTTTATTACTGAAATGGTCACCTTTCACTTCTCATTTGTGTGAACTGTTCAAACATCTGAGGCTTATTGGCCAGATACTGAAAGCTCCGTCTCCAGTGTGATGTCACAGAGATTGTCGATATTGGTGGAGCAATAGATGTACAAATAGACTTTCGAATGGCATGAGATAACATTCCACATTACAGAATATTCAGAAAATACAAGTGCATGGGATTAAAGGGTCGGTGGTAACCTGGGTAGGTGTTTGCTAAAGTATTGGAGGCAAAGAGTAACAGTGAAGCAATGCTTTTCTGACTGGAATTAATGAAGTACTGTCGGTATTAGGACCATTTATTTTTGTTAAATATAATGATGTGGACTTGGACATAAGGCAGTGCAATTTTGAAATTTGAGGATGATA
Organism: Heterodontus francisci; assembly: GCF_036365525.1. NCBI lineage: Eukaryota > Metazoa > Chordata > Chondrichthyes > Heterodontiformes > Heterodontidae > Heterodontus > Heterodontus francisci. Next base: position 6,039,761 of record NC_090404.1, on the reverse strand, counting down.
ACAACAAATAGTGAGCAGGACTCTAAGAGATTTCTGGAGGACATCGACAGACTAGTGAAATGGGCAGACAGATAACAGATGCAATTTAATGCGGCTAAGTGTGAAGTGATGCACTTTTAAAGAAACAACATGGAAAGCTATTGTAATCGAAATAGTACTGTTTTGAAGAGGGTAAAAAGTAAAGGGAGCTGGGGTGCATATTCGCAATGTTTTGAAGGTGGTTGAGAAAGCCAATGGAATATTTTGTTTTGTTCAAAGGAGAACTGAATGCAAAAACAAAGAAGTCATGTTAAAGCTTTACACATCACTGAATTAGTGGAGCATTTTTTTCACAATTCTGGCCATCACATTTTAGGATGGATGTCAAGGCCTTGGAGAGAGCACAGAGGAGATTTAGCAGAATTATGTCAGGAATGGGGGAGTTCATTTACATAGAGAGATTGCACAGCTGAACTGTTCCCCTTAGTGTAGTGAAAGTTAACGGTTACCGAATAGGTATATTCAAAATTATGGGATGTTTTGATATAACAGATAAGGAGAAACTGTTTCCTCTGGTAAGTGGGTCTCTAACAAAATAAATAATTGGCAAAAGTATTTGGAGTGTGGGCGGGTGGTGGGGTAGTTGGGGAAGGAGGTTTCTTTCCTGACAGAGGGTGTTTTTCATAGCACCATAGAATGGCTACAGCACAAAAGCAGGCCGTTCGACCAGTCGTGTCCGTGCAGTCTCTCTGCAAGCACATATGGAATGCGCAAAGCAACCTGACATCTCCACGAAGGGGATGATTTGTAAGTTTATGAGGAAAAAGCTGTTTAATAGGATTAAATTGGAGAGCTCTTTGAGAGCTAACACAGGCATGACGGGTCCAATGGACGCATTCAGAGCTACAAGAGTCTATGATTCTACCCGACTCAGTAGAATTAATTCTTCCCGATTTAATGGGAGGAAAGGTTTCATAAATTTGAAAAAAATTGTGACATGTATTTTGATTGTTATAATGAAAGTGGATTTTTAAAATAAAAGGATCTGAGGAATTTGATACAAATGAGCCAGTCAGGTACTGTCAGAGACATAACTTATTTTGATTGCAAGCTAACTGGGATTCTGGGTCCTGCCTGTGCGGAGTTTGCAAGTTCTCCCTGTGACCGCGTGAGTTTTCACCGGGTTCTCCGGTTTCCTCCCACAGCCAAAGACTTGCAGGTGATAGGTAAATTGGCTGTTGTAAATTGCCCCTAGTGTAGGTAGGTGGTAAGGAATTTGGGATTACTGTAGGGTTAGTATAAATGGGTGGTTGTTGGTCAGCACAGACTCGGTGGGCCGAAGGCCCTGTTTCAGTGCTGTATCTCTAAATAAAAATAAAATAAATAAAAATAAATAAAACTGTATCACTTCAAACATTTCACATGCGCTTACTTCAGTGACTTTGCACCCTCTGCTGTGACGCAGTCCAATAACCACATCTCACCCGAGTTTATCACTGCCTGTCAACTTTTGAAAATACATGAACGAAGTACTGGTTTCAAACATCAGGTTATCATGACAGTTATTTGGAGCGGGAGTCTAGATTTTTTTCCATTTAAATGGTGAAAATAACTTTCAGCCTCCCATCAGATCAGAACAGACGCTACTCTCTGGCAGCCTGCACAGTGAGCAGGTGCACAGAAACAGAACAGGCACAAACGGTGCAACAATCGGGCTCTCAGCAGATAGATCTGTTCAATCTGTCAATTTCAATGAAGCTGTTTGATTCAATTTATCAATTGTCAAATTGTGACCACTCCATGTATGTAAATTATTTGAAATTAAACTGATATTCATTTCAAAACTCCCTTCGACTTCCAACTGTTACTCCAGGTCTGGCTAAAATGTTGAAAATCTGAAGGATATAATTCCCTGAAAATGAGTACATCAAAATAATTTACATTCAGGGTAGTTTGATGTCCGTAACAGGAGCTCAGTGACACCGTAAAAATTTAAGGAATCAGAAAACGTTTACACTAAAAACTGATTACCCACTGATTTGATATAATTTCATAATTAAACGTAAGCAAAAAAAAAATCGAAACAATACACAAGGTTCATTCATTAAAATCTGGGCGACACCTTATCGAGCTGGGAACAGCTGTGTAAGCTGTTGGCATAATTTAAAATTCTCTCCAACTCTTGAGATTGTGCACTCATTGGAATCCTGGCAAGTACACTACTGAATTGTGGGAGGTCATTTACGCTCAATGAATTAGCACTACTTTTATATTCTAACTTAACATTCATGTTAGCTGATTTTATACTGTATTTTTAAAAATAGTTCATATGAATTCAAGACCTGCTTCTGCCTGATGCCTTGTGAAATAATTGTTTTTAGCTAAATTATTATGACACTGAATCAATATAAAATAATTAACTTCATATTAATAGATGAAAACATTCTAACAATTCATTTTACTAGAATCGAATCTCATTTCAATAGTTTAAAATAAACAATAACTTCTAATCCTGGTCTGCTTTCACTCGACAAAATTGTAAACTGCGCATGTATCTGAACAAATTGATATATTTTATAATCTCCGGCTATTCCCAGCGAGTATTTCACATGATAGCTTTAGGAGTGGGATATTTTAAATCGTTCCAAGCCTGGCCGGGATCACATCTCACTAACTGCCGAAGGGCTGTAACATCGCCTGTTTGCTGATGCAGGACACTCGTGTTTAAATGTTGGCATAAATCTTGACTATACAAAAATATATATTTTTTAAATTCCCCGGCAGTTTGCGATTTGTAATTGCGCTGCTGCTATTTAATAATACAGACAATGTTTTTATATTTCAGTCCCGTAATTCACACAATCCCTGCAAATTACTTGAAAGAAATTCCAAAATGATTACCGTAAAACTGGAGGAGAACAATTCATTCAGTTCATCTGCGACGCTGAAACTTAATCAGCGCATGGAGTCGAGATTTTGTTGATCAACTGAATATTTGATAAGAATTAAGCATAACTCTCAGGTATAATCTGTTCTTTGTCTATAATTCTATCCTGTGTGCAGCACAGCTATGTGAGACAGGATGTTGTTATTTAATTCAAAACCAATATTAACCTTTTATAATGAAATGCATCTACTTGAATTTCAAGGTGTTATTTTTTTGTCTCCAGTCTTAGGCAGTCTGCACCGTCTGACAATTTAACTAAAATCATATGAACAATTATTTGACTGCCAGCGACTTCCTGCCTCAGGAAAATGGTTAATATTAGATTAGTGATAATTATCTCACTATCCAGCAACAAATGACATTGAAGGAAGAACATGGTTTGGGCTGCACGCAAAGAATGTAATAACCGGACAGATATATTACACTGACAAACTGCAATTTACAACTCCTATTGAAGTTATAAGTAAAATCAAACTGTCATTCATCTGTTTTAATCAGGAATATAACAATTAATTCAAAACCGATCATCAAACTGAACGCAGTGGTGGAATCAGAATGTTCTTATTGAAATAATTTCAGGCATTATTAATAATTGTCTCCAGCCGATAAAATTTTCCAGTCACGTTAATTGTGCACAGGACACAAGAATTGTGAAAGGCGATTAATGAATCATGAATCGATATTAATATTAAGGCATATTGTTTTTATTTGGTGAAATAGTGTCGCATTATAATTGTTTAAATTACATTACCTTTATTCTCCAATCTGCAAACTTGCTAATTATGTAGCTTGCAATTGCAGTAATATTTCACTTACTGAATGCACGTGGTAAACAAAGGCCGACTAGTTCAAACTGCAAATATCACTTAAATTTAAAAAAAATATTGAAATATCCCATTTCTGAAAGCTGCCAGTTTTCTGCCTACAATCGTCTTTCAAACTGTTTTAAGCACATATCTTTCAATCCGATCAGAAAACCTGCATTCGCTCGATGTCACCGAGATTAAACAATACAAAAAAGCCAAAACACTTTCACAAATGTTACTTATTCAAAGTAAGCCAAATCTACACTTTCCGCAGCACCTAAACAGCAAATCGCAACACTGAGGGAACAACACAACGTTTTATGGGGAAGCACACATTTCTATAAACTCTGTCATCCAAATCAATTGGCGGGGATAGTAACATAGAGGTAATGTTACTATAGTAGTAATCCAGAGGCCCGGACTAATGCTTCGGAGAGCTGAGTTCGAATTTCACCACGGCAACTGGAGGAATTTACATTAAATAAATTAATAAACCTGGATTAAAATACGAGTCCCATTACTAATAATAATGAAACAACCGGATTGTCGTAAAACCCTGTTTGGTTCACTAATGTCCGTCAGGATGGAAATCTGCCGTCCTGTATGTGAACCCAGACCCACACAAATGTAGTTGACTCTCAACCGCCCTCTGAAATGGCCTAGCAAGCCACTCAGTTGCATGCGGCCCATCACAACCTGCTCAGAAAGGCCACTGTGTAAAAAAAATCCTCTCACCATAGTTATACCGAGGGACTGAAAACTGTGCAAAAACTCTCGGGCTGCAGGCATCAGAGAATGCTTTTGGCATGTAATGAAAATGTACATGGTAAATATAACCTGGGGTGGCAAGAGTAGTGAAGCACCTCATAGACTGTATTGAAAGAAACTGATCTTTAGTGCACTTTATGAAATGCCCAATTTGAGCTGCTTTGTCATGTAGTCTTACATTTTTTATCAATGGATTATATTTTTGGGATAATAATCAGGATGAGCCTTAATTGTTGGCCTTGCCAGCGATGCTCACACTCTAAGAACAAATAAAAAAGTAACATTTCAAAAAAAAAAATCTCAACACAGAATTTACAGAACTCGCTCATCACTGAGGTAATTAATTATTCAATAAAATAAATATGAAAGGCTAGCAGCAGAATTGTGAGTAGGCGGAACATGACCAATAAATTTCTATTTGAGACGATAGCATATTTTAGCATTATTAGGTGATAACTCTCTATTATAAGTTTTATTATTTTTTAATCGGAGCAAAGCTCCAAATTGTTATTCATGTAGTTTTCAATTGCAGTAACAGCTCATGTATTTTATATGAGTGTTCGTGAGCATTAGATTAACTGATAATTTAATTGTCACAAAGAAAAGTACATTAAAATATCGGAAGGTTATTTTTGACTGCTAAAGCTTTCTGTAGACAATCTAATTTCAAACAAATTTAAACACATAGTGCTTGCATTAGATCATCGGGCCTGCAGGACAGGATGTCACCCAGATTAAACATTGTAGAAACGCCAAACAATTCGGAATGTTAAATAAACCAGCCACATAATCTCATCGCCAATTCACATCAATCAATTCTTCAACAACAACTTCTGAGGAGAAATCATTCAATCCCCGAATCCATTTCCAGCAGAATTCATGAAACATTACAATCTTATACAGAATCCACCGAAACCATGTTTCAGTGAAGGAATAAGTTACTTAGATAAACAGAAATATAAAATAAAAACTGCAGTTACTGAATGAGTGCATATTTCTTACCTGCAGTCACCGCCACCATGGTGCCTTGTCCCCAGTAGGCTATAGAGTCACAGTGTTGCATTCCCCGGCCTGCGCCACACAATAACCTGTTCTGCAAAGAGCAGACAGAAATCCAGCATTAGTTTAAATGCTCCAATCCAGATGGAAAGTAAAGTCACGATGGATCTCCATAAAATGATAATTACGTTAATAAATAATTTTAACTCTTTATAAATATTTCATAGAGTAATCCGTGAACTGTTATTGTCTCAGTGAAACTCTAACTAATCCAGTGATTAATTATCACAGTTAATCCGTACTGAACCATGCTGGTAGGACAGTGCTGAACACAAATAGCTCTTGACCGCATATACAGCTGGATGGTAAAAGTCAGCACTGACCCAGACTCAATCTATTGGTGCGGAGGAGATTTTTGTATTGCCGTTAACTGCTGTGATACATAGTAGACGGGCTATTGTGCTGTTTGTACAGTAATAGATGGCGGTGTCTTCAGTCTTCAGGTTCTTCATGTCCAAAGCGAAGATGCTCTTTGAAATGTCTTTAGACGCAGTAAATCTACTTTCAATCCCTGGGGAATAATTGCTGCTGGATGGACTATAGTAGTAAAGCAACCACTCCAGCCTCTGCCCGGGAAATTGTCGGACCCAGTGCATGCCATGGCTGCCAATATCGAACCCGCTGGATTTACAGGTCAGTCTCAGGAAGCCACCGGGAATCCCGGTCTCTGCCTCTGGCTGAGTCAACACGACATCCGAATGGACACCTGTAAAAATATCAAAAATCCAGAGGATTAATCCTGGTGAAATGATTCCTGTCTCTGTAATATTCCTCAGAGAGACCAACACTGAGACAGTAACAGTGAATGGTTGGACAATTTAAAAAAAACTACTCACGGGGTAAGAAAACCAGCAACAGACTGAGAAAAATCGCCGACCTCATCCTTTCGACAATTCGGGGTAAATGGTTCTGACAAGAACTCACTGAGCAAACCGGCTCCCGGACTGTTGTATTGCGGTCCCAGTGACTGGCATTTAAATACCTGGCAGAAGGGGGCGAGGTTACAGGCGCCGCCTATCGAATCCCTGATCGAGGCGGTTACTGGATCCACGTCCCACCTTCCACATCACTAACAGAATAGACTCATGTTTTAACAATAGGTTATGATTAAAGTTGGACGTTTTATCTGTATCGCGATCGTCATTAGGCTGCATGATTTCAATGCAATGTTATCTTTGGTGCTAATGACGATCTTACAGTTTAGAATCTGTTCATAATAACTAATTATGTTGTAAATCTAACCCCTTCATTTCCACACCGTCACAGGGGATGCGAATGCATTACACACCATCTCCGGCAACGTATCCCTCTATAGAAATAAAGTATCCCCTTTCATATGATTTTTAAAATCGTTTTATGCGATTAAATTCGGGCGATAAACAACGCGATTCTGCTTACACTGTGGCTGGCGTTATCTACATGATTTGAGCCCTGAGATAAGTAGAAACTCTTCACATTGTATAAGTGCTTCTCTTTGCATTTCTCTAAATACCGCTGATTCTGCAGCCCAATGACAATCCTTTGCAAATTAGCTGTAAACTCAGTCCGCTTGTCTCATAATTAAGGAGTGAGGTGATGGAGACACATATCATTCAGATCAGTTTTGGAAAAAGAGAAGCTCGTGAATCAGAACCCATACGGCGATCAGCAAAGACCCGATATTGTGCAACGAGATAGGATTAGTTAAGGACCTTATAGTGAGGACGCCCCTAGGTGGCAGCGGTCATAATCTGAGTCAATTTTACATTCAGTTCGAGGGAGAAAAGGGTGGGTATAATTCCAGTATTTTAAACTTAAATAAGGGCGGTTATCAGGGCATGAAAGCAGAGCTAGCTACACAGGATAGATACATTCCAATGAGAAAGCAAAATTCCAAAGTGGGGGGGTGGGGGGGGGGGGGGGGGGAGCCACTACTTGTGGTTAACTAAAAAAAGTTAAAGTTGGTATCACACTTATAGAAAAAGCTTATAATTGCACAAATATAGGTGGCAGGTCAGAAGATTATACAGAATATGAAAAAACAAAGAATGGACTGAAAGATTAATAAGGAGGGAACAATTAGAGTACGGGAAAAAGCTAGCTGGAATTATAAAAACAGATAGTAAGAGTTTCTATAGATATTTTAAAAGAAAAGAGTTAACAAAGTGAGGGTTGGTCCTATAGAAAGTGAGTCTGGGGAATTAATAAGGGAAAATAAGGAGATGGCAGATGAATTGAACAGATATTTTCCATTAGTCTTAACCATAGAGGACGCAAGTAGCATCCCCAAAATAGCTCTAAATCAAGAAATAGAAGGGTGGGAGAAATTCAAGAAAATTAGAATCACCAGGGACGTGGTGCTCAGCAAATTGTTGGAGCCGTGGGCTGACAAGTCCCCAGGTCCTGATGGACTTCATCCCAGGGCCTTAAAATAAGTGGCTAGTGAGATAATTGATGCGTTGGTTTTAATTTCCCAAAATTCCGTAGATTCTGGGAAGGTTTCATTAGATTGGAAAGTAGCCAATGTAACTCATTTATTCAAAATGGGAAGGAGACAGAAAGCAGGAAACTACAGGCCAGTTAGCTTAACATTTGTCTTAGGGGAAATGTTGGAAGCTATTGTTAAAAACATTATAGCAGGGCACTTAGGAATATTCAAGGTAATCAGGTAGAGTCAACATGGTTTTGTGAAAGGGAATTCGTGTTTCACCAATTTACTGGAGTTCTTTGAAGAAGTAACGCGTGCTGTGGATAAAGGAGAAGTGGTGGATGCATTGTACTTAGATTTCCAGAAGGCATTTGATTAGGTGCCACATCAAAGGTTATTGTGGAAAATAAATGCTCATGGTGTTGGGGGTAACATATTGATAAGAATAGAAGATTGGCGAGCTCACAGGAAATAGAGATGAGGCATAAATTGTTGGCAAGATGTAATGAGTGGTGTGCCACACGGATCCGTGCTGAGTCCTCAACGTTTTACAATTTATATAAATGATTTGCATGAAGGGACGGAAGATATGGTTGCTGAATTTGCTGATGGCACAAAGATAGGTAGGAAAGTAAGCTCTGAAGAGGACAGAAGGAGGCTACAAAGGAATATCGGTAGGTTAAATTAGTGGACAGAATTATGGAAAATGGAGTATAATGTTGGAAAGTGTGAAATTGTCCATTTTGGCTGCAAGAATTAAAAAGAAGCATATTATCTAAATGGTGAGAGATTGCAGAGCTCTGAGTTGCAGAGGGATCTGGGTGTCCTAGTGCATGAATCGCAAAAGTTAGTATGGAGGTACAACAAGTAACAGGAAAGCTAATAGAATGTTGTCATTTATCAAAAGGTGAATTGAATACAAAAGTAGGGAGGTTATGCTTCAGCTATACAGGACATTAATGAGACCACATCTGGATTACTGTGTACAATACTGGTCTCCTTATTTAAGGAAGGATATAAATACGTTGGAAGCAGGTCAGAGAAAGATTTACTTGACTAATACCTGGAATGGGCGGGTTATCTTATGAGGAAAGGTTGAACAGGCTGGAATTTAGAAGAGTAAGAGGCGACTTGATTGAAACATATAAGACCCTGAGAGGTCTTGACAGGGTGGATTTAGAAAGGATGTTTCCGATTGTGGGAGAATCTAGAAATAGGGGTCAATGTTTAAAAATAAGGGGTCACTCATTTAAGACAGAGATGAGGAGAATTTTTTTTCTCTCAAAGGTTCATGAGTCTTTATTGCGTGCAATTCTGGTCGCCACACTACCAGAAGGACGTGGAGGCTTTGGAGAGGGTACAGAGGAGCTTTACCAGGATGTTACCTGGTCTGGAGGGTATTAGCTATGAGGAGAAGTTGGAAAAACTCGGATTGTTTTCACCGGAATGACGGAGGTGGAGGGGCGACATGATAGAGATTTACAAAGTTCTGAGCGGCATGGACAGAGTGGATAGTCAAAAGCTTTTTCCCAGGGTGGAAGAGTCAGTTACTAGGGGACATAGGTTTACGGTGCGAGGGACAAAGTTTAGAGGGGATGTGCGAGGCAAGTATTTTACGCAGAGGGTGGTGAGTGCCTGGAACTTGCTGCTGGGGGAGGTGGTGGAAGCAGGTACCATAGAGACGTTTAAGAGACATCTTGACAAATACATGAATAGGAAGGGAATAAAGGGATATGGGCCCCGGAAGTGCAGAAGGTGTTAGTTTAGGCAGGCATCAAGATCTGCCCAGAATTCGATGTCCGAATGTCCTGTTCCTGTGCTGTCCTGTTCTTTGTTCTTTGTTCTTTTGTTCTTTGGAACTCTCCATCAAAAGGTAGTGGAAGCAGAGTCTTTGAATATTTTTAAGGCAGGGGTAGATAGATTCTTGATATGCAAAGGGGTGAAAGGTTATTGGAAATGTGGAGTTGTGCGTTACAAACAGAGCAGCCATGACCGTGTTGAATGGCGGAGCAGGTTCGAGGGGCCGAGTGGGCTACTCCTGCTCCTAATTCTTGTATTTGTATGTTCGTAAAGCTATCTGTCAGCATCCAAATTATTGCAGCTAACTTTATAGCAACAGACCGTGTAACATGCACTGTTATCAGGGACACAGTATATCAGGACTTAGCGGCATATTACATAATATCACCAGAATAAATGCTTTATCTGCCGTTGAAGCAGATCCTAAACTGAGAATTTCTCTACTCTTTGGTAGCCAGACTATCAGAGGGGTCGTTAAGGAATCCAAATTAGTGCAAATTAAACAATGCAATACGCGGCTGCTACACAATAATACGAGAGCCTCCAGTTTAAATGAGACACACAAGGAACTGCTCCGGGTTCGAGGCAATCCCATTTATATTTTTATTTATTTTGCAGTTCCCACTTCTCTTATTACAGTGTGGGCGTCGGGGTCATTCAAATCTCTCTCCCACATTTCATCAAGTACTGAATAAGCCCTTTTGAATAACTATAATGATCTTTATTTGCAAATAATTTCAGTAAATAGGATATTGTCTGATTCTATTTTATGTTATTTTGAGTTTGCAATTTTCTGAAAATAACTCTGTAGATGTAATAAGATGCAAAACGTGTATTTTTTGTGCGGCTGAATAACTTAATGTTAGAATGGTTAAATCCTATCTTCTCCCATTCATATTCTCGCTAATCTGCCCGGTACAGTATTTGGCAGCAACCCAGCCGACTGCTGTCAGGGAGGCTCGAACACCCACTGTCACTTACAGGAAGCATCTGGGGGTTCTGTGCAGTAAATCAAAGATCTGTTTCCTCATTACTGACCGCTTGGCAGTAAGCCAACTTCAACCCCCTAACGTTGTCAATGAGGCCTATTCATAAGCGAATCTACCCAGCAACAATACTGGAGTCAATTTTATTTTTTCAGTTTTTGGAACTATGTGAACTGTTCCCGTATCCCAGGAAAGGAAATGCATCCAGCGTCTGGACACCCTGTTAGCAACAGTCCACTGGAAGATCTACCCAGCACATCATAACATTATAATATATAGATAGATAGATAGATAGATAGATAGATAGATAGATAGATAGATAGATAGATAGATAGATAGATAGATAGATAGATGGATGGATGGATAGATAGATAGATAGATGGATAGATAGCTAGATAGATAGATAGATAGATAGATAGATAGATAGATAGATAGATAGATAGATAGATAGATAGATGGATGGATGGATGGATGGATGGATAGATAGATAGATAGATGGATAGATAGATAGATAGATAGATAGATAGATAGATAGATAGATAGATAGATAGATAGATAGATAGATAGATAGATAGATAGATAGATAGATAGATAGATAGATAGATAGATAGATAGATGGAAGACAGACGGGACCTCAGAGAGAGATATGATAAGATGCATGGTGCTGAGTTGATCGATACGCGATTGGACCTCTCCCCCCTTATATTATCTGGGTTCTGCACAGCTCCTATTCCCACTCAATATCCCTCAGTATCCCAATATTGCTATCAGGACTAACAAATTGTCTCTGCCAACGAACAGAAATAGTGGCAGATAGATGGATAGACATTTCCAGATCCGTAGGTAATTCCCAGGCCGTCATGTTACAAAACAAATGGTATTTCTCAATATTTCTGTCCCTCACCGTGTTTCCGAAACATTGTTTGCTGAATTTTACTCGCCCTCCGTCGTCGGGGAACGTGGTAGGAGGGCCCGGAAAATTCTTCCAGGAGAGGCGCGCCACGATCCCCGACGCCGGGAAGACTCCGCCGCATTTTACCGGTGGCGGTGAGGCCTCGGTGCCGAGCCTCCAACCCCTCTCGCCTCTAGGCAGCGAGCCTTCATTTCAATATGTTAATAAAGATTAAGAATGGAAATTAACTCACCTTGTCCCGGCGGCCGACCCACGCTGATATTCTGGCAGCTGGTTGGAACTTCCCTGCTTTCGGAAATCGGTCGGGAAGTTCGGGTTGGAAAGAAAGCTAATTTTCGTGACATAGGCGGAAAAATATTAGGGATTTTGGGAAAGGACCTCCACCTTTTTTTTAGAAAAAGGGACAATGATATGAATTCAAAAATTTAAATTTTGCTTAGGGCTTGAAGCCCTTTAAAAATTGTGCCGGAGCAATTCACACAAAGAATAGTGGGTATCTGGAATGAGCTGCCTCAGGAGGTGGTGGAGGCAGGAACAGTAGCAACATTTAAGAGGCATCTGGACAGGTACTTGAATGAGCAAGGCATAGAGGGATATGGAATTAATGCAGGCAGGTGGGATTAGTATAGATAGGCATTATGGTTGGCATGGATGCGGTGGGCCGAAGAGCCTGTATTTTTGCTGTACGTCTCTATGACTCTATAAGCCTGCGTGGTGGCGTCGGAGGCCATTGCCGGGGATGGAGCAGCCGCCGCCTCTATGTCATCGGGGGCGGCCGCTCTGTCCGCTCCATTTATATTGCAGCACACTCATAAAATTCAACCCTTAGGTGTTTCTCAATCCATTGATGGTTCTATTTCATTGATAGATCCACAACCATCAAATTTATCAAACAACTGATTGCTTGAAATCGATCTGTGCCTTTGATCTATCAACAATCGCCAAACTTTTAAACACAGGCCAGACTGTACATTAAGGGGGAATACCTGAGAGTTCCTGACTCAGACTGATTTTAACATTGTAAGTTGAATCGTTGATTGTCTGGCGTCCACTGACCTCTCTTCTTGATCTATATTTCAATTAGCAACGACCCTTCATCATCAAGTCAGAAGGCTCCAGGTTTAAGAGCTACTCCAGCACTTGAGTACAAAATGAGGCTGGCACTCCGGTGAAGTACTGTCGGAGGTGCCATCTTGTGGATGAGATGTTATAACCGAGTCTCCATCTGCCCATTCAGGTGGATGTAGAAGATCCCATGGCACTGTTTCGAAGAGGTCCAGGTGAGCTATCCCTGGTGTCCTGGTCAATATTTTTTCGCTCAACTAACATCACAGGAACAGATTATTTGGTGCTTATCACATGTCTGCTTGTGGGAAAGCAAATGGTTGCCACGTTTCATGCAAACCAGCATTGACTACATTTCACTAGTAATTAATTGGCTGTAAAGCACTTTGAGACGTCCGTTGGTCGTGAAAGGCGCTATTTAAATGCAAGATTTACTTTTTGTTCTTTTTATTGACAATAAGTATAAATAAGGGGTGTTGAATTGAGCTCGTAAAGCATAGACTCCTAAACTGAAAGAGCTGAGGAGAAGGCCATTCAGCCCTTCATGACTGTACCATCTCTTTGAAAGTACTACCCTATTAGTCCCACTCTTACCCCTCCTCCTCCCCCGTGCACCACACTGCTGTTTCCCCAGAGTCCTGCAAATTTGAGATATTAATCAAATTCCCTTTTAAATTATTATTCAGTCTGCTTCCACTACTCTTTCAGGCGTACATTTCAGATCATAGCAACTTGTTCTGTAATTTATCTTCCCACTCATGCTGCTGCTGGTTGCTTTGCCATTTACTTTAAATCTATGTCCTTTAGTTATTAACCCTTCGGCCACTGGAAAAATATCTCAGCTTACATACTCTATCAAAACAGTCCATGATTTCTGCCCTGAGCAGAATATTCCCAGCTTCTCCAGTCTCTCTGCGTAACTGAAGTGCTTCATCACTGTTAACATTTTAGAAAATCTCTTTGGCACTCTCTCCAATGTTTCGATGTCCTTCTGGAAGTGTGGTCTCCAAAATTGGGCACAACGCTCCAGCTGGGACCGGTCATAGAGTCATTTACGGCATAGAAGGAAGCTATTCGGCCCATCAAATCCATGCCGGCTCCCTGCGGAGCAATCAAATCAGTCGCACGACCTCGCTCTATCCCCGTATCTATGCAAGTTTATTTCCTTCAAGTATGCATCCAATTTCCTTTTGAAGTCATCGATCTTCTCCGCTTTCACCATCCTCATGGACAGCGAGTTCTAAGTCATTATTACTCGCTGTGTAGGAGTGTTCTTTCTCACATTTCCCCTGCATCTCTTGCCCAAAACCCTAATTCTGTGTCCCTTAGTCCCTGTATCATCAGTTAATGGGAACAGCTGTTCCTTGTCTAACTTATCTAAGCCGGTCATAATCTTATTCACTTCTATCAAATCTCCGGTAAAACGCCTTTGTTGCAGGGAGAACAACCCCAGCTTTTCCAACCTAATCTTGTAACTAAAATCCACCATCCCTAGAACCATTCTGATAAATCTGCTCTGCGCCCTCTTAAGGATCCCCACATCTTTCCTAGTTAGGACCGAACCAGAGCTTTATAAAGGTTCAGCATAACTTCCCTGATTTTGTACTCTATGCCTCTAATTATGAAGCCCAAGATCCCATATACTTTGCTGACCACTCTCTCAATATGATCAATGCACACTCAAGTCCCTCTGTTCCTGCACACTCTTTAGAACTGTACTATTCTCTATTGCCTCACCCTTTCTGCCAAAATGTCTCACACTTGCCTGTATTAAATTCAATCAGCCATTCGTCTGCCCACCCTTTCTGCTAGCCTATGTCCTATGGCAAGTGGATGGTATCATCCTTATTGTTTGCCATTCCTCCAAGTTTGATATCATCAGTAAATGTTGAGATTCTACTCTGTATTCCAGATTCCAAATCATTTATACACCCATAAAAGCAGTAGTCCTATCACTGACCTTGGGGGAACAACACTGTCCGCCATCCTGCAGTCTGAAAAACAACTATTTTGTATAATTCGCTGTTTTCTGCCCTTAAGCCATTTTTTTTATCCAATTGGATTCAGAACCTCATACGAACATACAAACATACGAATTAGGAGCAGAAGTAGGCCATTCAGCCCCTCGAGCCTGCTCCACCATTCAATAATATCATGGCTGATCTGTTTGTGTCTTGAATTCCACACTCCCATCCACCGCTGATAACATTTGATTCCCTTGCCTAACAATAATCTATCTACCTCCGCCTTACAAACATTCAATGACCCCGCCTCCACCACCTTCTGAGGCAGAGAGTTCCAAAGCCGCACAACCCGCTGAGAGAAAATAAATTCTCCTCCTCTCCGTCCTAAAAGGGCGATCCCTAATTTTAAACTGTGCACCCCGAGTTTTGGACTCACCCATAAGAGGAAACATCCTCCGAGAAGGACAAGGGCAGTAAATGCATGGGAACACCACCACCTGCAAATTCCCCTCCAAGCCACACATCAATCTGACTTGGAACTATATCGCCATTCCTTCACTGTCACTGGGTCAAAATCCTGGAACTAACCCTTCCTAACAGCACTATGGGTATACCTATTCCACACAGACTGCAGCGGTTCATTAAGGCAGCTCACTACCACCTTCGTAGGGATAATAAGGGAGGGCAATAAATGCTGGCCTAGCCAGCAACATCCACATCCCGTGAATGAATTTTAAAAAATCCTTTCCACATCCACCATGTCAAGAACGTTCAGGATCTTATATACTTCAATCAAGTCTCCCCTCACTCTTGTAAAATTCAGTGAAAACAAGCCCTGTCTGTCTAACATTTCCTCATAAGACAACCCATTCATTCCAGGTATAAATCTAGTAAAACGTCTCTGAACCGCCTCCAACGCATTCACATCCTTCCATAAATAAGGAGATCAAACTTGCACGCAGTATTCAAGATGTGGTCTCACCAATGCCCTGTATAACTGAAGTATAACATCCTTACTTATATTTTCAATTCCACTCGTAATAATGGATAGCATTCCATTAGCCTTCCTTATTACTTGATGAACCTGCATACTAACCTTTTGTGATTCATGCACTAAAACATCTAGATCCCTGTGCAATAAAAACAAGAAATGCTGGAAATACTCAGCAGGTTTGGCAGCATCTATGGAGAGAGAAGCAGAGTTAACATTTCAGGTCAGTGACCCTTCTTCAGAACTAGCAGATATTAGAATCTGCACCTTGGAATTCTGCAGTCGTTCTCCGTTTAAGTAGTACTCTGCTTTTTTATTCTTCCAAAGTGAACTTCACATTTTCCCACATTATACTCCATCTGCCAGAGTTTTGCCCACTCACTCAACCTATCTCTATTGGTCTGCAACCTCCTTATGTCCTCCTCACAACATACTTTCCTACCTCTTTTTGTGTCATCTGCAAATTTAGCTACCATGCCATCGCTCCCCTCATCTAAGTCATTGATATAAATTATAAAAGGTTGAGGACCCAGCACAGACCCCTGCAGGGCTCCACTCGTATCCTGCCAATCAGAAAAAGACCCATTTATGCGTAGTCTCTGTTTTCTGCCTGCAAGCCAATCTTCTATTCATGCTAATATGTTACTCCCTACATCATGAGCCCCTTCTTTGCGCAATAACTTTTATGTGGCACCTTTTCAAATGCCTTCTGGAAATTCCTCCTATTCCATTTAACCAGCTTTTCATGCAGTATTTTATGAAGATTTTGGATGACTCCATTTTTTTCTTCTCGAGTAGTCTGTTGCCTATTGCAGTGACAACTGAGATGAGGCCTTTTTTATTCTTTCATGGGGTGTGGGTATCGTTGGTGCCAGTCCCTAATTGCCCTTGAACTGAGTGGGCCATTTCAGAGGGCAGTCAGGAGTCAACCACATTACTGTGGGTCTGTCACATGTAGCAGGTAAGGAGAGCAGAAGTCCTTCCTTAACGGACTATATTGAAGCAGTTGGGTTTTTACTACAATCAATGATAATTTCATGGCACCATTACTGAGACTAGCTTTCAATTCCAGATTTTTAATTAATTGAATTTAAATTCCACCAGCTGCCTCTGGATTACTAGTCCAGTGATATTACCATTACGCCACTGTCTCTTCCTAATGTAATCTAAACACGTACAATGTCTGGTGTAGTAATTACTGAGACAGGGCCTAGCGGAATATAAGTTGGCACATTGCTCAAGGCAGTAAAAATGAGATGGGGGAGAATAATAGAAGCAGAGCCTGGTCTAGTGCAGTAATGGAGGAGACAGTGTCTGATGTAATACAAACAACGACGTGACCTCGTGTAATTATAAACAGAGATGTCAACTATTTTAATATAAACAGAGATGGAGTCTGGTCCAGTAAAAACTGAGGTCGGACCAACTGTAATATAAACAGAGACATGCTCTTGTGTAATAACTGCAGAGCCCTGGACAAATGTATTGAAGTATTGGCAATTACGTTTTGAATAGAAGGAAGTAAAGTGCTAAATCATGATTGGTAAATATGATCATTTATCATTGTCAAGCCACCTTGCAATTTTTTTTAATGTGCTTTCTACACATACACAAACATATATGTTTTTGTGCACTCGGTTAAGTTGTTCTGGTCAAGCAGCTGAGATTTAAAGTACGAGGTGGACATTAGGACTCTGTGGAAGGCCATGCGGTGATGCTTTGAGGTCACGGTTCAAAGTTCTGTTTGACACCATCAGTGGGTCAGGTGAAATTCCCCATAGACCTGCCCATTTGCTCCCCTTCAGGTATTTATCCAATTTCCTTTGAAAGCTATCATTAAATCTGCTTCCAGCACCCTTTCAGGGTGTGCATTCCATATCACTACAAATCACAACATTTAAATAAAGATCGCCTTATCTCCCCCTCCAGTTCTGTTGCCAGAATCTCTGTGCCATCTGGTTACAAACCCTCCCGCTATTGGAAACAGTTTCTCCTGATCTACTCGATCAAAAATCCTTCCGGATTTTGAACACCTCTACTAAATCTCCCATCCTCTGCTCTAAGGTGGATCCCTGATTTTCCTTATATAATCCACTAACACCTCTATTAAATAGGAACACACAGAGGGAGACAGATACAGATAGAAGTAGAGACAGAAAGACTGATAGAGACAATAAAAAAAGAAATACGAGGTGGTGAGAGATAAAAGCTGAGAAATAGAGGAAACAAGGGACACACAGAGAGAATGATATAAAATGAAAGGGAGCAAACTCCAAGCTCCCGGTTTCAGAGGGCAGCGGGAACTCAGAGACTGATCCAAAGACACCACCAGTTATGTCTGGGAATGGAGAGTCGAAACAGAAACAGCAGGTTCATTTGTAAGTGTGACCACAATGTGATCTGTGTGATTATGCACTAACTCAGAGGCCAGATATAGGCCGCCTTGGCAGATGTTTCCACCAGGTTGTGGCCCCTGGATTTATTTTCTGCTCAGAAGTAAGATATGCGGTTTGGAACCGGCAGCAAAGAAACGGGAAGTTGTGTTGCCTGAGAATGAAATAGCCGGTGTCAGTTTCATGTTATCACCATGAACAGTCTTCCTGCCTGTGAGGGTGGATTCACTCTGACAGCATCAAGAACCAGCGCACAGATTGTTTCTGGTCTCAACATTGCATTCACCTACATCCTCATTTAAAAATAAAATAAAATGCATGAGCATTTTTTTTTTAGTTTTAACACATTCACTAAAGGGGAAGATGGACTGAGGATTATTACTGGGAGAAATGAGGGGAAACTTAGAAAAAATGAATGTGCCCCAAAGAGGGACATTAAAAAATACGAGATTTTAAATGAGTCAAGGCCTGAACTTGGGGTTCTCCTCAGTGTGACTGGGCTTGTGTTTCGAGAGACCAGATGATCAACTGATGCCTCATCCACCCTGAGAACACGTGGATGGTTTCTCCCCGCTTTGAATGGTCTGATTTTTTTTTCAGGGTCTGTAACTGGTTAAAGTTCTTTCCGCAGTCGGTGCACTGGTACACGCTCACTCGGGTGTGTGTGTGTCGGTGCTTTTCCAGTTTTTGAAATCTTTTTCCACAGAAAAAACAGACAAACATTTCTCCTTCCACATTCAAAGACCAATAATAAGTCCTGATGCATTTAGTAACAGTCAGATCTTAATGTGATGTTTAGTTTGGGCTTCCTGTGTGAAAATCCCCCTCATCTACTACCCTGTAAAATAAATTTACACAGAACTACATAGAATATACATCATCGAAATATGCCATTAAGCCCAATAGGTTTGTGTTGGTGTTTCTACTCTCATTCCATTTCAGCCTTTCAGCATATCTTTCTATTCCCGTTTCTCTCATGTACCCATGTAGTTTCCTTTTGAAAGCATCTCAGCTTTTTGCCACAAGCACTTGCTGTCGTAGCGAGGTTCACAATCTAACCACTTTAAGTAAACATATTTCTCCTTATTTCCCTGTTGGATTTATTAGTAACTATCTTGCATTTATGGTCCCTGGGTTTGGATTTTACCAGAGGTGGAAACATTCTCTTCACATCTACAAGGTCCTAGATGGTAAAGTGGTCAGAATGGTAAAAGCCAAATGGATCCAATGGCAAGTTGGATCCAAAATTGGCTCAGTGTCAGGATGCAAAGGATAGTGGTCAACGGGTGTCTTGTGATAGAACGCTGTTTCCAGTGGGGTTTCACAGGGCTCAGTAGTGGGTGCCTTGCTTTTTTCCCCAGGTATATATCATGAATTTAGACTTAAATGTAGGGAGGCATGATTACGAAGTTTGCAGATGATACAAATATTGGCCGTGTGGCTGATACTGAGGAAGTTGTCGACTGCAGAACGGTATCAATGGACTGGCCAAGTGGGTATAAAAGTGGCAAATGGAATTCAATCCAAAGAAGTGTGAGGTAATGTATTTGGAAAGGGCAAACAAGACAAGGGAACACACAACAAATGGTAGAAAACAGAAAAGTGAAGAGGAACAGAGGGACCGTGGCATGCGTGTCCACAGATCCCTGAAGGTACCAGGACAGGTTGATAAGGTAGTTCAGAAGGCTTATGGAATATTTTTCTCTATTAGCCAAGGCATATAATATAAAAACAGAGAAGTTAGACTAGAAATGTATAAACCACTAGTTAGGCCCTAGCCAGAGTACCGAATGTATTTCTGGTCACATTGCAGGAAGTATATGATCACACTGGGGTGGGTAGAGAGGAGAATTATGAAGATATGCCAGAAATTGTGAATTTTAATTATGATGAAAGATTGGATAGGCTGGGCTTGTTTTCTATGGAACAGAGAAAGCTGAAGGGAGATTTCATTGAGGTGTATAAAATTATGAGGGACTGAGGCGGAATGGATAGGAAGGACGTATTTCCGTTAATAGAGAGGTAAATAGTCGGGAGCATAGATTTAAAATAGCTGGTAGAAGGCTTAGAGGGGAGTTGAGGAGAAATCATTTCACCCAGAGGGTGGTGGATGTCTGGACCTCACTGTCTGAAAGGGTGGTAGAGACAGAAGCCCTCATCACATTTTTTTAAAAAATGTGGATATGCCCTTGAAGTACTGTAACGTATAGGGCTACAGACAAAGAGCTAGAAAGTGGGTTTAGACTTCATAAGATTTTTTCGACTGGCGTGGACACAAGGAGCTACATGGTCTCCTTCTATGCAGTAAATATTCTATGTTTCTATCTACCCTATTTGATCCATTAATCAAAGCTTTCTCTATTCTGAAAATAAAAAGCAGCCTGGAAATCTTTCCCAACAGCTGTATTCTCTCGGTTTACAAAAGCCATCACTGCCAGTCCAGGATAGCAATTGAGAAAAAAAGATTTCTCTTGTTCTGAGTTTGCTGTGAGTAAATAATCCCGTTCTAAGCCCCTGTAAAAGACGTTTACAAAAGTCATTACTCGAAGTTAGAGTAGAAAGATGTAGATGCAGTGTATTTGTATTTCCAAAAGGCATTCTATAAGTTGTCACATAAAAGGTTACTGCACAAGATAAAAGTTCATGCTTTTGTGCACGATATATTAGCAGGACTGGCTAACGAACAGGAAACAGATAATCGGGATAAATGGGTCATTTTCATGATGGGAAACGGTAACTACTGGAGTGCCACAGGCATCAGTGCTGGGGCATCGACAATTTATGATCTAGATTAATGACTGGATGAAGGGATCGAGTGTACTCTAGCCACATTTACTGATGTTATTAAGATAGGTGCGAAGTTATAAGCTGTGAGGAGGATACAAAAAGTCTGCAAAGGGATATAGATGGATTAAGTGAGTGGGAAAAAATTTGGCAGATGGAATATAATAGTGGAAAATGTGAGGCCTTTCACTTTGGCAGGA
Organism: Heterodontus francisci; assembly: GCF_036365525.1. NCBI lineage: Eukaryota > Metazoa > Chordata > Chondrichthyes > Heterodontiformes > Heterodontidae > Heterodontus > Heterodontus francisci. The sequence goes on along the minus strand of NC_090404.1, from coordinate 6,018,699 downwards.
AGAATAGAAAAGCAGAATATTATATAAATTAAGAGATACTGCAGATTGCTGCATTACAGAGGGGTCTTGGTGTCCTCGTACACGAATCAGAAAAAAATCAGCGTGCAGGTACAGAAAGTAATTAGGAAGGCAAATGGAATGTTGGCCTTTATTGCAGGAGTGATGGAGTATAAAAGTAGGGAAGTCTTGCTACAACTGTACAGGGTATTGTTGAGTTCGCACCTAGAGTACTGTGTACAATTTTATTCACCTTACTTAAGAAGGGACATAATTCCATAGGAAGTAGTTCAGAGAAGGTTCACTGGACTGATTCCTGGGGTGAGGGGCTTGTCTTATGAAGAAAGGTTGGGCCTTTACTCATTGGAGTTTAGAAGAATGAAAGGTGATCTGGTCCATTTAAGACAGAGATGAGGAGAAATATTTTCTGTCCTACAGTGGTGAGTCTTTGGAACTGCCTTCCTCAAAAGGTAGTGGAAGCAATGTCTTTGAATTATCTTTAAAGCAAAGGTAGATAGATTCTTGATGAGCAAGGAGGTGAAAGATTATGGGGGGTAGGCGGGAGAGTGGAGTGGGGGCTACAATCAAATGATGATCTTGCTGAATGGTGCAGCAGGCCCGAGGGGCCAAATGGCCTTCTCCTGTTCTTCATTTGCATGTTTGTATGTTCGTATCTCATTGAAACATATAAGATTCTGAGGAGCATGACAGGGTAGATGTTGAGAGGATGTTTCCCCTCCTGGGGGAATCTAAACCGGGGGACTCAGTTTCAAATGAAGGAGTCTCCCATTTAAGACAAAAATAAGGCGGAATTTCTTCTCCCAGAGGGTTGTTAGTGTTTGGAACTCCCTTCCCCAGCGAGCAGTGGAAGCTGAGTCATTGAATATATCCAAGGCTGAGTAGGACAGATTTTGCCTTGACAAGGGAGTCATGGGTTATGCGGTGGGTGGCTGGCAAGCAGGAAAGTGAGGTTAAGGCTACTATCAGATCAGCCATGATCTGATTGAATGGCGGAGTAGGCTCGAGGGGTCGAATGGCCGAATCCTGCTAATTTTGTATGTTCTTAAATTAAGAGACAAACATTTCCCTTGGTTTCAGTTTGCTGTGGACAAATCCCACCCCCCCCCCCCACCCCCGCCACCCCCCCCCCGCCACCCCCCGCACCCGCCTCTAAGGCCAGTAAAAAAAGTTTACAAAAGTCATGACTGTCAGTTCGGGATAGAAATTCACAATATTTTCTCCTCCTGCTTCCTGGCCCAGGATGGCCGCTCATGTGCCCTGCTGCACATTGCCCCCTATAAAGATGGTGGCCGTTAAGCCTGATCTGTCACAACAAAAACAAGAAATGCTGGAATCACTCAGCAGGTCTGGCAGCATCTGTGGAAAGAGAAGCAGAGTTAACGTTTCGGGTCAGTGACCCTTCTTCGGAACCTGGTCTGTCACCGGGAGAAGCCCCGCAGCTTCTGCCCCGCTCGGTGCAAACGTGGGCCTACATGGGTGTTTACGCAACCCTCCCGCCGGCTCCCTCGCTCCGTCCGTTCCGCCACCGCTTCCCGGCTGCAGATGCGACACACCAGGGTCTCTTCATCGCCATTACTCGGACTAAGCATGCTCCAAACACTGTTGGCAGTGCGCCTGCGGAGAGGGAACATTCTCCACCGTGGGGAATGCTGAGTAAGTGTACCGTCATTGGCGTTCCAATTAATTTATTAGAATTCTTTTGCTGGTATGGGCTGGAGACTGGGGCCTAGGAAATAAATAAAACTAGGAAATAAATTATACAGTAGCACAAGTGCACGGACGATCCATTATCCACCAAAAAGAAGGGAAAGGGAATATGAGTCCCCAAAACTGCAAAAACAGCCGAATACAACCCCGAATGTCACATGTGAATACACTGGTGTCTCAGCGGGTGGGGTGAATGAGTGAATCTCTTCCCAAACGCGCGTTACATTTAAACAGCCTCTCTCAGTAAGCATGTGCTGAGCGTACATCGAATCCTCTGAATTTTTAAAACTAGCATGTTAACAGGTGGGAAAACTGAGCAAATCCCTTCACACACGTGGAATATCTGAACTGTCTCTCTCCAATATGAATGTGTGGGCAAGTTAGTATATGGAGTGACCGAGTGAATCCTTTTCTGCACTCAACTAGTGAATACCCTCTCTGCAACATGACGGTGTCCATGAGGTTCCAGCTCAGACGGGCAAATAAATCCCAGCCCACAGTGAACGACAGCAACGTGTTTCTACAATCGTACGAATGTCCCAAAGACATTCACAGACGCATTAACAGGCCCCACATTAAGACGTTAGATTCCGACACGTCTGTGCTTGTGTCTCCAATTTAGTCCCCCAAACACTGCTATAAACTCCATTCAATAAAAGATTGAAATGCACATACTTTACAGACATAAATCAATGGCTCTGGTAAATGGTCCGTTACTTTCTGTACCACCTTTACGGTTGTAAAACAGCAGATCCTCTGTTTCAGTATAAGCCATGCATTGGTAGATCTGCTATAAGTATAATATAAACAGGAATTGTGTGTGTATTTCATATCTGTTACATCCTCCAAATGTATGTTAGTCTTGGCGTGGACTGTTTCATACGTAAATTTGTTCTTAATAACTCATGTTCCTTGCTTCCCAGTTTTGTTTCTACTGCCCTTGCATTCAGCCATTGTTATTTCTCTGTACACTTTTCACTTGTATTTTTCCTGATTATTTTCTTCCCTATACTTTTTCTCAGCCCATTTCCCGTCTGCTTTATATCTCTCCATCTCAAGTATTCAGACTTTGTTCCTAAAGTTGTCTGTAAGCTATTTCATGCAGCATGATATATAACACTTGAGTATTGCTGAAAATAGAGACATGTTTCCGAAGCTTTTCGTCTTGTACTCATCAGGACAACCCACAAGAATACCAATGTAAGAGAAAACAACAACTTTATACTGTATGAGAAGAGAGTGCTGATTGGTTGGCAAGTGAACTCTGATTGGTAGAGGAATTGCTATGGAGAATGGATGGGGGGTTGGGGGGAGTTGAGATTACTGAGTACAGTGCAATATTTGCAACTGTTTAGCAAGTGAAAATGAAGCTGAGATCTCCTATGTTGCAGGAGGTATTCATTCTTGAAGGAGTCCCACCTAAAACATTAGCCATCGATTTATCTCTTTCAAATGATGATTGACCTGCGGTGTATTTCCCCATTTCTGTGTTCTTTTCAGTTTTCCAGTATTCGTGATTTCTTTTCTAACTCTTCTCAAACATATTCTTGTTGTAACATTGAAATCCAGAGGCTTTTAAGTCAGTTAAAATCAATACCCATCAAGTGCACAAAAGGACTCAACTGCTCCTAGCTTTTGTACGATATCAATGAGCAAAGGTCTCCGGAGATACCGAGATACAGGGAAATGTTTGCCTCTGAGACCAGGGATGGTCAAACTATTTCCCAAAGTTCAGATCTGTCCCATGATCATGGGATAACGGGCCCACATACATGAAGTACCATTGCCAGCTGCTCCTCGCCCCCTCAGAACAGCTCCTGGCCTCTTCCTGCTCTTCAGTGCCCAACCCCACCCCGCCCACCATTGCTGGTCCCTGCATATTGTTGTTACTGTATTAAGTGATTAAACACGGTTATGCATTGTATGCGGGAATTCTGTCACACAGTTTACCGTGACATTCAATCACTTAAAGCACATCAAGAAGGCAGAACAATGGTGGAGACATTGAAGGGGCAGGAGATGGAAACCGTAGTGACAGCAGGAAAATTCCAGAATGATATTGGAGGGAGAGGGAAGGAGTGTCGGTGTGACATTGGAGGGAGGGGAAGGAGTATCAGTGTGAAATTGGAGAGAGAGGGAAGAAGTGTCAGCATGAAACTGAGCATGTTCAAGATTGCGATCGATAGATTTCTACATAGTAAAAACATCAAGGAATGTGTGATTGTGCGGGAAAATGTGTTGCAATAGAAGGTTAGCCATGTTCTCTTTGAATGGTGGAGCAGGATCTAAGGTCTGAAAGGTCTACTCCTGCTATTTCTTCTGTTTTTAAGTTTTATTGGAGGGAGGGGGAATGTCAGTATGAAATTGGAGGGAAGGGGAAGGAGTGTCAGTATGAAATTGGAGGGAAGGGGAAGTAGTGTCAGTATGAAATTGGAGGGAAGAGGAAGGAGTGTCAATATGAAATTGGAGGGAAGGGGATGGAGTGTTAATATGAAATTGGAGGGAGAGAAAGAGTGTCAGAATGAAATTGGAGGGAAGGTGATGGAGTGTCAGTATGAAATTGGTGGGAAGGGGATGGAGTGTCAGTATGAAATTGGAGGGAAGAGGAAGGAGTGTCAGTATGAAATTGGAGGGAAGGGGAAGTAGTGTCAGTATGAAATTGGAGGGAAGAGGATGGAGTGTCAGTATGAAATTGGTGGCAAGGGGATGGAGTGTCAGTATGAAATTGGAGGGAAGAGGAAGGAGTGTCAGTATGAAATTGGAGGGAAGAGGAATGAGTATCAATATGAAATTGGAGGGAAGGGGATGGAGTGTTAATATGAAATTGGAGGGAGAGAAAGAGTGTCAGAATGAAATGGAGGGAAGGTGATGGAGTGTCAGTATGAAATTGGAGGGAGGGGAAAGGAGTGTCAGTGCAAATGTGGAGGGAGGAGGAAGGACTGTCCGTATGAAATTGGAGGGAGGAAGAAGGAGTATCAGTATGAAATTGGAGGAAGTGTGCCTTTACCACACTTCGAGTAATGTGCACAGTTCTGATCCCTGGAAATTCTAGTTGGTGTCTGCTTGACAGCAAACAATCAGTTAAAATATAACAGTTTGCATTACTTACTAACATCTTCTGCAATGATTGTCTAATGTGTGTTTCTTGAAGATCTTCCAAGTGATATCGTCCATCAAACTATTATCCTCACCCTGAGTTCCAGTGAAGAAATCACAAGCAGCAGATTTGCAACTGTCGTGTGTTCAAATCATCGATTTCCATCCAGAGCCAATAACCGTGAGTTGGTTGAAGGATGGACAACCCATGGATTCGGGCTTCGTCACCTCTTCTGCCTTTGAAGTGAACGGGAACATCTCAGCGACCAGTCGGCTGACAGTCCCCGCTGGGGAATGGTTCACCAACACGGTCTATACCTGCCAGGTCTCCCATCAAGGGGTCACCCAAAGCCGAAACATCACCGGATCTCCGGGTAAGAGACACAAACTGAGAAAGCTCCAGATCATTCTGTGCTCCATGTTAATCAAAGAGATGAATATACTGGCATTCGGACGAAGCACAGAATAATGTCCAATTTACCATCATGCAGTTTTTATGCTTCATTCCGCTGTAGGTACTGAATTAGGATTGCTCACGGCTGAGCATGTCATCACATCACATGTTTCCTCTACTTAGATATCGAGTGAGGTGACCTTGATATCAGGTTTATCCTGAGCGGACGGAGCGGCAATAGGTGTCTGGAACCCATTACTGGCAACAGCCTTGGGATCAAGTACCAAAAAGAGCATCTACCCTATTTAGAAAACTGTGTTCAGTTCTGGGCTCCGGAGCTCAGGAAGAATATATTGGCATGGGGGTGTTGCAAAGCAGCTTCACTAGAATGATAGCGGAGCTGAACGGGTTTAATTATGAGGACAGGTTTCAAGTATATAAGACTAAAGGGTGATCTAATTGAGATGTTTAAGATGGTTACTGGAATTGATGGAGTAAATGGAGAAAAATATTTCCTCTGGTGTGGGTCTCCAGAACAAGGGGACATAACCTTCAATGAGACCAAGGTCATTCAGGAAGTAACTATTCACACAGTGGGTAGCGAAAATCTGGAATTCTCTCCCCCACGTCGCTCTTGAAGTTTGGCATCAATTGAAAATATCAATGTTGAGATTGGTAGATGTTTGTTAGGCAAAGTTATTAAGGGGAGAAATATGGAAATACGATCGAGTTCGCCATCATCTAATTGAATGGCGGAACAGGCATGAGGGGCTGAATGGCCTATTCCTTTTTCCTATGTTGCTGTTACTGCCCGATGGTCAGGTCTCCTTCTGACTCCAGACTTACACATGAGGTGACTGGTTCCTACACATTTTCATCTCCGCAAATATCGTAACAAGGCACCAGCAAATTGAAATAAAAACAAAATACTGAGGATGCTGGAAATCTGAAATAAAACAGCAAGTACTGGAAATACTCAACAGGTCGGGCAGCATTTGAGGAGAGAGAAACAGATATATCCTTTCAGGTCTGTGACCTTTCATTGAACGTTCTGATGAAAGGTCACGGACCTGAAATGTTAACACTGTGCAGTGACCCAGTAATTACTCAACTGCAAGCATCAATAGAACAGGTCTTACTGGCGGCGGCGATGACGTTAACCTGCGTCGTGTTTAATGCTCCTTTATGGAATTAACGTGTCCTGGACACAAGAAAAGGAGCCTTTGGAATCAGAGATTGCCGTCCAACCCGGGGAGGATCTCGACAGTGTGATCAGCACCATTAGCATCTCGACACAAGCTTGGCTGAGTGGGGCTGAGTTCTTCTGCGTGGTGAGCCATCAAGATCTGCCGACCCCTCTCAATCCATCCACAAGGAAGGAGGTGAGCGGTGAGATTGAAGCAATAAGTGAGAGATTGTACGTATTTCCTTTGTTTGTGCAAGGACCGATTCGATCTATTAAGTGGTCCAATGGATTCCTCTGATAATTTAATTGTATGTTTATTAAGGAAGCCCTCTGGAACCAGAGGTGATATATTTAAGGGGGAACTAGATAAGTGAATGAGAGAAAAAGAATAGAAAGAGATGAAGTAATGTGGAAGGTGATTCGTGTGAAGCGTAAACACCAGCACAGGCTAGTTGGGCCGAATGGCCTGTTCCTGTGCTGCAAATGCTATGTAATTTTCCAGTCTAACCCCTTAAGTTCTCAGAGAGAAGGGTTGCATCCGCCTCTGTTCCGGGCTGGACAACAGGGCAGACCCCAGAGGGGAAGAGGAAAACCTTTAAAAATTCAGCACAAATCATATTCCTCTCACATCTAACCACCGATTTTATTGTCTCTGGAATTCTCCAGTTTATTGACACTTATTTTAATTTTTCTGCAGTTGAAAATCTGCGGGAGCCGTCCGTGTCTGTCCTCCTGCCCCCGGCAGAAGAAGTCTCCGCTCAGAGGTTCCTCTCCCTCACCTGCTTAGTGAGAGGTTTCTCCCCCCGAGAGATCTTCGTCAAGTGGACCGTCAATGACAAGTCGGTGAATCCTGGCAACTACAAGAACACCGAGGTGATGGCGGAGAACGACAAGAGCTCCTTCTTCATCTACAGCCTGTTATCCATTGCAGCGGAGGAGTGGACCAGCGGCGCTTCTTACTCCTGTGTGGTGGGACATGAAGCGATCCCCTTGAAGATCATCAACAGAACAGTTAATAAATCCAGTGGTAAACCGAGTTTTGTGAACATTTCCCTTGCACTGTTGGACACGATTGCATTTCAATCTTAAATAAAAACCAGTAAAGACCTCTTCTTTCAAATCATGATTTAAATACACAACCGCTCAATTAATTTTGCTTTCCACATTTTTAAAGATAGGTCTATTCATCTATTTGCAGATTTCCGGCCCAAGTCTTGTACAACCAGTGCTCCCAGCTCAGATACACCACAGGTGAGCGACAGAGGAAAGCTGATTCGTGTGAGGATTCCGTCGAGTAACTTCAGTAACTTTTCCTCCGTAGGGCGATGTCTGAAATTTTCCCTTTTCCAACAAACACAGGCATTTCGATCTCGGTGTCCCTGTTTCTCGTGTTGTACATCCCTTAAGAATTGGGATCAGTTTAAAGTTGCAGCATATGAAGCACTGGGAACTGAAGTGAAGGCGACACATGAATATGAACTATACCCTTAATCGCCTAACAGAAAGAGTGGAAAGAGCAAATTGTTAACCCACTGTGACCCCACTTCCTAAACAGAGACAGGAAAAGGGCAATAGTTCATCCACTGTAACTCCAATTCTCCAATAGAGAGGGGGAAAATGCAATTGTGAACCGACTGTAGCCCCTCTCCCCAATTTCTCCAACTGAGGAAGGAGCAAAGATATTTGTTAACCCATTCCCACTCACCCGACAAAGAGATGAGAAGGCAACTCTCCATTACATGGACTCAATGGCCATCCGTACAAAGTCGGCTTCCAGCTCACTGTGCGAAGATTTTAAGCTTTCCACGTGGGAATCATATTGTAAAATATATATGCAATACAATATCTTTAAACTTTTCCCTGTTAATCTTATGCGAACAGATCGAATTCGAATAATCCAAATCTAACTGATGACAGAATCCTCCTCTTTTATTCACACTTGTGTTCCTGACGTTTCTGAGGCCCATCAGTTGCATTGCTGCGTGTATTCAGCTGATGTCACATTGCATCTCGCACAGAATACATTTATACACTAAACGGTGAAGAATATTCTCTACAAGCACATCGTCCAAGGCCAGACCCGGTTATTGGTTCTCTGTGGAAAATTGAAAAATAACAAAAATGCAGAGGCACACAGATACAATCATATACATAAACACGCTCACATGCAGAAACACACACATACACCTACACACGGGAACAGGCACAAACGCTGATATAAATGCTCCCACCGTCACACACATAAACATAATCATAAACACACATCTGAGTACAGTCTCACGTACACAAAAACATTGACATAAAATCACACACTAAAAAACACATTGACATATAGATGGACGCACATTAACAGACACACACACGTACACGCAAATACATAGATAAATAGACACATTAACGCACTCACACACACAAATAAACACCAGCATCAATATACTGACACACACACATATATACACAAACACACACATAAACACATACAATAACACACATGTGCGCATAACCACAAAATAACATACACATTAATGCATAAATGCAGATATCAACGCATAAACATACACATTATCACACTTATGGGGACACAAACACATCTCAACAAACACATTAAAGCACCCATATACATGTATTGACAGATAAACACACACTAAATTACAGGGACCCATAAACGCATCCATCAACACAGAATAGCAAACTCATCGGGACACAAACACACACAAACAGATATTGACACGCTCATACACATATCGACAGATCGACACAACATACACACACACACACACACACACACACACATACACACACACATGCGGTCAGTTGAATACACACATCAATGCACATTGTCACCTTAACACACATGAGCATGAATGGACACATACCCAAGCCATCAACATAGAAACAAGAACATTAATACACCCACACTTGTGTACACAAACAAACAAACACACTCATTAACACTCACACACACGCACACTTGGATGCACAAACACAGAGAAATGCAAAGCAAAAGATACTCATACACACATACACAAGCACCAAGGCACACAAACAAAAACGCCAGACTATAGACAAAAGCAGAATCTAAAGGTGATATTTCAATAGACACCGTCTCCAACAATTTCCCTCATACATGTTGGACTGCAATCACAACGAAGCAATGTTCTCATTTAGAAACTGCGATAAATTAATGTTTTACCAACTAGTTTCATCACAAATAAACAAGCAAGATTGGAATTCACATCTGATCCCTTGCCCAGCACCACTGACAATCTCCAAATAAGTAGCTATCTGAACCTATCTTCAAAATAATTGTATCGATCAGTCAACCTCCCTCGAAATCGCGACATAATATTCCCTAATGATAGAACGAAATTAATCCAAAATAAAATAGCGCCTGACACTGAAGAAAAAAACTGACATATTTTCCAACACGGCCTGGACGAGGATGATAAAGGAAGAACAACTGTGGATTTAATAACAGAGATAGATTGCTGAGCGTGAATAACTTAACAATAGATATGCATTGAAAATTAAATTGAAGAACAAAAATAATAGATGAAGGAAGAAAACTGCGAATGTAAAAGCATAATCTTATATCCTGGATTGATAAACAATCTAAATATATTTCCTCCTCTACATCCCGGTAGATTCCTCAGACCACATCTGGATTGAAGACAATGAGGAAGAGAGCGGCAACATCTGGACAACTGCTTCCACATTCATCATCCTGTTCCTCCTGAGCATTTTCTACAGCGCTGCCGTCACTCTGGTGAAGGTGAGAATATTCAATCCACTCACACTTCAATTTGACATAAGCTGTTAAACAAATCTCTAAAACTTTCATAGATCAAAGAAAATACTCTGAGATGAATTTCCCGTACCACGATATCTCTGCTTCATTCTTTTATTCCTCTTTTACAGGTCAAGTGATCGATTGAATTTCGGCCGCCCTGGATTTTCCTCATTTTTTAACTTCTCTGTATTACCAAACGAACTGTAAAAGTAAAATGCCTTCAGTTTATGGATCATAAACATGATTTCAGTTTTTCTGTTTGAAATGTATGAGATAATTGTGGATATAATGTAAATGTGTCTTCGAGTTTCACCGTTGTTTGAACTTCATGTGTAAATAATTAACTATTTTTTAGTCACAATTGTTTTCTTCCCTTTATGTTGTGCCCCTGTTTTCTCTCTCTGCTCTGTTACAGTCTTACAGACAGCTGGCAGCTCAGACCGCACGTGTTCTGTTCTCAATGTGACGCACACTTGTTATATTCAGTTTGGACCTGTTTTTTAAAGACTTCTCTGTAAAATGATCCTTATGAAATTGTTTTTAAAAATCTTGAAAAATAAATGGACTAACTTGGACTTGCTGAATACCTTGCCCCAACGGCGACACCGTTCTATTTTCCCTATTACACTTTTCCCCCTTTCCTGCTCGGTATTTTTCACCAGTTCTGCCGGGTTCTATTTAAACACAAGGCCTTTCAGTGAAGGAGCCGTTGCGTCATCCAGAGCCCTATCAGAGTACAGACACCTTTCCCTCTGCCTCATTATGCTAATCCCCAGATGCAGAATGGCCGCACAGCGACCAGGAGCACTTCACTGACTTCTCCCATCGTATGGTCTTTCAGAATCACATGCCAGATCATATTAAAGCGCAGTGCTCTGCTCCAACACTGCCTAATTCGGTATAGAACATGGAAGAATACTGTACCATCATTTTTTTCCAGGACATGCACAGGTTAGATACAGAGTAAAGCTCCCTCTTCACTGTCCCATCAAACACTCCAAGGCCAGGTACAACACAGGTTAGATACAGAATAAGCTCCCTCTTCATTGTCCAATCAAACACTCCAAGGCCAGGTACAACACAGGTTAGATACAGAGTAAAGCTGCATCTTCACTGTCCCATCTAACACTCCAAGGCCAGGTGCAACACAGGTTAGATACAGAATAAGCTCCCTCTTCATTGTCCCATCAAACACTCCAAGGCCAGGTACAACACAGGTTAGATACAGACTAAAGCTCCCTCTTCATTGTCCCATCAAACACTCCAAGGCCAGGTACAACACAGGTTGGATGCAGAGCAAGCTCCCTCGTCACTGTCCCATCAAACACTCCAAGGCCAGGTGCAGCACAGGTTAAATATAACACAGACACATGAGGGAGCACAGATCCTGGGAATGATTCCGAGAGACTTGTGCATAGCTGGCACAAGATATCATCGAGCCCAAAATGCTGGGAATTAATCCATGAGCCTGGAGTGCATCTGACACAACAGGGAGCACAACCCCGAGGAATGAACCCACAGCCTCGGCCTGTCTAATACACCTAAGAGGACAACCCCTGGAAATCATTTCCAAAGCCTGCAGCCCTTGTGACAAACAAGGTGGCACAATTCTTGGGTTGATTCCAAGAGCCTGGGTCCCAACTGACTCAAGAGAGAGCACACACTGTGGGAATGATTCCCGGGGTCTGAAGCCTGTCAAAAACAGTAACTCTATACGAACATACAAATTAGGAGCAGAAGTAGGCCATTCGGTAGAAATAGGCCATTCCCTTGAGCATGCTTCACCATTCAATAAGATTATGTCTAATATGTTTTTGTTGCGAGGTCAACACTCCATTTACCCCCGTAAACCTTTGATTCCCTTGACTAACAAGAATCTATCTATCTCCGCCTTAAAATACATTCAATGACCCCGCCTCAACAACCTTCTGAGACAAAGAGTTCCAAAGTCGCACAATCCTCTGAAAGAAAAGAAAATCTCCTCATCTCTGTCCTAAAAGGGCGATCCCTAATATTAAAACAGTGCCTCCGAGTTCTGGACTCAATCAGGAAAACATCCTTTCCACATCCACCTAATCAAGGCCTTTCAGGGTCTGATATACTTCAATCAAGTCTCCGCTCACTCTTCGAAACTCCAGTGAAAACAAGCCCAGTCTGACCAATCTTTATTCATAAGACAATCCGCTCATACCAGGTATCAATCTCCTCTGAAATGCCTCCAAGGCGTTTAAATCCTTCCTTAAATAAGGAGACCAAAACTGCATACAGTATTCGAGATGTGGTCCCACCAATCTTTGAAGCATAACATCCTTACTAGTATTTTCAATTCATCTCATAATAAAGGACAGCATTAAATTAGAGTTCTTTATTACTTGCTGTACCTGCATGCTAACTTTTTGTGACTCATGCACTAGATCACCTAGATCCCTCTGCACCTCGGAATTCTGCAGTCGTTCCCCGTTTAAGAAATACACTGCTTTTTTAATCTTCCTGCCAAAGTGAACAACTTCACATTTTCCCACATTATACTCCATCTGCCAGATTTCTGCCCATTCACTCAACCTATCTATATCGGTCTATAAACTCCTTATATCCTCTTCACATAATACCTTCCTTTTTTTTTGATTCATTCAGGGATCTGGGCATCGCTCGCTAGGCCAGCATTTATTACCCATCCCTAATTGCCCTTGAGAAGGTGGTGGTGAGCTGCATTACTGAACTGCTGCAGTCCATTTGGGGTAGGTATACCCACAGTCCTGTTAGGAGGGAGTTCCAGGATTTTGACCCAGCGATAGTGAAGGAACGGCGATACAGTTCCAAGTCAGGATGGTGTGTGACTTGGAGGGGACCTTGCAGGTGTTGGTGTTCCCATGTATTTGCTGCCCTTGTCCTTCTAGTTGGTAGAGGTCACGGGTTTGGAAGGTGCTGTCTAAGGAGCCTTGGTGCATTGCTGCAGTGCATCTTGTAGATGGGACACACTGCTGCCACTGTGCGTTGGTGGTGGAGGGAGTGAATGTTTGTAGATGGGGTGCCAATCAAGCGGGCTGCTTTGTTTTGGATGGTGTTGAGCTTCTTGAATGTTGTTGGAGCTGCACCCATCCAGGCAAGTGGAGAGTATTCTATCACTCTCCTGACTTGTGCCTTGTAGATGGTAGACAGGCTTTGGGGAGTCAGGAGGTGAGTTACTCGCCTCAGAATTCCTAGCCTCCGACCTGCTCTTGTAGCCACAGTATTTATATGGCTACTCCAGTTCAGTTTCTGGTCAATGGTAGCCCCTAGGATGTTGATAGTGGGGGATTCAGCGATGGTAATGCCGTTGAATGTCAAGGGGAGATGGTCAGATTCTCTCTTGTTGGAGATGGTCATTGCCTGGCACTTGTGTGGCGCGAATGTTACTTGCCACTTATCAGCCCAAGCCTGGATATTGTCCAGGTCTTGCTGCATTTCTACATGGACTGCTTCAGTAACTGAGGAGTCACGAATGCTGCTGAACATTGTGCAATCATCAGCGAACATCCCCACGTCTGACCTTATGATTGAAGGAAGGTCTTTGGTGAAGCAGCTGAATATGGTTGGGCCTAGGACACTACCCTGAGGAACTCCTGCAGTGATGTTCAGATGATTGACCTCCAACAACCACAACCATCTTCCTTTGCGTTAGGTATGACTCCAGCCAGCGGAGGGTTTTCCCCCTGATTCGCATTGACCTCGGTTTTGCTAGGGTTCCTTGATGCCATACTCGGTCAAATGCTGCCTTGATGTCAAGGGCAGTCACTCTCACCTCACCTCTTGAGTTCAGCTCTTTTGTCCATGTTTGAACCAAGGCTGTAATGAGGTCAGGAGCTGAGTGGCCCTGGCGGAACCCAAACTGATCGTCACTGAACAGGTTATTGCTATGCAAGTGCCGCTTGATGGCACTGTTGATGACACTTTCCATTACTTTATTGGTGATTGAGAGTAGGCTGATGGGGCGGTCATTGGCCGGGTTGGACTTGTCCTGCTTTTTGTGTACAGGACATACCTGGGCAAATTTCCACATTGCAGGGTAAATGCCAGTGCTGTAGCTGTACTGGAACAGCTTGGCGAGGGCCGCGGCAAATTCTGGAGCACAGGTCTTCAGTACTATTGCCAGAATATTGTCAGGGCCCATAGCTTTTGCAGTATCCAGTGCCTTCAGTCATTTCTTGATATCACGCAGAGTGAATCAAATTGGCGGAAGTCTGGCATCTGTGATGCTGGGGACTTCAAGAGGAGGCTGAGATGGATCATCAACTCGGCACTTCTGGCTGAAGATTGTTGCAAATGCTTCAGCCTTATCTTTTGCACTGACTTGCTGGGCTTCCCCATCATTGAGGATGGGGATATTTGTGGAACCACCTCCTCCAGTTAGTTGTTTAATTGTCCACCACCATTCATGGCTGGATGTGGCAGGACTGCAGAGCTTAGATCTGATCCGTTGGATATGGGATCGCTTAGCTCTGTCTATCGCATGCTGCTTACGCAGTTTGGCACGCAGATAGTCCTGTGTTGTAGCTTCACCAGGTTGACACCTCATTGATGAAGGGTCACTGACCCGAAACGTTAACTCTGCTTCTCTTTCCACAGATGCTGCCAGACCTGCTGAGTGGTTCCAGCATTTCTTGTTTTTATTTCAGATTTCCAGCATCCGCAGTATTTTGCTTTCATTTATAGGTATGCCTGGTGCTGCTCCTGGCATGCTGCCCTCCTGAACTCTTCATTGATCCAGGGTTGGTCTCTTGGCTTGACGGTAATGATAGAATGGGGGATATGCCGGGCCATGAGGTTACAAATTGTGGTTGAGTACAATTTTGCTGATGCTGATGTCCCACAGCGCCTCATGGATGCCCAGTTTTGCATTGCTAGATCTGTTCGAAATTTATCCCCTTTAGCACCGTGGTAGTGCCACACAATACGATGGACGGTATCCTCAATGTGAAGGCGGGACTTCGGCTCCACAAGGACTGTGCGGTGGTCACTCCTACTCATACAGTCATGGACAGAAGCATCTGTGGCAGGCAGATTGGTGAGGACGAGGTCAAGTATGTTTTTCCCTCATGTTGCTTCCCTCACTACCTGCCTCAAACCCAGTCTCGCAGCTATGTCCTTTCGGACTCGACCAGTTCGGTCAGTAGTGGTGCTACCGAGCCACTCTTGGTGATGGACATTGAAGTCCCCCACTCAGAGTACATTTTGTGCCCTTGCCACCCTCAGTGCTTCCTCCAAGTGGTGTTCAACATGGAGGAGTACTGAGTCATCAGATGAGGGAGGGCAGTAGGTGGTAATCAGTAGGAGGTTACCTTGCCCATGTTTTACCTGTTGCCATGAGACTTCGTGGGGTCCAGAGTCGATGTTGAGGACTCCCAGGGCAACTTCCTCCCTACTATATACCACTGTGCCACCACCTCTGGTGATGGCAATGTCTGGGACATTGTCTGTCAGGTATGATTCCGTGAGTATGACTATGTCAGGCTGTTGCTTGACTAGTCTGTGGGACAGCTCTCCCAACTTTGGCACAAGCCCCCAGATGTTAGCAAGGAGGACATTGCAGGGTCGACAGGGCTGGGTTTGCCGTTGTCGTTTCCAGTGCCTAGGTGGATGCCGGGTGGTCCGTCCGGTTTCATTCCTTTTTATTGACTTCATAGCGGTTAGGTACAACTGAGTGGCTTGCTGGGCCATTTCAGAGGGCATGTAAGAGTTAACCACATTGCCGTGGGTCTGGAGTCACATGTAGGCCAGACCAGGTCAGGACAGCAGATTTCCTTCCCTAAACATTAGTGAACCAGATATTTTTTTACAACAATCAACAATGGTTTCATGGCCATCATTAGACTAGCTTTTAATTCCAGATTTATTAATTAAATTCAAATTCCACCTTCTGCTGTGGTGGGATTCGAACCCATGTCCCCAGAGAAATACCCTGGGTCTCTGGGTTACTCGTCCAGTGATAATACCACTACGCCACTGCCTACCTATATTTGTCTCATCTGTTTTCTGCCAGCCAGCAAATCTTCTATCCATGCTAATAAGTTTCCCCCTACACCATGAGCTCTACTTGGTGCAATAACCTTTCATGTGGCACCTTGTCAAATGCCTTCTGAAGTCCACGTACAGTACGTCAACAGGCTCCCCTTCAGCCACAGCACATGTTACGCCTTCAAAGAACGTCAATAAATTGGTGAAACATGATCTCCCTTTCACAAAGCCATGCTGACTATTCCCAATTATCTCGAATTTCTCTAAGTGCCCAGCTTTAATCACTTTCATGATCGATTCTAAAACATTCCGCATGGCAGACGTCAAGCTAACTGGCCTATCGTTACCTGTTTTCTGCCTACCCCACCACCACCACCACCTACCACCCCGCGCCCCCCCCCCCCCTCCACCCCGTTCCTTCCTGAATAGAGGGGTTATATTTGCTACTTTCCAGTCTGATGGAACCTTTCCAGAATCTAGCAAGTTTTGAAAAATTAACATCGACTACCTCATTAGCCACCTCTTTTAAGACCCTGGGATGAATTCCATCAGGTCCCGGGGACTTGTTTTCGCGCAGCTCCATCAGTTTGCTCAGTACCGCTTCCCTGGTGATTGGACTTTCACCAAGTTCCTCTCTTCCTTCCACCTCCTGATTTACAACTATTACTGGAATGCATTTTGTATCCTCTATAGTGAAGACAGAAGCAAAATATTTGTTCATTTCATCTTTCCATTTCCTTACTATCTACTATTAACTCCTCATTCTCACTCTCTGGAGGATCAACACTTACTTTACTTACTCTTTTCCTTTTTAAATACCCGTAGAAACGCTTGGCTATCCGTTTTCATATTTCTAGCTAGTTTCCTCTCATACTCTAATTTATTTCTCCTCATTAACCTCTTAGTCATTCCCTGCCGTTCTTTATATTCTGACCAATCATTTGACCTGCCATTCATCTCTGCACAATTACATGCGTTTTCCTTAATTTTGATGCTTTACTTAACCTCTTTAGTTAATTACGGATGGTGGGTCCTCTCCTTAGAATTTTTCTTTATAGTAGGGATATACTTAATCTGAGTATTCTGAAATATCCCCTTTATTGTCTGCCACTGCTTCTCTGTTGATCTATCTCCTAGCCTAGGAACCCAGTTCACTTCAGCTAGATCAGCTTTCATGCCCACATCGTTGCTCTTATTTAAGTTTGAAATACTAGTTATAGACCCACTCCTCTCTCCTTCAAACTGGATGTAAACTTCAATCATATTGTGGTCGCTGCTACCTAGAGGTGCCTTCACTCATAGGTCATTAATTAATCCTGTCACATTAGACAATACCAAGTCTAATATAACCTGCTCTCTGGTTGTTTCCAGAACGTGCTGCTCTAACAAACTATCTCGAAAGCATTCTATGAACTCCTCATCCAGGGTGCTATTGCTAATCTGATTTTTGCAGTTAATATGCAGATTATAATCACCCATGATTATTGCCGTCCCCTTATTACAAGCACCCACTATTTCTTCTTATATACTTCGTCCTACGTTGTGGTTACTGTTAGGGGGCCTGTAGACCACTCCCACTCGTGACTTCCTTCCCCTACTATTCCCCAACCCGATTCTACATCCTGATCTCCTGTACCAAGGTCATTTCTAACTATTGCACCAATGCCATTCCTGATTAACAGTGCTACCCTTCCACATTTGTCTAGCTTCCTATTCTTGAATGTCATATACCCCTCAATATTCAGGACTCAATCCTTGTCATCCTGCAGCCACGTCTCCGTAATGTCTATCAGGATCATATTTATTTACTTCAGTGTGCGATTTCAGTTCGTCTATTTTGTTATGAATGCTATGTGCATTCAGATCCAAAACGTTTAGTTTTGTCTTTTTGTTTTCTTTGTAACATCCAGTCTTGACTGTTGGTCTGTTCTTAGTTTTTTTCCTCTCTGCCCTTCCCGCCATTCTCTGACCTTCATTTCCCATATTATTATTCTGCTCTCCTGTCTTGACTCTACCCCTTGTTTGCTACATCTACTGAAGCTTGATCCCTCACCTCTCTTGTTTGTTTAAAGCCCTCTCTGCTTCCCTAGTTATGCAGTTTGCTAGAACACTGGTCCCAGCACTGTTCAGGTGCTGACCGTCCCATTGGTCCAGCTCCCACGTTCCCCATTACTGGTGCCAATGCACCACGAACCGAAACCTACTTCTTTCACACCAGTCTTTGAACAACGTATTCATTTCAATAATCTTATGTGCCCTCTGCCAATTGGCACGTGGCTCAGTTAATAATCCAGAGATTATTACTCTTGAGCTTCTGCTCTTCAGGTTTTTGCCTAGCTCCTCATACGGTCTAAGCAGAACCTCTTTGCTGGTCCTACCTATGTCGTTGGTACCTACATGGACGACAACAACTGGATCCCCGCCCCTTCCCACTCCAGGTTCCTGTCCAGCCCTTAGCAGATGTCCAGAATCTTCACATTTTCTCTTCTACACACAAACCCCACTCTCTCCACCTGTTGTGCCAGACACACACACTCCACTTTGCTGTTATGCACATGTGGACTCTCTTTCTCCACCTTTTCTGCTGTACCCGTTGCCCCGTTACATGGCTTATGGCAGGGAAATTGTGTTTGACAAATTTATTAGAGCTCTTTGAGGATGTAACAAGCAGGATGGATAAAGGGGAACGAGTGGATATAGTGCACTTGGATTTCCAAAAGCATTCGATAAGGTGCCACATAAAAGGTTACTAGATGACATAAGAGCTCGCCATTTTCGGGGCAATATATTATCATGGATAGCTGTATTTAGCCAAATCTGCGGACATACATAGATAGGTAGGAAAGCAAGTTGTGAGTAGGACACTAAGTGTTGCAACTGTGTAGAAATTTTAAAGATGGATTATAATGTGGGAAAATGTGAGGTTTTCCACTTTGGAAGGAGTGTGATGCTCTCGGGATTGGAGCAAGGTTTAGCCGAGTTTAGTAAGAAATATTGGGCAAAGACAGAGACAGAGGCAGCAAGCTATTGAACATAATGGGGTCTTCTTTATTCTGCTTTACTTTCACTTTTTCTTTCAGCTCTCTCTGCTAGTTCATGTGTACAGGATAGCCTCAAGTGAACAATATGTGCAATGAAATTCTCAAAATATTACAAATAGAAAAAGCAGTATATTATTTACACAGAAAGACAGCAAATGGTGGTCAAGAAATTGATAAAGAAAGAGAGAAGAAAATATGAATGCAAGCGAGCAAGAAAAATAAAGGCGGACTGAAAAGATTTTTTTGGTATGTGAAAAGGTAAAGATTAGCAAGGACAAATGTGGGCCCATAACAGGCAGGAAAGGAGAATTTATAATGCAGAATAGGGAAATGCGGGAGAAACTAAACAAATAGCAAATTTAAAAAGAGAGGGAGACAGAAAGCAGGAAACTACAGGCCAGTTAGCTTAACATCTGTCTTAGGGAAAATGGTAGAAGCTATTATTAAAGACGCTACAGCAGGGCATGTAGAAAAACTCAAGGCAATCAGGCAGAGTCAACATGGGGTCAACACCAATTGTTTTTTAAATATGTGCCTGCCCACTGTTTTTTTTTTCATGTTTGTGCTTTTGGCTAGGGCTGTTCATAATGCGATCATTTAACACCCTCTCTACACTAACGCGTTGTCTTTCACTACACCATTAATACGCTTTGCCTTTGCCCCATGACCTCCTTGTCAATTATTCACTGAGACCCTCTGCCCTTTTGTTCTCTTTTGCCTCAGCCCGCTTTATTTGCTTAAAACCTATTACATTTCTATCCTTTGCCAGTTCTGATGAAAGGTCACTGGCCTGAAACGTTAATTCTGCTTCTCTCGCCACAAATGCTGCCAGACCTGCTGGATATTTCCAGCACTTTTTGTTGTTATTTAAGATTTTCAGCATCTGCAGTATTTTGCTTTTATAAAAGCAGGATGTCTTGCTAAAACTGTACAGGGCAATGGTGAGACCATACCTAGAGTAATGTGCACAGTTTTGTTCTGCAGTTCAGAGAGGGTTCACTAGGCTCATTCCTCAGATGAAGGGCTTGCCTTATGAAGAAAGGTTGAGCAGGTTGATCCTATATGCATTGGAGTTTAGAAGAATGAGAGGTGATCATATTCAAACAAATAAGATTCTGAAGGTGGTTGAGAGGGTAGATGCTGAGACGATGTTTCCCGTGGTGGGGAAATCTAGAACTAGGGGACCCAGTTTCAAAATAAGGGAGCTTCCATTTAAGACGGAGATGAGGAGGAATTTCTTGTCCCACAGGATCGTTAATCTTTGGAATTCTCCATACCAGAGAGCAGTGGAAGCGAGACCATTGAATATATTTAAGGCCGAGATAGGCGGATTTTTGATCTAAAGGGAGTTTAGAGTTATGGGAAGTAGACAGGAAAATGGAGTTGAGGCCAAGATCAGATCAACCATGATCTTATTGAATGGCAGAGCAGACTCGTGGGGCCGCATGGCTGACATTTGGATCTATTTGCTGCACAGGCAGTAAAGAGATGGGTGACCACCAGACGGAGTAGTAGGCGCAGGCAGGTAGTGCAGGTGTCCCCTGTGGCCATCCCCCTCTCAAACAGATACACCGCTTTGGATACTGTTGGGGGGAAATGCAGCAACAGCCAAGTTCGTGGCACCATGGGGGGGCTCTGCTTCACAGCAGGGGAGGAAAAAGGTTGGAAGAGCTATAGTGGTAGGGGATTCTATCGTAAGGGGTGCAGATAGGCGTTTCGGTGGTCACAAACGAGACTCCAGGATGGTATGTTGCCTCCCTGGTGCTAGGATCAAGGATGTCTCTATGTGGCTGCAGGACATTCTGAAAGGGGAGGGTGAGCAGCCAGAGGTCGTGGTCCATATTGGTACTAACGACGTAGGTAGGAAGAGAGATGAGGTCCTCCAAAGTGAATATAGGGAGTTAGGCTGAAGGTTAAAAAGCAGGACCTCTAGGGTTGTAATCTCAGGATTACTCCCTGTGCCACGTGCTAGTGAGGGTAGGAATAGGAGGATTAGGCAAATGAATGCGTGGCTGAAGAGCTGATGTAGGCGGGAGGGCTTCAGCTACTTGGATCATTGGGATCTCTTCTGGTGCAGAGGTGACCTGTACAAGAAGGATGGGTTGCATCTAAACTGGAAGGGGACCAATATCGTTGCGGGGAGGTTTGCTAGTACTACTCGGGAGGGTTTAAACTTGTCTTGCAGGGGAGTGGGACCCAAAGTAGTAGTCTCTCTGAAGAGATAGTTGAGGTTAAAGCAAGCAAGTCCAGTAGGCAGGCCGGGCAGGGGCAGGACAGGGAGCGTGGAAGGCCTGATAGGCTAAACTGCATTTACTTTAATGCAAGAAGCCTTACAGGTAAGGCAGATGAACTCAGAGCATGGATCGGAATATGGGATTGTGATATTGTAGCTATTACGGAAACGTGGTTGAGGGATGGGCAGGACTGGCAGCTCAATGTTCCGGGGTACCGATCCTTCCGGCGTGACAGAGGTGGAGGTAAGAGAGGAGAGGGAGTTGCACTATTGATTAGGGAGAACAGCACGGTAGTACTTCGAGAGGATATCCCCGGGGGAATGTCCAGTGAGGCTATATGGGTAGAACTTAGAAATAAGAAAGGGGTGATCACTTTGATGGGATTATACTATAGGCCCCCCAATAGGCAGAGGAAAGTGGAGGAGCATATATGTAGGGAAATCACAGATAGGTGTAGGAATTATAGGGTTGTAATAGGTGATTTTAACTTCCCTAATATTAACTGGGACTGCCTTAGTGCTAAGGGATCAGATGGGGAAGAATTTGTTCAGTGTGTCCAGGATAGTTCTCTGAAGCAGTATGTGGATGGCCCTACGAGAGAAGGGGCTACACTCGACCTCCTTTTAGGAAATGAGCATGGGAAGGTGGTTGATGTGTCAGTGGGGGAGCACTTTGGGACCAGTGACCATAACTCTATTAGCTTCAAGATAGTTATGGAACAGGATAGGACTGGTCCTCAGGTTGAAGTCCTAAATTGGGGGAAGGCTAATTTCGATGGCATCAGACAGGAATTCTCAAAAGTTGAATTGGAGAGGCTGTTTACAGGTAAAGGGACGTCTGGAAAGTGGGAGGCTTTTAAAAGTGAGATCGGAAGAGTTCAGGGCCGGCATGTTCCTGTTAGATGGAAGGGAAAGGCTGACAAGTTTAGGGAACCTTGGTTGACGATGGATATTGAGGGTCTGGTCGGGACGAAGAAGGAGGCATATGTCAGGTATAGGTGGCTGGGATCGAGCGAGTCCCTCGAGGAGCAAAGGGGATGTAGGACTACACGTAAGAAGGAAATTAGGAGGGCGAAAAGGGGCCATGAGATTTCCCTGGCAGATAAGATAAAGGAGAATCCTAACAGATTCTATAAGTATATTAAGAGTAAAAGGGTCGCTAGAGAGAGAGTAGGCCCCCTTAAGGATCAGTGTGGCAATCTATGTGTGGAGCCACGGGAAATGGGCGAGGTCTTAAATGAATATTTCTCGTCCGTATTTACCGTGGAGAAGGTCATAGAAGCTAGTGAGTTCAAGGGATGGAACAGCGATATCCTGGAGCACATCGACATTACAAAAGAGGAGGTGTTGGAGGTTTTGAAGCACATTAAGCTGGATAAATCCCCAGGGCCTGGCAGGTGTATCCTAGGAAGCTATAGGAAGCAAGGGAGGAGATTGCTGGCGCCCTGGCAGAGATTTTTGTATCATCGTTAGTCACCAGAAGACTGGAGGATAGCTAATGTTGTGCTTTTATTTAAGAAGTGCAGCAGGGATAAGCCAGGGAACTACAGGCCAGTGAGCCTTACATCAGTGGTGGGAAAGTTATTGGAAGGGATTTTGGGAGACAGGATGTATATGCATCTGGAAAGACATGGTCTGATTAGGGATAGTTAGCACGGCTTTGTGCGTGGGAAATCATGCCTCACGAATTTCACTGAGTTTTTCGAGGAGGTGACCAAGAGGATTGACGAGGGCAGGGCGATGGACGTTGTCTACATGGACTTTAGCAAGGCCTTTGACAAGGTCCCGCATGGTAGGCTGGTCCAGAAGGTTCGAGCACATGGGATCCAGGGTGTATTAGCAAATTGGATACAGAATTGGCTTGGTGATAGGAGGCAGAGGGTGGTAGTGGAGGGTTGTTTTTCAGATTGGAGGCCAGTGATCAGTGGTGTGCTGCAGGGATCGGTGCTGGGCCCTCTGTTGTTTGTCATATATATTAATGACTTGGATGTGAATGTAAGGGGCATAATTTGTAAGTTTGCAGATGACACCAAAATTGGTGGTATAGTGGACAGTGAAGAAGGTTGTCTAAGGTTACAACAGGATATAGATCAACGGGGAAAGTGGGCAAGGGATTGGAAAATGGAATTTAACGCAGACAAGTGTGAAGTGATGCATTTTGGGAAGTTAAACCAGGGCAGGACATATACAGTGTATGGCAGGGCCCTGGGGACTGTTGTTGAGCAGACAAACCTTGGGATGCAAGTACATAGTTCACTGAAAGTGGCGACACAGGTAGATAGGGTGGTGAATAAGGTGTACGGCATGCTTGCCTTCATCGGCCGAGGCATTGAGTACAAGAGTTGGGACGTCATGTTACAGTTCTACATAACGTTGGTGAGGCCGCATTTGGAGTACTGTGTGCAGTTCTGGTCTCCGCACTACAGGAAAGATGTGATTAAGCTAGAGTGGGGGCAGAAAAGATTCACAAGGATGTTGCCTGGTTTGGAGGGCTTGAGTTATAAAGAGAGATTGGATAGGCTAGGTCTGTTTTCCCTGGAGCGAAGGAGGCTGAGAGGGGACATGATAGAGGTATATAAAATTATGAGAGGCATAGATAGGGTAGATAGCCAGAGTCTATTTCCCATGGTAGGGATGACTAAAATTAGAGGGCATAGATTTAAGGTGAGAGGGAGGAGGTTTAAAGGGGATCAAAAGGGTAAATTTTTCACACAAAAATTAGTGGGTATCTGGAATGAGCTGCCTGAGGAGGTGGTGGAGGCAGGAACAGTAGCGAAATTTAAGAGGCATCTGGACAGGTACTTGAATGAGCAAGGCATAGAGGGATATGGAATTAATGCAGGTAGGTGGGATTAGTATAGATAGACATTATGGTTCTCATGGACGCGGTGGGCCGAAGGGACTGTACGACTATATGACTCTTTGACTCTATTTCTTATGTTCCTATAGGATGCCATCTCTCTGAACTCACAGAACATCACCCCAGGGATCCTCCCTCCCTGCTCCATTCTCTCTGACACCATCTCTCTGAACTCCCTGACACCATCCCTGGGATCTTAATACCCGTTTCATCCCTCCGATTCCATCTCCCAGAGCTCGCTGACCATCACTCCAGGGATCCGCTACTCATATTTGCCGTTTATTTCAAAGAAATTCAATTGAAAGGAAACCCGGTTTCAGATTGCATCACATCAAACGCTCGAGCTTAATCTATAAAAGAGAAAGTTTGGTCCGCGCGAGAATGTAACAGGCAGTTGTGGATGTGCGCATGTGTAGTCCTGCCTCCCAAGGTAAGGCGCGGCCCGTGCCGCAGATTGTGGCCTTTCCCAGCGCGTTCACTTGTGGGAGCCGCTGTCTCCCATGGCCCAGTCATTACATGAGTGAAACAAACCCAACCTTCTTCCAGCGGGAGTTGCCTGGGTTGGTGGTCGCAACAGACCTGAAAATGAGGTGCCAACCTCGTGGAGCTACATAACAAGACTACATACATGCTATCCAACAAAAGCAGCATGCGATGGAGAGAGCTAAGCAATCCCACAACGAACGGATCAGATCAAGCTTTGCAGTCCTGTCAGATCCAGTGAGGTATGATGGTGGACAATTAAACAACTAACCACAAGAGAAGGCACTAAAAACATCCCCATCCTCAATGAAGGGGCAGCCCGGTATGTCAGTGTAAAAGACAAGGCTGAACTAGTTACAGCCATCTTCGGCTGGAAATGCGGAGTAGATGATCTATCTCAGCCTCCTCCTGAGGTTTCCAGCATCACAGAAGCCTGTCTTCAGCCATTTCGATTCTTCCGCTAAGAAATAGCTGCAAGCACTGGATACAGAAATGTCAATGGGCCCTGAAAACGTTCCGGCTGTGGTACTGAAGACTTCTCCTCCAGAACTGGCTGCACCTCTAGCAAAGCTGTTCCATTACAGCTACAACAGTGGCATCCACCCTACAATGCAGAAACTTGCCCAGGTACGTCCTGCACACACAAAGCAGGACAACATTCAGGCTTGGGCCGATAAGTGCAAGTAAAGTTCGCACTACATAATTTACAGGCAATGTCCATCTCCAACGATAGAGAATCGAACCATCTTCCCTTGGCGTTCAGTATTGTGGCTGTATGAGCAGGTCCGAGGCTTGGAATTCTGTGGTGAGTAACTCACATCCTGACTCCCCAAAGCCTGTCCACCATCTATAAGGAACAAGTCAGCAGTATGATGGAATACTGTTTGCTTGCCTGGATAAGTGTAGCTCCAACAACACTCAAAAGGTTCAACCCTATGCTGGACAAAGCAGCCCGTTTGATCGGCACTCCATTCACTCCCTCCTCCACTGGCATACAGTGGCAGCAGTGTGTACTTCAGCAACTCACCAAGATTCCTTCGACAGCACCTTCCAAACCTGCGACGTCTACCATCTAAAAGAACAAGGGCAGCAGACACATGGGAATGCCACCACCTGCAAGTTCCTCTCCAAGCCGCGCACCATCCTAATTTGGAACTATTTCGCCGTTCCTTTATTTTTGCTCTGTCTGAAACCTAGAACTCCCTCCCTAACAGCACTGTGGCGGTAGCTACACCGGCCAGACTGCAGCGGTTCATGAAGCAGTTCACTACAACCTTCACAAGGCCGATTAGGCATGGGCAGCCAATGTTGGTCTGGCCAGAGACCCTCATATCCCATAGAAGAATAGAAACAAAAACTGTTTGCGGGTGCCCTATTGAGCGGACAAAGTCTTTGAGCAGATTGGGAACGAAATCCGGGACCTCACAGGAGATGGTGACCGATCATCAAACAAACACGGATTGAACCAAAGAAATGGAAAGTAGAAACTCTACTGCCCCCTGTGGAAACAGGCAGATGATAAATTTAACCCCTCGATTGATAAATCACAATGAAGCAAATACACATTTATAATAGAAAGTGACAGACTTTTATTTCTGTTTCACCTTTACCGGCCTCAGTACGTCCAAAGGCGCCTTACAGCCAAGGAAATACTTTTCAGGTGTCGTCGCTGTTCCAATGCAGGAAATATTATTTAGACAGAGTGAGGTGAGAATATTTAATTCACTGACAGAAGGCTTTGGTCACTCTGAGTCTTGTGGATGTGAAGGGATTTGGAAATCCAGATACATTCTAGATAATTCCAATTTATCATCAATAATAAAACAATATCCTGCCTATCTGTCTGTTTATAACACATTGAAGTACCATTTTGAAGAACTGTTATCCTTCTTCTGCAGACAATACAGTGACATTGGATTAATGAAAAACAATGATCCCAACAGTTCACTGTTTATACCTGTAACGCACTCTTGCTGTGAATATACCGCCGTGTGCCACACAGAAATATTTCCTGTAATCTCCAGCGGTCACCTGTAAAATCACTAAACTGACAGCTCTGCAAGTTTTGGCCAAAAATGAGGTCCTGGACCGCCATCTAGTGGCGTCAGGCTGTAAATGAAATCCTGCCTGTAAAACATTTGTATTTTCAATTTACCATGATCATGCTCAACTCTTATTATAATAAAAGCAAAATACTGCGGATGCTGGAAATCTGAAATAAAAACAAGAAATGCTGGAACCACTCAGCAGGTCTGGCAGCATCTGTAAAAAGAGAAACAGAGTTAACGTTTCGGGTCAGTGACCCTTCTTCGGAACTCTTATTATGTTAGAGTACTATAGTTGTCATTGTTTCATTTTTATTATTGTTTTAACTGCTGCCATTTTATTGCTTTGCTCTTACTACCATTGCTATTTTACATGAATTCTGAAATTTCTGGCCTCAGTTTTCTGTTGTGCCCCAGTCACTAACACATTACATGTGCATTTGCATACATTACAAAGACCACATTAATAATTCCCCAGTTCTGCTGATTAGATTTATAATTTCGTAAAAATAGAAGTATATTAACCTCTCGAATAATCAAGTAACATTCATTAACTCCATGACCCGAAGGTGATTAATATTTTGCTATTGAGATCTAGTCTGTCTGTTCAAACAGTACATTGCATATCAAACAATTCCAGTCGGGAACTTCAGGAGTTGAGAATAGAACAAAGCTTTCTCTGCACTGCCTACTCACACACTCCCAGAGTAGGTACAGCATGGGTTAGATACAGGGTAAAGCTTTCTCTACACCATCCCATCAAACACTCCCAGGATAAGTACACCACAGGATAGATACAGTGTAAAGCTTCTTCAAAACTGTCTCATCAAACACTCAAAGAGTAGATACAGCACGAGATAATATGCAGCGAGGTTCTGCCTGCATCGGGCCCGATGAGGCACGGAATGGTGACAAACTAAATGTAATTCCAAGTAAACAGTAAGTATTATTTCATTATAGAACATAGAACAGTACAGAACAGTCCCTTCGGCCCACGATGTTGTGCCGACCCTTTAACCTACTCTAAGATCAAAATACCTACATACCCTTCATTCTACTATCATCCATGTACCTATCCAAGAGTCGCTTAAATGCCCCTAATGTATCTGCTTCTACTACCACCGCTGGCAGCGCATTCCACGCACCCACCACTCTCTGTGTAAAGAACCTACCTCTGACATCTCCCCGAAACCTTCCTCCAATCACCTTAAAATTATGCCCCCTGGTGATAGCCCTTTCCGCCCTGGGAAAAAGTCTCTGGCGACCCACTCTATCTATGCCTCTCATCATCTTGTACACCTCTATTAAGTTACCTCTCATCCTTCTTCGCTCCAATAAGAAAAGCCCTAGCTCCCTCAACCTTTCTTCATAAGACATGCCCTCCAGTCCAGGCAGCATCCTGGTAAATCTCCTCTGCACCCTCTCTAAAGCTTCCACATCCTTCCTATAATGAGGCGACCAGAACTGAACACAATATTCCAAGTGTGGTCCAACCAGGGCTTTATAGAGCTGCAGCATAACCTCGCGGCTCTTAAACTCAATCCCCCTGTTAATGACAGCCAACACCCCATACGCCTTCTTAACAACCCTATCAACTTGGGTGGCAACCTTGAGGGATCTATGGACGTGGACCCCAAGATCCCTCTGTTCCTCCACACTACCAAGAATCCTGTCTATGTTAAAATAATAACTCTGATAATGTTGTTGCGCATTATAATTACATTATTACTGGTTTTTCTTGTATCGCCCACGCGCTGGAACCTGTGAACTGGTTCTCTCCTCAGTCCCCATGCCCAGTGAGTAATTGTACATCATTACTTTGTTTCACCGTATCTCACTGCACTGTAATACACCGCAGCATCTGACAGCCGAGCCGTACTAACGGTGAGAGTGGTGGAGCCTTTCTCACTGTCCACAGATATTTTAAACCTTCCCTCAACTCTCTCATCTCTGTATGTGGAGAGGAGATACTGGGGAGCTTGATTGGAGAACTGTCGGTACCAGAATATAGAATCACCTGTAGTGAAAGTAGCATTGTGATGAAGTGAAATGGTTTGTCCTTCGGTTCCTTGATGCACCAACATCTGGAATGTCTCCGAGTGACAAGGAACAGCTGTTAAAGCAAGATCAATAATTAACAAAATGATATATGCAAAGAGAATTATTACAGGAAAAATGGACTAATCTACATAGCTATCTATCGATCTATCTATAGATCTATCTACCTACCTGTCGGTCTATCAATCGGTATAACTATCTATCTATCCACCTACCTATATCGATCCCTCTTGTTCTATATATTAATCTACCTCCCTCCCTCTTGTTCTATTTATCCACATACCTCTGTGTGAGAGGCAGTGTTCAATGTCTGTCCATGTATTTATTCTGTATGCTGTGCAATTAAACATAGAATATCTTTGTTAATATGGTTCGATAGACTGTATATGTAGTAACAGCTATAGAATGATGTAACTTTATCCAGAGGGAAGTTTAAACACGAGCCAATAACATTTCTGAATATCACCAACACTTCCAAAGGGCTTGGTTTGGGGAAAGGTTAACGGTGCAGCGGAGACATGGCACTTAGCAAGATATTGTGCAGCTGGATCCGCTCTTTGCCTCATTGTGTCCCCATGGCACAGTGATACAGTCTTGGGCTGTGGTGTCATCTTTCGAGATGGTGTTAGACCTATTTTACTCGGTCCAAGCACGGTGTCTAGCGTCCTGTAGTCTCAGTCTCCTGGTAAATGTCGGTGCCCCTGTCAGTGTTTCTCTGTACCAGCCGACTGTATCCCCAGCAGCAATGGAGAGCCGGCAGTCCAGTTCAACCCGTTCCCCTTCCCGAGACACCACCTGCTCAGGGTGTGAACTCTGATCCTCACAAAGAACGGCTGTGAACAAAACAAAATCACTCAACAACCATAAGGTATTAAGAGATTGGTGAAACAAAGTCTCTGATCAGATAAATAAACTCACACAACATCAGCAGCACCAGAACTCCAACTGGAACCCGGTTTTTGCGGAGGTTTCTGTTCATGACGGTGAAGATGGACAAAAGGCGGATCAATCAGGGTCTGATTTCCAGACTAGGACTTGCTGCCGAGTCCCAGACTCTCAATGGTGAGGAGGGGGAGGAACTTTACATTCTCCTCGGACAGTGTGAGACTGATGGGCGGCTTTCACCAATCGGACTATTCTGGGATGGTGTCACCCCCAGACGTCATTCACTGTGCCTCTCAGGGATTGGCTGTTTCTCAAAACAACAAATATTCTTGAACCATCACTTGGAAGGAATTTCTCTTCTTGCGCTGAGTAGTGACCAATTAAATAGTTCAGGATGATTTGATCTCGGTCTATTTCTTTCGTGTAGTCTGAAATCATAGAATTTTACAGCATTGTTGCAAACCTTATTTATATGAACTCCTCAATCTTTCTCATTGCTTACTCCTTTAAAAGAATAATAACTTCATATTTCCTTCCCTTGTTTGTTCACTTTATATTTAACGTGATGTCCCTATATTCTCTGGTCACTGTGGATTTACTGTACGAAACAAACGGAAACTGCAATTTCTGATTGTCCTTTTAAATCCAGCATCAATGTGGAAAGTGCAGACCGGACAGGCGCGCCGCCTGGTGGTGGCTTCTGCTAACTGCGTGTTTGCCAAATTTAACGAACAATATATTCGCTCCCGAAATCATCTGTAATATTTCGATTTATTTGTCGTGGCGAGATGTTTACTGGGGGTATGGATTAACCCACCACTGATACGAATATTGTAGTAACTTCCATTTTCATCTATTTGATTTGAAATGACGCTCAATAAGAAGACAAAATGCTGCGGATGCTGGAAATCTGAAATAAAAACAGAAAATGCCGGAAATACTCTGCAGGTCTGGCAGCATCTGTGGAGAGAGAAGCGGAGTTCACAGACCTGAAACATTAGCTCTCTTTTTCTCTCCACAGATGCTGCCAGACCTGCTGAGTATTTCCAGCACTTCCTGTTTTTATTGTAAACTCGGTCTGAGGATGCTGCTGTCTCTGGCAATGCCGACATTATTTGGCCATCCTTACCTGCCCCTGATGACTATCTAAACTTCCTTAATTGAGTTTTTTTTTAAAGGCAACCCATTATATTTCACCTGGTAAAATCACTGTTGGCTGGTAACCCCATATCGTGTGGGATTCCTACAAATGTGTCTACCTAAAGTAATGGCACCATTAACATTCAGATCTTTGTCAGGTATCACTACACAATATTGCAATTCTTTTTTTTACTCTAAGGGTACACTCGAGATGGTGAGGGTGAAAGTACTGGACTCGATCATTGAGAGCCATTAGAGATAATTGTACAGGATGCCTCATCGTTGTCCGCAATTTACATCTTCCCACAGTAATACACCCAGGCGTCCGAAAGTGTTATAACTTTTGTTTCTGTCGAGAAACACTCCAAACTGTCAGCTCTCGTCAGTTGTTATACCTTGATAGATTGAGATTATAAATTCCGTCACCGGGTCCGGTAACTGACGGTACCAGGTATTCCAAACATTGTGTCGGGTGATGGCATCGCAACGGATTTGATCCGCTTGCCCCTCCACAGCCGTCACGTGCTTGGTTCGGGATATCCCGCCCTCATCCACGGACCCCTGTGAAAGCAACACACAAACATGGAAAACTCGCAAAAGCTTTATTTTCCGACCCAGCCTTCTTAATTCAGAATAGCCCCATGAGAATCAAATGTTGAATGTCCCAAATGGATGTATCGCATTTCAGGATATTCCGCTTTGAAATCACGGTAATATCAATTATTTCAGAATCTGCCTGCATCACTGAGTAAGTCGTTTCTCGACATTTTAATTTGCCAGCACCTGGCAAAGGCGGCCGCCTCTTCCAGGTTTGCTCTTCAGTATCCAATAATCAGACGGCTGACGTGTTTCTCACCGACACACCCAATATTTCATCTGGTTGGACTTGGTGAAAGTCAAAAGCGATTGTTGTCTGTTCACTATGGCAGGGAGCCATTTCCTCGCATTGTGTCCGCGGCCAACCTTTCAGCCTCTTGGCCTCTGTGTTGAAATCTGATCCAGGCAAATGGGACAGAGGCTTCCTTCTCTGGTGGGGCTGACCGGAGTGAGCGATGTGTCAGAACGTTTACCTTATAAGGCACTCGGGCTAGCGAATACAATGGAGAAATTAACATTACCGGTCCCATTGAACCCGCTCGAGGGGGAAAAAATACAATTGTTTACAGCAGATTAATGTAACAACCTGTAAAATATTGTATAGAAGTAAGGATAATGGAGAAAATGCAGAATACTCGAGTGGTGTTGAAATAGCTAGGGGTGACTTGGAAAGCGATCTGATTTGCAAGGAATGCAGTGGAGAACACTGGGACACTCGTATGACTCGGAGGTCTCTTTACAGGGGATGTTCACATCGACAGTGTCACGGGATATAATATCTGTTGCCACTGTTTGCAGCATTGATCTGTACAGTACACAGAAAATAAAAGTGTGAGGAAATTACTTCAGTAGTAATGTACTCATCGAAAATGATGCAACGCCACTTCTCTATAAGAACCGTGTTGCT
Organism: Heterodontus francisci; assembly: GCF_036365525.1. Lineage (NCBI taxonomy): Eukaryota > Metazoa > Chordata > Chondrichthyes > Heterodontiformes > Heterodontidae > Heterodontus > Heterodontus francisci. Next base: position 5,986,265 of record NC_090404.1, on the reverse strand, counting down.
CCCAGGCTGGGAAAAGGATTTGCACCGTTATTGTTTAGCTACAAATAACTTCACCATTCAGCTGGGTTAAGCTATGGGGGTAAAAGCAGATGTTGAATGACACAGAAAAATCCCAACCTATTCCGAATTGCAATTCTCAATGGCAAATGTATTTTATTTCGAAATTGTCAGCATGACCTGACCAGCTCATTTGCAGTCAAGTAATGTGTGAAATTGTTGTAGTGTAATTGAAAATATAATATTAGTTAGTACAAACCGAAGAGTTGAAAATCAGTCTCTTGTTAATTTATAAAAACTAATGTTAGTCAGTGTTCGTTGTGCTAACATGATCAGTGGTGGGACACAGCGGCCTGTCAGCGCCATCTGGTGGCCGGTTTTAAAGAATTCCCTGAGCGGATCTCACAGACATTGTTCACTATTTGTGTTCTCTCTGTTTCCATTTCCGGGTTTGATTCCGGGTGACGCGCTGATGCTCTGACGCATGAGTTTTCCTCCCACCCTCCCTCATTGCTGAGCCTGAACTTCCCTCACTCTTCACTTTGTGATCACAAGAGCGACCCGCGGACACAGTGTCCTGGTGTCGGGTTCACTTTGATACAAAACAGCGCTGCCTTCTCCGGGAGCCTCTCTCCGACTGGATCTGCCGACAGTTACTTTACACAAGTGGATTGGATCCGACATGAAGCTGAACTTCACTTTAGTTATTATCTCCCTGGATTTCTTACTCTGTCCTCTGTGTGAGTGTGGTCACTATCTCTGTTTGTCAGGAATATTTTACACATTTATATATTATATTGAATTCTGTTCTGTTGTATTTTATTGCGTTATGTTACATTGTGTTCTATTATATAAATTATATATTATATTTCCATATTTTTTCTCAGATGCCGCTGGCAGTGAAGAGGTATCACAGTCTCCTGAGTCAGTGGCTGTTATCGAGGGAGACACTGCATCGTTGACCTGTTCCACCACAGTCGGAGGACTGATCCTACATTGGTACAGACAATACCGGGACCGAACCGTGCAGCACCTGGCGAGCGGTACCAGTGATCAGAACAGGATCACGGCTCGGTTCATTGCAGCAGAGAAGCGCAGCACTCTGACTGTGAGTGACACTCGAGTGACAGACACTGCCACCTATTTCTGTGCGATGGAGGCACAGTGCAGCAAAGATCAGTGGGGACCGTACACAAACCTGCCGGGGCTGGTCCTGACCCTGCGTCGCCTGTGCAGTTAACAGAGCGCTGGCAATTCTATAACACTCTCTTTATTTTCCGTCGAGCTCCAAGATAGTTACTGAGGCGGTGTAACTCAGGGTATGGAGTTGAGTCTCAAGGTTTCCCAGGCCGGTTCTCTGTTGCTTTGGACCAGGATAAAGGCAGCAATATAACTGTTTGAATTGACAGTGTTTGCTCTCCGTGGATCTGACATCAAACTTACCCTGCCGATACACGCTTTACTTATCCGTGTGTTCCAGATCTGAGCGATGGAGATTCTGTTATTCAGCGGGAATCCTCCCTCACACAGACAGAGGGAGAAGATGTCGCTTTAACCTGCACCTATCCCGGTACCCTGGTACCCTATTCTGGTTTCGCCAATACCCAGGCAGACAGCTCGAGTTTGCAGTCCGGAGGTACAAGAGCGGCGGTGATGAATTGAAGGCGGATTTCGCTCAGGACCGGTTTTCTGATACAGTCCAGCAGTCAGACAAGTTGTACTGATTGACCATCTCGGAGCTGCGGCTGTCTGACACCGCGGTCTATTACTGTGCACCGAGTCTCACAGTGAATTAATGGACTAATAATCTGTAAGGACAGGTGTGATGTGTTCTAGGCACCGGGCCAGATGGCCAGAAGACCGACTGAATACAAACGGCTAATATGAAAAGTAGCAAAAATGTTGCGTTAGTGCAAAGGGCATTGCACAAAGATAGAAAATGGCGCGCGATTCACTAAAGAAAATGGTATCATTTAATTAACGCACTTAGTATTAATTAACAATAAGTTGAATACATCTACATGTTATCATGTCAGCAAGTTATGACTAAGACAATAAGATGTACCACACATAAAAGCTCGAAAAACATGAAAGATAAGAGTTTGTGACAGTGTAAGAACAAGAGATCAAAACTGCTCCAGTGGGAACGGGTCCTGTCACTTCTACCGTATCTGTTGCCTTGGCTGGTAAGATCCTTAGCAATCTGACCTGTTAACGGTGCTTTGTCCTTTACTAATTATTTCATTATGACGGACATTTTAGTTCAGTCTCCTTCTCAATGTCTTACAAAATGAACTCCAAAACAATAATTCTCCGATTGAAGGAAACATTTCTGGTGGAGAAATGCTGATTTATTGCAACAAAGCGGCAGTGATCACCCTGCAGCTTCTGTCTGGAAAAGCTGATCTCTGCCAGGATTATACAGGTCACACACAGAGTCGGTCATTAACTACTAAGCTAAGGCTCCTGGAGATAGCTACACCCATTGGCAGGTCTACGATCTGTCTATCAGAAACTCCGTGGTTTCAAATCTTACTGTGTTCCGAGAACCCACTCGGATAAATGAGTTCATCTGTCCTCTGGGGAGTGGATCCTCCAGCCTGTCTCCATCCCACTCGATGGTCCCTGCATAAAAAATACAGATTCTGGGCGGTTCTACAATTTCAAACACCCATTCTGTCAATGCCGCCGCAATCAGGTTTAAGATGATCTGGTAAGAAGTGGGAACTGCAGTCGCACCATAAGAAGTATCTTTTCACACAGGGTTATCTTTGGGTCGGTCTCAGCTATTAATGCAGTAGACACAGTAAATACAGTCGTATTTTACACTCGGCCATGCGCCAATTATTATGGAACTAGACCATGTCTCTGTTTGAATTACTGTCTCAGTTAAACTGCACTATAATGGGTCTCTGTTTATATTACATGAGGACCTACTTCACTAATTACTACAGTCGGCTATGCCTCAGTTTATATTACACTAGACCATGTCTCTGTTTATACTACACTAGATCCTTTCTTTTTATATTACATTGGGCCCTATCTCAGTTATTACTTCACCAGACCATGCCTCTCTTTATAATCCACGGTCCTACGATACATTTTCAGTACCTGTGCAGTGAGTCAGGAAGTTTAAAGATACAGAGATATTTATCAATCTGACTGCAGGTCAGTGACTCTGCTTTCCCATAATATAGCAGAGGCTTGTCACTCAAATCCTACTGTGCCCAGACCAGCGCTTCTTAGCTACCACGTCATAGCTGTCTGCATCACAGACCCCGCCCCTAGGTGTGGAAGAGTCCAAGGGGAGGCGCCTGCATCCAGAGTGATGGTGGTGGTGAAGGGCCGGGCAGTGGCTTCTGCCCTGTGCCAGTGTCCTGAATAGTTCCTTCCTGGACCTCTATAAGCTCTCCGCCGCTGGGAACTGAGTCTAAAGCTGCGATGTGGGGATCATCTTTTGACAATTGAGCATAAACACGCACTGAGCTGATCCACTAATGGAATTCACACTCACCTACACAGGATCATTGATCAGATCTTCCTTTCATTCAATCACTTGCATTGTCCTATTTCATACAAATAATTGTTTTATTTTAACCTGTTCTTTGTTTTTTCTGTTACCTGTCTGTTTTTTCAACATCTCTTTGAAATGTATTTTCCTATATGTTTATGACAATGGACATACCTGGGGATTGTGAATTAAATTCTGGAAATAGGAAGAAAAGGGGAGAAAAACAGAAATATGGGGTTAAATAGAGGTTTAAAAAGCTGTAGACATGGAGCAGAAAATTAAACATGAAGTGTGAAACGAAAGGTAGATCTGAGCAATGTACCAACGGAAGTGAGTGAGACCCCAACAGTGGAAATGTTTTATCCCTGGAAGTACTCAATGTTTAAAATCTGAGCAACGTTCCTATGCAGGTGAGTAAGGTCCCCTCTGCATCAACCCAGATACCGTCTGTATTCAATGGTTTATAATCTTAACAATGTAACTGTGCAGATCAGTGAGTTTCCCCACGGTAGATCAGCTCACTGACTCTCTACATTCGATGGTTAACGATACGAGCAATGTACCTGTACAGGTGGGTGAATGCGGCCCTCTCTGTGCATCAGCTCAGTGCATGTCTGCTCTCAATCTTTAAAGTTTTGATCAAATTCCCTACGCAGATGAGTGAGGCTCCCCACAGTGGAGCAGCTTGGTACCTGCCTGGTCTCAATAATTAGTGATCTGAGATTTTTGCATGTGGAGTTGAGTGAGAGTCTCCTCATTGGGCCAATCCTATCTCTGATTAAATACCTGAGCAATTTTCTTGTGCAGAATGATGAGTAAGCACCCACCACCTCCCAATCCCACCTACCCGCGGTACATCAGCTCAGTGCCCGTCTGCTCTCAATTGTTAAAAGATTTGAGCTGAGTGAGGCCGTCCGCTATAAAACAGCCCTGTGCCTGTCTGTACACTTTGAGAAAGCTGCCAAATGAGGAACATAGATAAATGGTGAGACTGAATAAAGTAATGCAACTTACAATGATGTACCATCTCATTACTCTCTGTGTATTTAAAGTGCAGCTATTTTCAGATGAACGTGGCCAATTTCTGCGCATAAAAATCAACAATAGAGCAAAGAGGCTCAATTCCTGTGAATGTATTTGTGTTGATCTCGGTTGAGGGAAAGAATATTGACCAGGATACAGTGTGGAACCATGGGAATTTTAATGTCCTTCTCAACAGACATAGAGTCATGGAATCAGAGAGTCATTTACAGAACAGAAAGAGGCCATTGAGCCCATCAAGTCCATGCCGGCTCTCCACAGAGCTATTCAGTCAGTCCCACTCCCCCGCTCGATCCACCTAGATAGAGGAAAGAGATTATTGATTCAGATTGTCCCCAGAAAGATAGTGCATTTTCAGCACTGCAGCAATTGAAACCTGCTTAACATGTTCAGCTTCTGAAGCTGAGATTGAATCCACAATCTACTGATTCTGAAATCAGAATCTAATTGGTTTAGTCAAACTGCTATTAAAATGCTCATTGAACTAAGGTGATATTTTACATCTACAATTTATGATAATGGTTAATGCAGTTTCTGTTAAACTTTCATATATTAATATTACAAATACAGACTTCAGGAACACAATCATTGCTACACTGTTGATTGATGCAATTGAAATTAATTGAATCCTGGAATCTAACAGCACAGAAGGCGGCCATTCGGTCCATCGTGGCGGCTGTTTGAAAGTACTATCCAATCAGTTCCACTTTAAGGGTCTTTCTCTAAAACTCTGAAAATCTTTCCTTTTCAAGTAATTATCCAATTCCCTTTTGAAATCTGCTTCCACCGCCCTTTCAGGGACTTCATTCCAGCTCAGAATAACTCGCTGCATGAAAACTCCTCATCTCCTCCCTTCTTCCTTTACCAATTCAGTTGTTGACACTTCTACCAGTGGAAACAGTATCTCACTATCAATACTATCAAAACCCTTCATAATACATCATCTTTATGAATTCTCCCTTCAGACCGCTCTGCTTTAAGGGGAACGATCCCGTCTTCTCTAATCTCTTGGCAGAACTGAAGCCCCAAAACCCTGCTCCCATTCTATAAATCCCCCCTGTCCCCTCCCCAAGGCCTTGAAATCCTCCCTGAAGTGTGGACTGAAATGAATTCAATCATTCTTTCCCCTTCTGATTATTTCTAAGTATTTATTGTCCCTTAAAATTGAGCTGTGCAGTAATCTGAGTAATATCAATATTGATAATAATGTTCCTTGTTCTGACAGTGCAGACGGTGAAATATGCTCTCAACAACATCGGCATCTGCAAGATTCACATTTCAATAAGATCAGTGTCGTTACCTGCTGCGGGGACTCTTCATTTGCGTTAACGGCGCTAGATGAATGCAACTTGGTGCATCTTAGGCAACAACCAATTTATGATCGAAAATTGGTTGGCAGACAGGAAACAAAGAGTAGGGATAAATGGGTCTTTTTCTGAATGGCAGGCAGTGACTAGTGGGGTACCGCAGGGATCGGTGCTAGGACCCCAGCTATTCACAACATACATTAATGATTTAGATGAGGGAACTAAATGTAATATCTCCAAATTTGCAGATGACACAAAACTGGGTGGGAGAGTGAGTTGTGAGGAGGATGCAGAGAGGCTTCAGGGTGATTTGGACAAGTTGAGTGAGTGGGTAAATGCATGGCAGATGCAGTATCATGTGGATAAATGTGAGGTTATCCACTTTGGTAGCAAAAACAGGAAGGCAGATTATTATCTGAACAGAGAGAGGGGAATATGCAGCGAGACCTGGGTGTTCTCGTACACCAGTCACTGAAGGTAAGCATGCAGGTGCAACAGGCAGTAAAAAGGCAAATGGTATGTTGGCCTTCATAGCGAGAGGATTCGAGTACAGGAGCAGGGATTTCTTGCTGCAATTATACAGGGCCTTGCTGAGTCCACACCTGGAATATGGTGTGCAGTTTTGGTCTCCTTATCTGAGGAAGGATGTTCTTGCTATAGAGGGAGTGCAGCGAAAATTTATCAGACTGATTCCAGGGATGGCGGGACTGACATATGAGGAGAGATTGAGTCGGTTAGGATTATGTTCACTGGAGTTCGGAACAGTGAGGGGGGATCTCATAGAAACCGATAAAATTATAACAGGACTTGACAGGATAGATGCAGGAAGGATGTGAGGGAGTTCAGAACCAGGGGTCATAGTCTAAGGATACGGGGTAAACCTTTCAGGATTGAGATGAGGTGAAATGTCTTCACCCAGAGAGTGGTGAACCTGCGGAATTCGCTACCACAGAAAGCAGTTGAGGCCAAAATATTGAATGTTTTCAAGAAGGAGTTAGGTCTAAAGGAATCAAAGGTTATGGGGCTAAAGCCGGAACAGGCTACTGAGTTGGATGGTCAGCCATGATCAGAATGAACAGCGGAGCAGGCTCGAAGGGCCAAATGGCCTACTCCTGCTCCTATTTTCTATGTTTCTATGATCGGGAAAGGAATGCCTGGCAGGGCAGTAGAAGTAGATTCAAGAGTAACATTCAAAAGCAAAAGTGAATTGCATAAATACTTGTGCAAATTTATATATAAAGTGAACTGTGCGTGCTCTTTGAAGTTGTTTCTGATCAAGCAGCTGAGAGTTGTATCTAGGTGAACATTAGGACCCTGCGGCCGCCCATCCGGCGGTGCTGGGAAGACATTTAAACTATCGGCCATGTTAGTGTGACGTACGGTCGACTAAGGTTGTGGAACCTGCTGTAATTCTGAAGTCGCCTTTTTTCCCTTGCTGCCCTTTCTGTGCCCCAAGAACAAAGTTCCCCCAATGTCTTCCCGGTCGCTTCATTCTCTGTCACAGCGACTGGAAACTCTAAATATTACAGACCTAGAAACCAATCATTACTGGATTGAGACATAATTTTAAATACAAAATGGCAGATGACACGAAAATTGATGGTGTCGTAAATCATGAGGAGGAAAGCCTTCGACTACAGGACGATACAGATGGGCTGGTAAGATGGGCAGAGCTGTGGAAATGGAATTTAATCCTGAGAAGTGTGAGGTGATGCATTTTGGGAGGACTAACAACTCAAGGGAATAAACAATGGATGGTAGGACCCTAGGAAGTACAGAGGGTCAGAGAGACCTTTGTGTACTTGTCCATAGATCACTGAATGCAGCAGCACAGATGGATAAGGTGGTTAGGAAGGCATATGGGATACTTGCCTTCATTAGCCGAGGCATAGAATATAACAGCAGGGAGGTTAACGGAGCTGTATAAAATGTTAGTTAGGCCACAGCTGGAGTACTGTGTACAGTTCTGGGCACCACACTATAGGAAGGATGTGATTGCACTGGAGAGGGTGCAGAGGAGATTCACCAGGATGTTGCCTGGGCTGGAGCATTTCAGCTATGAAGAGAGACTGGATAGGCTAGGGTTGTTTTCCTTAGAGTAGAGAAGGCTGAGGAGGGATCTGATTGAGGTAAACAAAATTATGAGGGGCATTGATAGGATATCAATAACAAGGGGGCATAGATTTAAGGTAAGGGTCTGGAGGGTTAGAGGGGATTTGAGGAAATAATTTCGCCCAGAGGGTGGCTGGAATTTGGAACACACTGCCTGAAGGGGTGATAGAGGCAGGAACCCTCACAACATTTAAGAAGCATTTAGATGAGCACTTGAAACGCCGTAGTATACAAGGCTACGGGGCCAAATGCTAGAAAATGGGATTAGAATAGACTGGTGCTTGATGGCCGGCATTGACACAATGTGCTTTATCACTCTATGACTCTATGACAAACCACAGAAGGGGACGGAGCAGGAAGCATGTGTTTAAAAGACAGGGAGATTTTATTCTTTGTGAAAATTGTCTTTCTACCTGAATATTGACAATGTCACTGGACTGTCTCATATTGTAACTTGACCCTCAGTTGCTGGACTGAGGGAAGCTGCCGGGTCTGAGGCTCCGTCCTTCAGATCAGACATTTAACCTAGGCCCCGCCAGCCCGTTCAGGGAGATACAAAAAAACAAAGAAGAAAGATAATTACAGCACAGGAACAGGCCCTTCGGCCCTCCAAGCCTGCGCCGATCCAGATCCTCTCTCTAAACATGTCGCCTATTTTCTAAGGTTCTGTATCTCTTTTCTTCCTGCCCATTCATGTATCTGTCTAGATACATCTTAAAAGACTCCATCGTGCCCGCATCTACCACCTCCGCTGGCAATGCGTTCCAGGTGCCCACCACCCTCTGCGTAAAGAACTTTCCACGCATATCCCCCCTAAGCTTTTCCCCTTTCACTTTGAACTCGTGTCCTCTAGTAATTGAAACCCCCACTCTGGGAAAAAGCCTCTTGCTATCCACCCTGTCTATACCTCTCATGATTTTGTACACCTCAATCAGGTCCCCCCTCAACCTCCGTCTTTCTAATGAAAATAATCCTAATCTACTCAACCTCTCTTCATAGCTAGCGCCCTCCATACCAGGCAACATCCTGGTGAACCTCCTCTGCACCCTCTCCAAAGCATCCACATCCTTTTGATAATGTGGCGACCAGAACTGTACGCAGTATTCCAAATGTGGCCGAACCAAAGTCCTATACAACTGTAACATGACCTGCCAACTCTTGTACTCAATACCCCGTCCGATGAAGGAAAGCATGCCGTATGCCTTCTTGACCACTCTATTTACCTGCGTTGCCACCTTCAGGGAACAGTGGACCTGAACACCCAAATCTCTCTGGACATCAATTTTCCCCAGGACTTTTCCATTTACTGTATAGTTCACTCTTGAATTGGATCTTCCAAAATGCATCACCTCGCATTTGCCCTGATTGAACTCCATCTGCCATTTCTCTGCCCAACTCTCCAATCTATCTATATTCTGCTGTGTTCTCTGACAGTCCCCTTCACTATCTGCTACTCCACCAATCTTAGTGTCGTCTGCAAATTTGCTAATCAGTCCACCTATACTTTCCTCCAAATCATTAATGTATATCACAAACAACAGTGGTCCCAGCACGGATCCCTGTGGAACACCACTGGTCACACGTCTCCATTTTGAGAAACTCCCTTCTACTCTCTGTCTCCTGTTGCCCAGCCAGTTCTTTATCCATCTAGCTAGTACACCTTGGACCCCAAGCGCCTTCACTTTCTCCATCAGCCTGCCATGGGAAACTTATCAAACGCCTTACTGAAGTCCATGTATATGACATCGACTGCCCTTCCCTCCTCAATCACCTTTGTCACTTCCTCAAAGAATTCTATTAAGTTGGTAAGACATGACCTTCCCTGCACAAAACCATGTTGCCTATCACTGATGAGCCCATTTTCTTCCAAATGGGAATAGATCCTATCCCTCAGTATCTTCTCCAGCAGCTTCCCTACCACTGACGTCAGGCTCACCGGTCTATAATTACCTGGATTATCCCTGCTACCCTTCTTAAACAAGGGGACAACATTAGCAATTCTCCAGTCCTCCGGGACCTCACCCGTGTTTAAGGATGCTGCAAAGATATCTGTTAAGGCCCCAGCTATTTCCTCTCTCGCTTCCCTCAGTAACCTGGGATAGATCCCATCCGGACCTGGGGACTTGTCCACCTTAATGCCCTTTAGAATACCCAACACTTCCTCCCTCCTTATGCCGACTTGACCTAGAGTAATCAAACATCTGTTCCTAACCTCAACATCCGTCATGTCCCTCTCCTCGGTGAATACCGATGCAAAGTACTCGTTTAGAATCTCACCCATTTTCTCTGAGTCCAAGCATAACATTCCTCCTTTGTCTTTTAGTGGGCCAATCCTTTCTCTAGTTACCCTCTTTCTCCTTATATATGAATAAAAGGCTTTGGGATTTTCCTTAACCCTGTTTGCTAAAGATATTTCATGACCCCTTTTAGCCCTCTTAATTCCTCGTTTCAGATTGGTCCTACATTCCCGATATTCTTTCAAAGCTTCGTCTTTCATCAGCCGCCTAGACCTTATGTATGCTTCCTTTTTCCTCTTAGCTAGTCTCACAATTTCACCTGTCATCCATGGTTCCCTAATCTTGCCATTTCTATCCCTCATTTTCACAGGAACATGTCTCTCCTGCACGCTAATCAACCTCTCTTTAAAAGCCTCCCACATATCACATGTGGATTTACCTTCAAACAGCTGCTCCCAATCTACATTTCCCAGCTCCTGCCGAATTTTGGTATAGTTGGCCTTCCCCCAATTTAGCACTCTTCCTTTAGGACCACTCTCGTCTTTGTCCATGAGTATTTTAAAGCTTACAGAATTGTGATCACTATTCCCAAAGTAGTCCCCTACTGAAACTTCAACAACCTGGCCGGGCTCATTCCCCAACACCAGGTCCAGTGTGGCCCCTTCCCGAGTTGGACTATTTACATACTACTCTAGAAAACCCTCCTGGATGCTCCTTACAAATTATGCTCCATCTGGACCTCTAACACTAAGCGAATCCCAGTCAATGTTGGGAAAATTAAAATCTCCTATCACCACCACCCTGTTGCTCCTACATCTTTCCATAATCTGTTTACATATTTGTACCTCTATCTCACGCTCGCTGTTGGGAGGCCTGCAGTACAGCCCCAACATTGTTACCGCACCCTTCCTATTTCTGAGTTCTGTCCATATTGCCTCACTGCTCGAGTCCTCCATAGTGCCCTCCTTCAGCACAGCTGTGATATCCTCTTTGACCAGTAATGCAACTCCTCCACCCCTTTTACCTCCCTCTCTATCCCGCCTGAAGCATCGATATCCTGGGATATTTAGTTGCCAATCATGCCCTTCCCTCAACCAAGTCTCAGTAATAGCAATAACATCATACTCCCAGGTACTAATCCAAGCCCTAAGTTCATCTGCCTTACCTACTACACTTCTTGCATTAAAACAAATGCACCTCAGACCACCAGTCCCTTTATATTCATCATCTGCTCCCTGCCTGCTCTTCCCCTTAGTCACACTGACTTCATTATCTAGTTCCTTACAGGCTTTTGTTACTACCTCCTTACTGTCAACTGACCTCAATTGGTTCCCATCCCCCTGCCACATTAGTTTAAACCCTCCCCAACAGCGTTAGCAAAAGCACCTCCAAGGACATTGGTTCCAGTCCGGCCCAGGTGTAGACCGTCCAATTTGTAATAGTCCCACCTCCCCCAGAACCGGTCCCAATGTCCCAAAAATCTGAACCCCCTCCTTCCTGCACCATCTCTCAAGCCACGCATTCATCCTGACTATTCTTTCATTTTTACTCTGACTATCACGTGGCACTGGTAGTAATCCTGAGATTACTACCTCTGAGGTCCTACTTTTTAACTTGGCTCCTAACTCCCTAAACTCTGCTTGTAGGACCTCATCCCGTTTTTTACCTATATCATTAGTGCCTATGTGCACAATGACAACTGGCTGTTCACCCTCCCCCTTTAGAATGTTCTGCAGCCGATCTGAGACATCCCTGACCCGTGCACCTGGGAGGCAACATACCATTCGGGAGCCTCGTTTTCGACCACAGAACCGCCTATCTACTCCCCTTACAATCGAATCCCCTACGACTATAGCCCTTCCACTCTTTTTCCCGCCCTTCTGAACAGCAGAGCCAGCCACGGTGCCATGGACCTGGCTACTGCTGCCTTCCCCTGGTGAGCCATCTCCCTCAACAGTATCCAAAACGGTATACTTGTTTTGGAGGGAGATGACCGCAGGGGACTCCTGCGCTGCCTTCCTGCTCTTTCTCTGCCTTTTGGTCACCCATTCCCTTTCTCCCTCAGCAATCCTAATCTGCGGTGTGACCAATTCACTAAACGTGCTATCCACGACCTCCTCAGCATCGCGCATGCTCCAAAGTGAGTCCATCCGCAGCTCGAGAGCCGTCATGCGGTCTAACAAGAGCTGCAGTTGGACACACTTCCTGCACGTGAAGGAGTCAGGGACATCAGCCATGTCCCTGAGCTCCCACATTGAGCAAGAGGAGCATGACACGGGTCTGAGATCTCCTGCCATTTTTAATCTTAAGCTTAACTTAGTTAAATGAAAAAGGAACGAAAAGTTTTTACCAATCACAATAAAACCAGAGAAATCGAAAAAGCCTTACCTTATAAACACCCCACCGAGTCCTTTTTTTTTGGTTAGAGGAGGAGGGCGGGTGGGAGACACGACAAGTGTGGCGTCTCGGGTTCAGAAACCGCCCAAATATATAGTGTTTTACTTACCCAGCAGCCCCCTGGCCTCCGCCGAAAAACAAAAGGAAATTAAATTTACTTTCAAACTGACCTTCCCAGCTGCTCACTCGCTCACACTCTGCTCCCGAAAAAGCTGCTGCAATGAAAGGAAAGTTATTTTAAACCGCCCAAATATATAGTGTTTTACTTACCCAGCAGCCCCCTGGCCTCCGCCGAAAAACAAAAGGAAATTAAATTTACTTTCAAACTGACCTTCCCAGCTGCTCACTCGCTCACACTCTGTTCCCGAAAAAGCTGCTGCAATGAAAGGAAAGTTATTTTAAACCGCCCAAATATATAGTGTTTTACTTACCCAGCAGCCCCCTGGCCTCCGCCGAAAAACAAAAGGAAATTAAATTTACTTTCAAACTGACCTTCCCAGCTGCTCACTCGCTCACACTCTGCTCCCGAAAAAGCTGCTGCAATGAAAGGAAAGTTATTTTAAACCGCCCAAATATATAGTGTTTTACTTACCCAGCAGCCCCCTGGCCTCCGCCGAAAAACAAAAGGAAATTAAATTTACTTTCAAACTGACCTTCCCAGCTGCTCACTCGCTCACACTCTGCTCCCGAAAAAGCTGCTGCAATGAAAGGAAAGTTATTTTAAACCGCCCAAATATATAGTGTTTTACTTACCCAGCAGCCCCCTGGCCTCCGCCGAAAAACAAAAGGAAATTAAACTTACTTTCAAACTGACCTTCCCAGCTGCTCACTCGCTCACACTCTGCTCCCGAAAAAGCTGCTGCAATGAAAATTTGTTAAAGATGTTAAAGATGTTAAAGAATCCCCGGCACTATTGGAATAAGAGCGGGGAGGGGGGATTCTCCCGGTGTCCTGGGCCCACATTCCACCCTCAACAAACACCACCCAATAAAAACACTTGGAGCGACCTCCCAGCTCATTACTGTGGGGAAAGGAGGGCGGCAGCTTCTACTGACAGAACAACTCCCCCAGCCCCACCCCCTGCACATCAGACTAATGTGGGAGGGGATTTCACATCGGACTCACAGACCCAATGAAGCGACAGAAAACTGCAGGTTCCCTCTTTAAACCTGTCTCTTATTCACACAACACACAGTCAGAGACCCGGGAAACGTGCGGCCCATCAATCATCTCCGGGACACTGCCCTCTGCAAATCAACTCGATCCCCCGCAAGTATTTCAGTCCAGCTCTGAGGTCCAGTCTCCCAGAGCAGTCCAGGGCTGCAGTCTCCAGCTCCCCGTCATATAAACCATCAGCTCCAGGCAGCAGAACGATGGGAATCCTCCTTGTTTTCACCCTGTGTGTCTGTTTACCCCGTGAGTACCGAGCAAACAAACCGACATTGTGTGGATTTAATATAAAACTGCCCGAGTCCATCCGAATTACAGACACTGTCTAGGGTTTTAAACTCGTTGTGTGGTTCGGCTCTGATGGCCCATTAAACTCTCTGTGTTTAATTTCCAGGCTCTTTCAGTCAGTCAGTGACACAGACCCCGGCAACGGTGACCAGGAAGGAGTGTCAGTCTCTCACCATCACCTGTGTTTTACATGGTTATGCTTATAATTTAAACAGTGGATATTTCTTCAGACAAACCCCGACCGGGAGAGAGCGGGAGCGGATCTCCAGCGGAGGGCGATTCGTTGTGAGGACGGTAAAGGCAAAAAGGACATTTTCGCTGGAAATTCGGGATGTGAGAGTTGAAGACACCGCCACCTATTACTGTAAAGCTGAGTACTACAGAAACACACAGTGATGGGCCTCGGCTTCCCGCGGTACAAATACTCTCACTGCAGATTATTACAGAGACAAATGAAAAAGCGGAGTTAATCCTCCGTTAAACCCCGCAGTTCCGCCTCGCACCGTCTGCTCCACAGTCTCGTTTATAATGAGATTTGATTATTGCCGTTAACATCTTGAGTTTTATAAATGCCGAATGTGTGCGGATGGTAATGTCTTTCCCGGGACTGGTGTCAGTGAACAGCAATTGGGAATGACCTATCCCAGTTACAAATCCCTAACAGCGGACGGGTTCCTGATCTATCAGTAGGAACTGGGAACCACAGTCCCGTCGTTTAACTGATGTCCCATGTAACATCTTACCAAATACCGGGGGATTTTGTGTTGGTTTGAAATACTGTGTTTTTGGGGAGGTCACAGTGGAAGAGACCTGAACAAATACCATTGTACAAGTTAAATATAAGTTCCCGGTCTCGGTGCTGAATTGCAGGGTTGATGTAATTATCTCTGTAAATGGTTTAATTTTGTTGAAATTTCCTCCTTCTGACATGTTTCTCTGTTTATATGAAGGGCCCATCTCCCGCCTGTGTTCCTGGGCCATTTTACTCAGAACTCAGACTCTTACAAAGAACTGTTTGAACCGACAGGGAATGTAAAACATGAAATATTGTTTATTGATCTAAACCCCCTGGAATAATTGGACAGCGCCGACTGTCTGGTGATGTGTGGCCGGCAGATTGAGGTGCCGGTAGTTCTTGTACCGGCCTGACTGGGAGCGGTGTCACTGTGCGTCGATCTGGTGCTGTGGATGGATCCGGGACGGTGGTGATTGTCTCATCCGGTAAGTGACTCCAAACCCCGACGTGTTACAGGCACAATATTAATCGTCACTTTATTATTATGATCAGTAACACTTCAATCCCCTTCAAACAGCGATTTCAAATGGAGCTTTTCCATTGCAGTTTTTGATTGGGGGGTGCAGAATATGAACCAGGACTCAGGTCCGGGAGTGAGTCCAGAATGAGTAGATGTCAGACACCCACAAAGAAGGCAGTCTGGCCTGGGTACGTTTGACCCCAACTGGATCAGCATTGGTTTAACAGGCATGTCGGGGCATCACATCAGCATCCCAGACTTTCTCTCTCCCTCACTCCTAACTGGTTTAAATGAGGTCGGTTTGACGACACTCTGACCCCGCTCCCGCTGTTACATGTCTTCGTGAGCACGGGAGCTGGGTCACAGAGCTCCCTCCCGGGAAGAGGATTGCAGTCTGTGCCGGACAAAGTGAATAGTGGGAGAGTGAACACAATACGGCAGCGGCCGGCCCGATATCTACAGCAGCAGAAAATCGGCAGTATGACAAAACAGGCTTCAGATACAAGCGACACTATTGGAGGTGCCGATGGCATTTTATTATTGGGATTCAGTGACTGCAATTAGTTCTATTTTAAATTAAATCTATTTCAATTGCCTTCATCCAATCATTTCCCTCCATTTCCGCCCTCAGACTGAAATACGAATGTTTGCAGCTGCAGATACCTCCATATATTGAATATTGATGTTTAAGAGATTGGATTGGATTAATTTAACTGTCTACCTGTTCAGTGTTAATTGGAACAATACTGGACACTGAGGGAGTGAGGGTGAGGTGCAAATGTTCTTCGAAAGGAGATCAAGAACACTCCAGGGAATAACTGCAGACTGGAGGAAAATCTATTTAAAACCAGCAAATAAAAATCACCGAAATGGATAGAAATATTAAACGAATTCTGAGCCGTTCAAAATAAATACGACACCAGAGTGATGGGTGAGGTTTATGGAGGGAAGGGCAGTGATGAACTCCGGTGTTCTCCAGGGTACTGCGGTGTACAATTTTGAACACCTTACTTAAGGAAGGATCTATTTGCTTCAGAGGGAGTGAATCAAAGCTCCACTAGGCTGATTCCTGGGATAAAGAGATAGTCCTATCAGGAGAGTTTGAAAAGACACTGCATATATTATGTAGAGTTTAGAAGAATAAGAGGTTAAAACATATAAATTTCCTAAGGGCCTTGACAGGGTAGGTGCTGGGGCAGTGATTCCTCAGTCTATAGCTTGGGGTTACAGTTTCAGAACAAGGGGTCGGTCATTTAGAACTAAGCTGAGGACAAATGTCTTCAGTCAAACCGTTGTTGTGAGTCTGTGGAATTCTATACATCAGAAAGCTGTGGATGCCCAGTGGTTGAGTATATTCCAGGCAGTGTTCGATAGATTTGTGGATACTAAATGAATTAAAGGACCTAGGGATAGTGAGGGAAGATGGAGTAGATGATCAGCTTTGATCTTATTGAATGACGGGGCAGAATTGAAAGGTGAAATGGTCTACTCCTGCTCCTATTACTGATGTTCTTACATTATCAGCTTGGATTTCTTACATTCAAAGGAATATAGGAGCATAAGAATCTAGGAACAGGAGTAGGCCATTCAGCCCGTCGAGTCTGCTCCGCCATTCGAATAGATCATGGCTGATCATCTACCTCAATGCCACTTTCCCGTGTTATCCCCATATCCATTGATGTCATTAGTATCAGATATATATCGATTTCTATCTTGAACATGCTCAATGATTGAGCTTCCACAGCTCTCTGGGGTAGAGAATTCCAAAGATTCACCACCCTCTGAGTGAAGACATTCCTCCTCATCTCAGTTTTAAATGAATAAATGCCCCTTATTCTAAGACTATATCCTCTCGTTCTAGACTCACCAGCTAGGGAAAACATCTTTTCTCTATCCACCTTGTCACGTCCTGTAAGAATTTTGCAAGTTTCAATGAGATCCCCTCTCATTCTTCAAAACTCTACAGAATACAGGCACAGTTTCCTCAGTCTCTCCTCATCAGACAATCCGCCATCCCAGGGATTAGTCTGGTGAACTTCCGCTGCACTCCATCTATGGCAAGTGTATCCTTCCTTCGATGAGGAGACCAAAACTGTACACAATACTCCAGGTGCGGTCTCGCCAAGGCTCTGCACAATTTCAGCAAGACTTCTTTACTCCTGTACTCAAAACTCCATGCAATGAAGGCCAACATACCATTTGCCTTCCGAATTGCTTGCTGCACCTGTATGTTAGCTTTTAGTGACTCATGAACCAGAACACCCAGGTCCCTTTGGTCAACAAACTTCCTAACCTCTCACCATTTAATAAATACTCTGTCTTTCTGTTTTTTCTACCAATGTGGATAATGTCACACTTATTCATATTATATTCCATCTGCCATGTTCTTGCCTATTCATCTAGCCTGTCTAAGTTCCCTTGCAGCCTCCTTACATCTTCCTCACAATTTAGATTCCCCACCTATTTCTGTGTCATCGGCAAACTTGAAAATATTATATTTAGGCCCTATATCCAAATAATGTATATAGATTGTGAACAGCTGTGGTCCCAGCACTGATCCTTGCTGTACCCCGCTAGTCACAGCCTGCCATCCTGAGAATGGCCCGTTTATTCCTACTCTCTGTTTTCTCTCTATCAACCAATTTTCAATCCATACCAGTGTACTACCCCCAATCCCATGTGCTCTAATTTTGCTTACTAACCTCCTGTGTGGGACTTAATCAAAAGCCTTCTAAAAATCCAAATGCACACATCCATTGGTTCTCATTTATCTATGCTACAAGTAACATCTTCAAACAAAAACTGCAACAGGTTTGTCAAACATAATTTCCCTTTCATAAATCCATGTTGACTCTACCCAATCATAACATTATTTTCTAAGTATCTGGTTATCACATTCTTTATAATAGATTCTAACCTTTTCCTTAATACTGACGTCAAACAAACAGGTCTATAGCTCCCCGTTTTCTCTCTCTCTCCTTTCTTAAATAGTGGGTTTACATTTGCCACTTTCCAGTCTGCAGGAACCTTTCCAGAATCTGTAGAATTTTGAAAGATAACCCCCAATGTATCCATTATCTCTATAGCCACCTCCTTCAACACTCTGGGATGTAGTTCATCTGGTCCAGGGGATTTATCAACTTTTAATCCAGTTTATTTTTCGAGTGCTACCACTTTCTTAATACTAATGTCTCTAAGTTCCTCATTTTCACAAGTCCCTTGGTCCCCTAGTATTTCTGGGAGATTTTCAGTATCTTCCTCCGCAAGAACAGACACAAAGTAATTGTTTAGTTTCTCCACCATTTCCCTATTCTTCAGTATAAATTGTCCTGTTTCCGCCTGTAATGGGCCCACGTTTGCCCTTGCTAATCTTCTCCTGTTCACATACCTAAAGAAGCTTTTACAGTTTACTTTTATGTTTCTCGCTTGCTTGCATTAATATTCACTTTTCCCTTTCTTTACCAGTTTCTTGGTCATCCTTTGCTGGATTCTAAATTGCCCCCAATCCTCGGGTTTACCACTTTTTCTTGGAACCTTATGAGCCACTTCCTTTGATCTAATGCAAATTTTAACTGTTTTTGTTATTTATAGTTAATTCATCTATCCTGTTGGGTTTTTGTGTCTTAGAGGAATGTATCTTCCTCCTGAAAAACTGAGAAACTGATTTTTTTTAAAAAATCAACAAGCATCTGCAAATTTTGAACAGGCTGTGCTTTTTATCCCCTGGAAAATGAAGAATAATATGAATACTTCACGGAAGTCTTTTAAATTATGGACGGCTGGACATGGCGAAAATATTTCTTTTGTGGGTGAATCCAGAATAAGGAGACACGAATATATGATGGCACTGATGGAATAAATGAATTAAGCAGAATACATTTACCAAGAGACAGGACAGAATGTGGATCTCGCTGCCAGGTGGAGTGGTTGGAGTGGACAGGCCGAATGGCCTGTTCCTGTTCTGCAGATTCTGTACAACAGAAAGCTCAGAGAAAACTCCGCTTGGAGAACACGGGAGAGAATCAACCAATGAGCTGAAGGAATTGAAATTGTCACAGAGCCGGAAGAGCAGGTTCCCAGTGAGTAACAGTTAAACCACTGCGGAAACTGCGCAAACTGAACCCAACTGACAACTGAGAGACTTCGGTATAAGTTCCCATGATGGCAAAAAACCTCAAACAACACAAAGTAAATGTAGAAATAAAATTTAACTAACTGCATTCTTTTTCAAATTAAAGAGCAATGGAGAAAATTGGGCCCCATTGATGAAAGTAGACAAATGGAGTGAAATGCGAGCAATCGTGATGTGTTGAACTGTTGTAAACGACTGACATTTGACAACCGATGTTCGCTATTAGTTTCGCTCAGTCTGCGCAGATGAACTTCATTACTCTCTGTTGGATCTTCCTGTGCGTAGTGATATAACACAGGTGGATACTCTCGGACAAACAATTTTTGGAAAGTGATTCTCTCACTGATATTAAAATTTTTCCTCCAGTTTTACTTCCACCAAGAAAAATAGACACAGAAATGTAATAGAATCTTTGAATCATACAACATGGAGGGATGCCATTCGGCCCATCATCTTTGTAGATGCTGTCCAATTGTTCCCGCAGCCCTTGCTTTTCCTCCATATCCCGTGCATTTTTTTTTCCTGGTTCAACAATTATACAATTCCTGTTTGAAAGTTAATATCAATCTGCTTCTACCACCCATTCTGACATTGCATTCCAGATCATAACAGCTCGCTGTGCAAAATAAAATACACATCATCTCCGCACTGGTTCGTATCTCAATAACGGTGAATACATTTCCAACAGGCTTCAAATGAAGCAAGTTACCGCGAAAACAATAACTATTCCTGCGATTGACAAGTTTCACCGCGTAAACAGCGTCTAAATAGTTAATAATATTCACTTTTATTTGGCAGATTCCAGTTCCTTGGTCTCAAAGAGTCCGCCTGTACAACACTCTGCTGCCGGTGACACTGTTACTTTAAGCTGCGAATATTCAGGGTTCTGTCAGTACACAGTACACTGGTACCGTCAGTCCCCTGGGCAGGCTCCGAAATACCTGCTTCAGAGACACACTTCAGGAGAGGAGAATAAAGAAAACGCAGTAGGGGGGCGAATTTCTGCTTCTATCGATCCTGCCGAGAAAATCAGCCGGTTCAAAATTTCCAAACTGCAACTGAGTGACTCCGCTGTGTATTACTGTGCACTGAGTCGGCGCATAACACGGTGATACAGAGCACGGAGGGAGCTGTACAAAAACCTGAACATGGTGAGGATTACAGACACACAGTGATACAGAGCACGGAGAGAGCTGGACAAATACTTGAACGTGGTGGGAATAAACGTTATCTCTGCCTCTCTGCGTAGATGTTGCCAGAGTTGCTGAGTATTTCTCGCACTTTCGCTTTATTTTGTTGAAGCGGTTGGTGAATTGTGCATGTGGGACCCATTCTCCCAGTACAGCGCATCCCGTGCCACAAATTTCCCAGCCGCTGAGAACTGTGGGAGCTGCAGCTCTCCATGCGCCATTCATTAACTGAACCAATCGAAACCGAACTTCCTTCCAGCTGCGAGTTGCCCGTGTTGTTCCCCTAGATTCGGGGAAGGTTCGTTTAGATTAGAACATAGCGAATTTTATTCTTTTATTCAAAAAGGGAGGGGAACAGAAAGCAGCAAACTACAGGCGAGTTAGCTTAACATCTGTCTTAGGGGAAATTTATTTATCTTATTTAGAGATACAACACTGAAACAGGCCCTTCGAGTCTGTGCCGACCAACAACAACCCATTTATACTAACCCTACAGTAATCCCATATTCTCTACCACCTTCTTACACGAGGGGCAATTTACAATGGCCAATTTACCAGTCTTTGGCTGTGGGAGGAGCACCCGGCGAAAACCCACGTGGTTACAGGGAGAACTTGCAAACTCCGCACAGGCAGTACCCAGAACTGAACGCAGGTCCCTAGAACTGTGAGGTTGCGGTGCTAACCACTGTGCCACTGTGCCGCCCCCAGTGTCTGAAGCTATTATTAAAGATGGTATAGCAGGGCATTTAGAAAAATTCAAGGTAATCAGGCAGAGTAAACATGATTTTGTGAAAAGGAAATTATGCTTAACCAATTTATTGGAGTACTTTGAGGGAGTTACATGTGCTGTGGATGAAGGGGAACCGGTGGATGTACTTAGATTTCCAGAAGGCATTTGATAAGGTGCCACATCAAAAGTTAGTTCAGAACATAAAAGCTCATGGTGTCGGGGGTAACATATTGGCATGGATAGAAGCTTGATTAGCTAATAGGAATCCGAGAGCAAGCATAAATGGGTCATTTTCTGGTTGGCAAGATGTAACGAGTGGTGTGCCACAGAGATCTGTGCTGGGGCCTCAACTTTTTAGAATTGATATGAATGAGTTAGATGCAGGGACCGAAGGTATGGTTGCTAAATTTGCTGATGACACAAGGATAGGTAGGAAAGTAGGTTGAGAAGAGGACATAAGGAGGCTGCAAAGGGATATAGATAGGTTCAGTGAGTTGGAAACAAATTGGCAGATGGATAATAATGTGGGCAAATGCGAAGTTATCTAAATGGTGAGAGATTGCAGAGCTCTGAGATGCAGAGGCATCTGGGTGTCCTAGGGCATGAGTCACAAAAGGTTAGTATGCAGGTACAGCACGTAATTGGGAAAGCCAATAGAATGTTATCATTTATTCTGAGGGGAATTGAATACTAAAGTAGGGAGGTTATGCTTCAGCTATACAGAGCATTGGTGAGACCACATCTGGAGTACTGTGTACAGTACTGGTCTCCTTCATTAAGGAAGGTTGTAAATGCGTTGGAGACAGTACAGAGGAGGTTTAGTAGATAAATACCTGGAATGGGCCTACTGTCTTATGCGGAAAGTTTGGACAGGCTCGGCTTGTATCATCAGCAGTTTACAAGAGCAGGAGGCGACTTGATTGAAATATATAAGATCCTGAAGGGTCTTGACAGGGTGGATGTGTAAAGCATGTTTCCCCTTGTGGGAGAATCTAAAACCAGGGGTCACTGTTTAAAAATAAAGGGTCGCCCATTTTAGACAGAGATGAGGAGAATTTTATTCTCTCAGAGTTTCGTGAGTCCTTAGAATTCTCTTCTTCAAAAGGTGGTGGAAGCAAAGTCTTTGAATATGTTGAAGGCAGAGGTAGATAGATTCTTGATAAGCAAAGGAGTTGAAGGTTATCGGGGGTAAGTGGTAATGTCGAGTAATCAGTTCAGCCATGATCTTATTGAATGGCGGAGCAGGCTCGAGGGGCCGAGTGGCCTACTCCTGCTCCTAATTCGTATGTTCGCATGTTTCATTAGGAAAATTATTCGCACAGCGTGTTGTTATGATCCGGAATGCACTGCCTGAAAATAGCTTTCAATGGGGAATTGCATCGATATTGGAGATGGAAGATTTGGCAGGGCTATGGGGAACGAGCAGGGCAAGTGGAACTAATTGACCCTCTCTTTCACAGAGCCGGCACAGGAAAGATGGACAGAATGACTTCATTCTGTGCTCTATCAGACTCTAATTTCTATGACATTTCTTTTCTTTGTGAAAGACAGACAGTCGAAACCTTCAATAGTCTACTCTCCTCCTCACAGAGACAATCTCTTCCAAAATGTTTGATCGATCGTCGCCAGTTTTGTTATGTTTAACTAAGCACAGCAAGATCCAACAGAAAGCAGTGAGATTCATGAGCATGATAGAGCCAAGTGATGCTTAACATCTGTATTTAAGGAGATCAGAGTTTAGTTGTAGTTTCACTCTTCAAGGGAGCTCTTGTCTCCCTGAAGCTCTATTTGTTTATTTTTTCCCAATAAGGGAACCGTTTTGTTCCGTTTCCCTTTAATAGCGAATTTATACTGGTATTTTCATTTTATTTCTACATCTGAGTCGCTCATTTTATGCTGTTTTTTATTTCTGTCATCATGCGAACAAACTCTCTCAGTTGTCGGTTGGGTTCAGTCTGTGCAGTTTCCGCAGTGGTTTAACTGTTACTCACTGGGAACTGGCTCTTCCGGCTCTCTGATAATTTCAATTCCTACAGCCCATTGGCTGCGTAGTTACCCTGTTCGCAAAGCAGAGTTTCTCTCATTTAAACATTATACAGACTCTGCAGAATAGGAATAGGCCATTCGGCCCAAATGGCCTATACCGGATTTTATACTCCACAGGAGCCACCTCCCACTTTAATAACCTTTTCCCATCCTGACCTCTTTGTCCCTTTATTCCTTTCTCCCTTATATATTTTTCAAGCCTCCCCTAAAGTACATCAATGCCATATTCTCCAACCACTCACTGTGACAGCAAGTTCCACGTTCTGTCTTCTATTTATGTAAATAAATTCTTCCTAATGTGTCTTTGTTATCGACCCACTGATAACTGAAAACATTTTCTCCACCTGTACCCTGGCAAAGAACTTTAGCAAGAGTAAAAGGATAGTTAATCAGAATGTCAGATGCTGGGAATTGCTTTTCCCCAAGGATCAGAGCTGGGACCACTGCTGTTCATAATTTACATTAACGATTTGGACTTTGGAATCAAAACTTCAATGTTTAAATTTATAGATTACACCAAATTGGCGGGGATGGGATGGGATGGGGTGGGGGTGCTGTGCGGGGTGGGGGGAGGTGGGTGGTGGTGCGGATGGGTGGTAGTCAATACTGAGAAAGACTGCAACAAAGTACAGGAAGACATTAATGACCTTGCAGAATGGGAAAATAATTGGCAAATAATATTCAACACAGATAAATGTGAGATGATACTTTTTGGTAGGAGGTCGCTTATTACTTGGAAGGTGCGAGTCTCGGTGGGGTAGAGGAACAAAGAGATCTCGTAGTACAAGTGTACCAATTACTAAAAGTTGAGCCATAGTTTAGCAAGGCCATAAAGAAAAGCAAACAAAGCAATAGGCTTTATTTTTAGAGAGATAGAATTGAAAAGTAGGGAAGTTATGATGAACTTGTATCGAACCTTGATTAGACCACACTTAGAGTATTGTGTGCAGTTCTGGTCGTCTTATTATAAAAAAAGGTTTCGGAGGCACTTGGAGAGGGTGCGGAGAAGATTTACAAGATGATAACAGAAATGCGTGGGTCTACATATCAGAAAAGGATGAAGAGGCTGTGTCTTATTGCTCTTCAATAAAGAAGGTTGAGGGATAAACTAATGGAGATCTTCAAAATTATGGAAGTTTTGATAAAGTAGAGAATGTTTCCACTTGTGGGCAGAAGTATAACTAGAGGCCATCGGTAAAAGATAGTCACCAATAAATCCAATGGGCAATTCAGAAGATGCTTCTTTACTCAGATAATGGGGAGAATGTGGAAATTGCTACCATGGGGCGTGGTTGAAGTGAATAGTATAGATGCATTTACAGGAAGCTAGATAAGCATATGAGGAAGACGGGAATTGCGGGTTACGATGATAGATTTAGATGATGAAAGATGGGAAGAGGCTCGAGTGCAGCAAGAACACCAACATGAACTATTTGGGCCGAATGGCCTGCTTCTGTGCTGCATAAACAGTGTAAGCCTATGTATGTAATAATGTCACACTTCCCCGCAATATCCTCCATCTGTCACTTTCTTGCCCAGTCCCTTAACCTATCTATGTCCCATGCAGCGCGCCTGTACCTTCCCCACAACTTATTTCCCCACCCAGCTTTATATGATCAGCAAACTTGGATGTATTATATTCGGTTCCTCATCTAAGTCACTGATATAGATTGGAAATAACTAAGGCCCAAACATCGATAGTGTGTAACGCTACTAGTTACACCCTGTCATCCCCAACATGGTCTATCTATTCCTACACTCTGTTTCCTGTCACTTAACAAATCCTAAATCCATGATAATACGATACTCCCAATCCCCTGAGTCCTAATCCTGTGTAACAACCTGCCGTGTGGCACCTTATCGAATGCCTTCTGAAAATCCAACTATACTGCATCCGCTGGTTTCTTTTTCATGACCCTTCTCGTGAAATCTCAAAAAAGCGAATAGATTTGTCAAGTACGATTTCTTTTTCATAAAGCCATGTTGATTTTGCCTAATTATATTATGATTTTCCGATTGTCCTATCACCATGTCCCCAAAAATAGATTCTATTATTTTGTATATTACTGATTCTTGCTGGCCTATATTTCTCTGTTGTCTCTGTCTCTCCTTTCTGGAGCAACGAGATTACAGTTTCTACTGTCCAATCCATGGGTACCTTTCTAGTATCTGGAGAATTTTGAAATCAAATCAACAATTCTACTATCTCTGTAGATCGCTCTTTTAAGACCCTAGGCCTAGGCAATCGGTTCCAGGGAGTTTGTGAGCTTCTAGCTCCATTACTTTTTCCAGTGTCTTTTGTTTATTAACATTAAATACTTTAACTTCTTCACTCTAATTGGATATTTGATTCTCCACAGTTTTCATTATGGTCTCTGTGTCCTCTACTGTAAATGTAGACACAACATATGTGTTTAAAGAGATTTTTCTCAGTCTTTGCTTCTAAGGGCTCACGTTTACTTTACTTTTTTCCTATTAACATACTTACAATAGATCTTACCATATGTTCTCATTTTTCTTACTAATTTGCTCTCATATCTATTTGCTCCCTCTTTATCATTTTGTGGCCATTCTTTGCTGATTTGTAAAGCCTTCCCATTCTTTAGGCTTACTACTCTGACTACTCTGTAAGGTTCTTATATTAAACACAGAATCACTACAGCGCAGAAGGACGCCGTTTGGCCCATCATGTCTGCAGCGGCTCTCTAAAAGAGCAATTCCGTCAGTTCCATTCCCCTGTCTTCTCCCCATAACCCTGCACATTCTTCCTTTTCAGATAACTTTCGAATTCTATTTTGAATGCTTCAATTGAACCTGCCTTCACCTCGCTCTCAGGCAGCGCATTCCAGATCTTAACCACTCACTGCGTGAAACAGATTTTCCTCATGTCACTTTTGCTTCTCTTACTAAATACATTATATCTGTGCCCTCTCGTTCTCCATCCTTTCACGAATGGGAAGTTTCTGTCTTTAAAATGAGACCTTGTCTGGGATTTGAAACCAGGACCTCTTACAAATCTTAATCCACAATTCCAACACAGGAATCATACCACTAGACTAACAAACCACTTGCATGGCGCAAGCTGTTAATGAGAAACCCCAGTCGCGGTTGGACGGTGAAGGATTTTCGTGAACACAACTAACTACTTTTTCGGTGAAGGCCCCGTTAAATTTAGCAATAATATGAAACGTAGTCAGCAGGATTCGAACCTGCGCAGGGGGACCCCAATGGATTTCTAGTCCATCGCCTTAACCACTCGGCCATGACTACATATGAATGCAATGAGACCTTTAACTTTTCTAGCTATAGATGACGATACCACTTTGCCAGTGGTGTTTTCTATTCTTCATTGGAATGTATGTTAGTTGAGAATTAGGCATTATTTATTTAAATGGTTACTATTGTTTATCGAACATTATATATTTTAATAAAAGCAAAATACTGTGGATGCTGGAAATCTGAAATAAAAACAAGAAATGCTGGAACCACTCAGCAGGTCTGGCAGCATCTGTGGAAAGAGAAGCAGAGCTATATATTTTAATTTTAATCTAAACTCCCAATCTAGCTCACCCTGCACACCCCTCATACCACATTTTTTTTAAGTTTAAGGCCTTAGCTTCGGGCTTAACTACACTACTCTCAAATTGTATATGATATCTATCATCTTATGATCACTCTTCCCCAGAAGATCCTTTACTTTAAGGTTATGAGTTCATACAGTCTCGTGACAAAATACTAGATCTAAGATAGTCAATTCCATAGTTAGCGTCCTCGACATATTGTACTACTATCCGGCCTACCCGCTTCCTTTTACATTTTGCCTAGTTTTTTTCCAAAAGTCACACCCTTTTATATTTAGTTCCCAATTTTTCTCACCCTATAACCTTGTCTCAGTAATGGCTACTAGATCAAATACGTTAATCTGTATTTGTGCCATTAATCCATTTGTCTTCTTACTGATGCTTTGTGCATTCAGATGTAACGCCTTTCATTTTAACGTTTTACTTTTTTCCCTGATGTGGCCTTAGTCGTTCAGGTCCAATTATCGTTATTAAACCTGCTGTCCGTTCCTGCCTCATACTGCTGGAATTTAACCAAATCGCTACTTTGCTCTACAGCCTTGATTTACCCTTGCAGACTTGCTATCTTAGTAATGGGATTATTTTGTGTACCATATTTAACTGTCAGTATCGGACAGGCCACTGCAGGCATCGAAGGGGTTGCTGTAATGTTGGGGTACCTCATTTACACTGCCCGGCCCAGAATGGAATATCCTACCCAAGACAGAGAGAGCTGTGTCACCCCTTCCCATACAGACAGGGACAGACAGAGTTTCCTCAGTTACAGTGAGCAGTGGGAGCGGAAGCTGGGGTCTCGACAAACTGCGCTCATTTTAAACCAATTGTGGATCAGAGTGAGAAAGAGTTTGGGATGTTTTGGGGACTCTCCGAGCTCCGCGTTAAACTGCTGATGGTCCAGATGGGGTCGGCACCCTGCAGACAGCTTTCTCTGTGTGGATTTCACCTCATCTCTCCAGACTCAAACCTGGACCCTACTCCTGGTTCATAGTCTATTCCGAATCTAAAACTGCAATGGGAAAGCTTGGTTTCGAAAACCACTCTGCTTTATTTTCAAGGGTTTGAAGTGATATTGATCGCGATAATAAACTGGGGCGAACATTCACTGGAACAGTGCGTAACACTGCGGGGTTTGAAGTTACTTACCGGCTGTGACAGTCGCCAGCGTCCCAGATCCATCCACGTATTTATGATTGTATCGCAGTGACACCGCTGTCAGTCACCCCGATACAACAACTACCAACACCTCAATCTGCTGGCCACACATTACCAGATTGTTGTCGCTGCACAATTATTCCAGGGTGTTTAGATTAATAGACAACATGCCATGTTTCACATTCCCTGTCGGTACAAACTATTTTTTTTGGGACCCTGAACTCTTACTAAAATGGCCCAGGAACACGGGCTGGAGATGGACGCATCATATAAAAGGAGAAAAATGTCAGAGAGAGATAACTAAAAGGAGCAAATTACAATAAAATTGAACCAGATTGCAGCAATAATAACATCAACCCTACAAATCAGGATCCAGGCCCGGGAGTCAATATATTAATTGTACAGAAGTATTTGCTCAGGTCTCTTCCACTGTGACTTTCAGTCAGGAACAGATCACAGTTTTACACAAATCTCTGGTTTGACAGTATATTTCCAGCATTCACCGTTGTTCTTCCTGACTCTTATCACAGTTGTGAAGGAGCCTTCTGTTCCGTGCCCAGGAGCTCTGAACCATGGAAGAGAGCGGCTGGGACACATTTCTTACACGCCTCAGGCCTTTGCTGTCAGTGAAGAGAGACAAGAAAGACCAAAGTGCCGTTTGTCCCTCTCAGTGTTGCCCTGAAGGACTGTGTCTAGGCTGAAGTTCTGTTCCTGTCGTACGATCCTCCCCCAGATTGTCCTTTCTGAGCTCCAGCCAGGTGATGCTAAACACTCAGGTGGGAAAGACAAAAATCTACAAGAATGTGTTTTTGAAAAAGCTGATTTATTTCAAATCTATCCAGAATGTTAAATTCCAGACCAGTTAGAGGGGTTAATAACATCAGTAGAAACCAACCCCAACTGCCAGAATAGAAATAGAGAAAATTTATAGTAGTGGAGGCCATTCAGCCCATCGTATCTGTACCGGCCGAAAAAGAGCTATGCGGCATAATACCACTTTCCAGCTCTTGGTCTGTAGTCCTGCAGGTTACAGCACTTCAAGTGCATATCCAAGTGTATTTTTTATATGTTGAGGATTTCTGCCTCAACCACCCTTTCAGGCAGTGAGTTCCAGTCCCCCACGACCCTCTGAGTGAACTGATTTCTCCACTCCCCTCTAAAGCTTCTGCCAATTATTTTAAATCTAGGTTGTGGTTGCTGACAATGCAACCACTAGGTTGCGCTGCACTGGCACATGTGCATATGCAACCTGTTCTACTAAAACGTCACAGTCAGCAACGTTCAGGCAGCTGTCAGCACTAAAGATGGCGCTGTTTAAATAATGATTTCTCCACTCCCCTCTAATTCTTCTGCCAATTACTTTTAATCTATGCCCCATGGTTATTAACCTCTCTGCTAAAGGAAACAGGTCCTTCCTATCCACTCAGTCTAGGCCCCTCATAATTTTATACACCTCAATTAAATCTTCCCTCAGCCTCCTCTGTTCCAAAGAAAACAACCCCAGCCTATCAAATCTTTCAGTATCGCTTAAATTCCCCATTCCTGACACATCCTCTGTAAATCTCCTCTGCATCCTCTCTGGTGTGATCACATCTTTCTCATAATGCGGTGACCAGAACTGTACACAGTACTCTAGTTGTAGTCCAGCTAGAGTTTTATTCAGATCTTGTTTAACTTTCCCGCTCTTGTAATAAAAATAGAAAATGTCAGCAGGTCTGGCAGCATCAATGCAGGGGGAAGCAGAGTTAATTTTCAGATCTGTGACTGTTTATCAACAGAAAATGCTGGAAATACTCATTCCTTGGCTCATAAAGGGAAGTATCCCATATGAACATACAAATTAGGAGCAAGAGTAGGCCACTCGGCCCGTTGAGCCTACTCTGCCATTCAATAAAATCATGGCTGATCTAATTGCAACCTCAACTCCGCATTCCCATCTACCCCCAATAACTTTTCACTCCTTTGCTTATCAAGAATCTATCTACCTCTGCCTTAAAAATATTCAAATACTCTTCTTCCAATGCTTTTTGAGGAAGAGAGTTCCAAAGACTCACGACCCTCAGAGAAACAAATTCTACTCACCTCTGTTTTAAATGGGCTACCCATTATTTTTAAACAGTGACCTCTAGTTCTATATTCCCCCACAAGAGGAGACATCCTTTCCACATCCACGCTGTCAAGACCCCTCACAATCGTATATGTTCCAATCAAGTCACCTCTTACTCTTCCAAACTTCAGCGGATACAAGCCTAGCCTGCCCAACCTTTCCTCACAAGATGACCTACCCATTCCAGGTATTAGTCTAGTAAACCTTCTCTGAACTGCTTCCAACGCTTTTACATCTTCCTTAAATAAAGAGACCAATACTGTACACAGTACTCCAGATGTGGTCTCACAAATGCGCGGTATAAATAAAGCATACCATCCCTATTTTTGTATTCAATTCCCCTCGCGATAAATCCAAACATTCTATTGGCTTTACAATCAACAGGGATGTGGTACTGAACAAATTGTTGGAGCTGCGGGATGACAAG
This sequence comes from Heterodontus francisci, assembly GCF_036365525.1. NCBI lineage: Eukaryota > Metazoa > Chordata > Chondrichthyes > Heterodontiformes > Heterodontidae > Heterodontus > Heterodontus francisci. Next base: position 5,955,584 of record NC_090404.1, on the reverse strand, counting down.
TCCCCTAATTACGTGCTGTACCTGCATACTAACCTTTTGCGATTCATGCACTAGGACACCCAGATCCCTCTGCATCTCAGAGCTCTGCAATCTCTCACCATTTAAATAATAGGCTTCCTTTTTATTCCTCCTGCCAAAATGGACAACTTCGCATTTTCCCACATTATACTCCATCTGCCAGGTTTTTGCCCACTCACTCAACCTATCTATATTCCTTTGTAGCCTCCTTATGTCCTCTTCACAACCTACTTTCCTACCTATCTTTGTGTCATCAGCAAATTTAGCAACGATACCTTCGGTCTCTTCAACTAACTCATTTATATAAATTGTAAAAGGTTGAGGCCCCAGTACAGATCCCCGTGGCACACCAGCCTACTCTCTAGCCAATTTCTATCTATGCCAATATGTTACCCCCTACACCAGAGGCTTTTATTTTTTGAAATAACCTTTCATGTGGCACATTATCAAATGCCTTCTGGAAATCCAAATACAATACATACACCCATTCCCCTTCACCCATAGCACGTGTAACTCCCTCAAAGAACTCCAATAAATTGGTTAAACATGATTTCCCTTTCATTAAACCACGTTGACTCAGACTGATTACCTTCAATTTTTCCAAATGCCCTGTTATAAAGTCTTTAACAATAGTTTCTAACATTTTCCCTAAGACAGATGTTAAGCTAACTGGCCTGTAGTTTCCTGCTTTCTGTCTCCCTCCCTTTTTGAATAAAGGGGTTACATTCACTATTTTCCAGTCTTGCGGAACCTTCCCTGAATCTAGGGAATTTTGGAAAATTAAAATTAACGCATCAACTCTCTAACTAGCCACTTCTTTTAAGACCCTAGAATGAAGTCCATCAGGATCCCGGGACTTGTCAGCCCGCAGCTCCAACAATTTGTTCAGTACCACTTCCCTGGTGATTGTAATTTTCTTGAGTTGCTCCCTCCCTTCCATTTCCTGACTTGCATCTAATTCTGTGATGTTATTTGTATCTGCTATAGTGACAATCGATGCAAAATACCTGTTCAAGTCATCTGCCATCTCCTCATTGTCCATTATTAATTCTCCAGATTCACTTTCTATAGGACCAACGCTTACTTTGTTAACTTTTCTTTTTTAAATCTGTATAGAAACGCTTACTATTTGTCTGTATATTTCTAGCTAGCTTTCTCTCGTACTATAATTTTACCTCCCTTATCAATTTTTTAGACAGTCTATGCTGGGTTTTTTTTATCTCCTGTCCAGTTTTCTGACCTGCCACCCAGCTTTGAGCAATTGTTTGCTTTTTATTTAAGTTTGATACTATCTTTAACTGTTTTAATTAACCATGGATGGCAGGCAGTACACAACTCCCAAAAGTGACTTCTTGACTTTATGAGTTCTCATCTCTACCCAAACTGCTTCTACATCCTGGTTACCTGAACTTAGGTCATCCCTCTCTATACCGTCATTAATTAACAGAGCCACACCTCCACCTTTTCCTAGTTTCCTGTCCTTCCTAAATGCCATGTACCTTTCAATATTCAGGTCCCAATCTATGTCCTCCTACAGCCATGTCTCTGTAATGGCTATCAGATCGTACATATTTATTTCTATTTGTGCTCTCAGTTCATCTGTTTTGTTTAAAATGCTCTGCATTCAGATACAGAGGCTTTAGTTTTGTCTTTTTATTATGTTTGTAGCCTCTAGCCTTTTCTGTTGATTTACTCTTAGATTTGTCCACTCTGTCCCTTCCTGTCACTGTCTGTTTATCATTTCCCATATTAATACCTTACTCTCTTGCCTTGTCTCTAGTCCTTGATTTACCAAATCTTCCCGAATTTGATCCCTTGCCCCCACTTTTCAGTTTAAAACACTCTCCACTTATACTCTGGGCCTCGGCTACTAAAAGAAAATATCCCGTATGCCTTCTTGACCATTTTATCGACCTGTCCTGCTACCTTCAGGTATCTGTGGATGTGCACTCCAAGGTCCTTCTGTCCCTCTAAATTTTGCAGGATCCTACCATTCACTGTGCATTCCCTTGTCTTGTTTGCCCTCCCCAAATGCATTACCTCACACTTCTCTGGGCTGAATTCCATTTGCCACTTTTCGGCCCATCTGACCAGTCTCTTGATATCTTCTGCAGTCTACAGCTTTCTTCCTCACTGTCAACCACTCAACCAACTTTTGTGTCATCTGCAAACTTCTTAATCAAGGCCCCTATATTTAAGTCTAAATCATTGAAATATACGACAATAATCAAGGTGTCTAGAGCTTTTTTTTATTCGTTCACGGGATGTGGACATCGCTGACATGGTCAGCACTGAGCCCTGTGGAAACCAGATGGAAATAGGCTTCTAGTCAGGATTCAGCTCTGGATGTAATTAACAGAAGCAATAACAGCAGAATCCAACCCCTTCAGTCATTTGTGAACTCGCTCGTGTTTTAGCAGGTTGCCTTTACTTTTAAAACTCTTCTCACAGTCAGAACATTTAAAATGTCTCTTATCTGTGTGAACAAGTTGGTGTTGAGTGAGGCAGGACGACCGAGTGAATCCCTTTCCACACACAGAGCAGGTGAACGGTCTCTCCCCTGTGTGAACACGCTGGTGCATCAGAAGCTCCGATGAAACAATGAATCCCTTCCCACACTCAGTGCAGGTGAATGGCCTCTCCCCAGTGTGAATTCGCTGGTGTCTCAGAAAGCGGGATGACTGAGTGAATCCCTTCCCACACACAGAGCAGGGGAACGATCTCTCCCGAGTGTGTGTGCGTTTGTGGTTCAGTAAATACTTTATGCTTTTAAAGCTCTTCTCACAGTCAGAACATTTAAAGGGTCTTTTATCAGAGTGAACTCGCTGGTGTGACAGGAGGTTTGCTAAAGTATTAAATCTCTTCCCACATTCAAGGCAGGTAAACGGCCTCACTCCAGTGTGAAGTCGTAGGTGTGTTTTGTGATTGAAGGGCCGAGTGAATCCTTTCCCACACACTGAGCAGGTGAAGGGCCTCTCCCCAGTGTGCACTTGCTGGTGTGTATGGAGGCTGGATGACCAAGTGAATCCCTTCCCACACACAGAGCAGGTGAATGGCCTCTCGCCAGTGTGAACTCGCTGGTGTGCATCGAGGCTGGTTGACCGAGTGAATCCCTTCCCACACATGGAGCAGGTGAACGGCTTCTCCCCAGTGTGAACTTGCTGGTGTGTCAGCAGGTGGGATGACTGAATGAATCCCTTCCCACACACGGAGCAGGTGAACGGCCTCTCCTTAGTGTGACTACGTCGATGAGTCTCCAGCTGTGACGGGCATTTGAATCTCTTCCCACAGTCCATACATTTCCACGGTTTCTCCATGATGCGAGTGCTCTCATGTTTCTCCAGGTTGGACGATCAGTTGAAGCCTCGACAACACACAGATCCTGTGTACAGCTTCTCCCTGATGTGAATGGTGATTTTATTTCAGGCTGTGTAAGTGTTTAAAGTTCTTTCCACAGTCAGTGCACTGGAACGCTCTCACTCGGGTGTGTGTGTCTCAGTGCTTTCCCAGTCACATTGATGTTTGAAATCTTTTCCCACAAACAGAACAAACAAATATTTCTCCTCCTACATTCAGAGAATGATGGTATTCAGATCCTGATGAATAGAGCGACTTTGTCAGATCCCGATAAGATGTTTGGTTTGAGTCTCTCATCTGCAAATCTTCTTCTTCTAATCCCTGTAAAAGGAGATTACACAGAATGATATAGCATACACAGTACACAAACAGTCCAACTTGTCAGTGCTGCTCACAGAATTGTTCCAGCACAGGAGGAGACCATTCGGTCCGTTGTGCCTCAATTGAAACTGCATCCACCACACTCTCAGGCAGTGTATTCCAGATCCTAACAACTCCCCTCGTGAAAAAGTTTTTCCTCATGTTGCCATTGCTTCTTTTGTCAATTACCTTAAATCTGTGCCTTCTTGTTCTCGAGCCCTCCACCAATGGGAACAGTTTTTCTCTCTCTACCCTGTCCAGACCCCTCGTGATTTTTAATACCTCTATCAAATCGCCTCTCAACCTTCTCTTCTCCAAAGAAAATAGTCCTAGCTTTCTAATACTATCCTTAACCTCCTTAGTAAGCCACAGATGAATCTTTCTCGCTGACTTTGTTTTTCAACAGAATGCATTTTTGTTGAACATTTTGAATTGTTTCTTGAAATGTTTCCCACTGTTTATTTACTGCCAGACCTTTTAGTCTATTTACCCAATTGACCTTAGACAGTTCTCCCCTCATACCCACATAATTGGCTTTGTTTAAGATTCTTGCCTGTGATTGGACTATGTCGTTTTCAAATTTAATGTGGAATTCAATTGTACTATGATCACGATTTGCCAGTGGATCTTATGCCATGACATTACTAATTAAACCTGCCTCATTGCACAATACTGGATCTAAAGTACCTTTATCCCGAGTTGGTTGCATAACATATTGTTCCAGGGAACTGTCACAAAAGCATTCTACAAACTCATCTTCCAGACCACCTTTGCCAATGTGAATGGTCCTTTTTATATGAAGATCAAAGTCCCACACAACTACTACATTGCCTTTGTTTCAAGATCCGATTATTTCTTGCTCAATACGCTGTCGAAAGGTATAACTACTGTTAGGAGGCCTATAAACTACTCCCACCAGCATTTGTGACCCTTGCTATTCCTAATCTCCACCCAGACTGATTCTACCTCCTGATGTTTGAAGCCCAGATCCTTTCTCACTGATGTCCTTATGTCATCCTTTATGATCAGGGCTACTCCTCCTCCTTTTCCATTCTGCCTGGCTTTTTGAAATATTGTGTAGCCTGGAATATTTATTTCACAACCTTGGTCACCTTGTAACCGTGTCTCTGTAATGGCGATTAGATCTAAATCATTTCTCTCTATTTATGCTACTATTTCATCTGTCTTATTGTGGTTGCTCCATGCATTCAGATAAAGTGACCACAATTTTATTGTCTACTTTTCTATTGCCTCAACTTTTATTTTTGGATTTCTAAATTTCCCTTTGTCCAAACCTCCTTCCCCTCGTAGTATAAAACCATGTTTCCTGACCCTGACCATATTTCCTGGTGAACTCTTATGTTTGTTCGCTCTGTCCCTTCCTGTCACCCACTGTCACAATCGTTGGTTCCCCCAAGAACGTCCAATGCCAGAAAATTTGAGTCACTGTGCTAAAAAGTGGGAAACGGTGACAAGCATGGCAACTGGGGAGGTGGTGGCATAGTGGTAATGTCAGTTGGCTAGCAATCCAAAGTCCAGACTAGTATTCAGGGGACATGGGTTCAAACGCTCACCACAGAAAATGGTGGAGTTTGAATTCAATTCATAAAACTCTGGAATCAAAAAGCTGGTCTGATGGTGACTATGAAACCATTGTTGTAAACTCCCATCTTATTTACTGATATCCTTGCAGGAAGGAAATGTGCATCTTTACCTGGTTTGGCCAACATGTGACTGGTGACCCATAACTCTTCACTGCCCGCTGAAATGGCCAAGCAAGCCATTCAGTGCAAGGGCAATAAATGCTGGCCGAGCCAGTGATGCCCACAAATGAGTAAAACAAATTCTGCTTTTAGATCAAAATAAAATCCATGCTTACACATCTCATGTGCTGGCTCCCATTCCATCTACCTTCTACTTCTGCCTTTTAATTCCCTTTGCTCTTCTGTTTTCATCTAGTTTCTTATTGAAACCATCCCAGTTATTTGCCTGAACCATCTCCACATTCTAACCACTCTCTGAGTGAAGAATCTCTCCTTATTTCCCTGTTGGATTTATTAGTAACTGTGTTCATGGCCCCTAGATTTCGATTCACTCACAAGTGGAAACATTTTCCCCACGTCTACTCTGTCCAACCCATTGATAATTTTAAAGAGCTCTATCATGTCACCGATAATCTAAAAAGCTCCAACCTGTTCAACCTTTTCTGATACCTGTAATCTTTTATTTTACAGAAACGATCACTGTCAGTCTGGGATAGAAATTCAGAAGAGATAAACATTTCTCTTGGGTTGAGTTTGCTGTGTGTAAATCGCCACCTTCTAATCCCCTGTAAAAGGAGTTTATCAAAGCCATCACTGTCAGGCTGGGATAGAAATTCACAACATTCTCTCCTTCTCCTTCCTCGCCCAGGATGGCCGCGCATGCGCCCTACTACACATTGCCCCCTTTCAAGATGGCGGCTGTTAACCTGGGCCTGTTTTCGGGAGCAGCTGCGCAGCTGCCGCCCCGCTTGGTGCCATCGTGGGACTGGTAGCTTCTTATTCGGGGTTTGAGGCCTACACCAGGCGTTTATGAAGCCTCCCCGCCTATCGGCCGGCTGCATTCCTCTCACGCACTCTGTGTTTTCTCACCCGCTGTGGATCCGACACAATTATTTGCATCCAGCTTGAGTGCCCACACTGCGCATGCTCCAGTCCAAGCCCACACCGCACCCGAAGGGGTTTCTGTCGTGAGGATAAGGCACTTTCTGCCCCCGGGGAATGCTGGGTAACAGACCCGCCATTGAAAGACGGTATTACTGAACAGAGATATTATGATCTGATTGCCTTAGGAGCCAACGGGCCAAGATATAAAGTTAATTATCAATTGATGCAGAAACCCAAGTGCATGTGCCCTCCGCCATAATTCTGTCCTGGATGTAATTAACAGTAGCAGTAACTGCAGAAGAAACCCCTATAATCCAGATGTGAAGTCCCTGCTCTGTCAGCAGGCAAGGTGAACGAGTGGTCTCTTCCCACATGCACAAAATTTCAAAACCCTCACTGCAGCAAGAATGTGCTGACCATGCATCAAATCTTTTCAACTTTTAAAGCTGGTGTGTTTATAGATAGAAAACGGCGTAAATCCCTTCACACACTTGAACTCAGAGTCATTACAGCACAGAAGGAAGCTATTCAGTCCATTGAGGCCATGTCGGTTCTCTTGAAAGCCATCCAGTCAGTCCCACTTACCCGTTCTATCCTTGTAGCCCTGCAAGTTTATTTCCCTCAAGTGCCCATCCAATTTACTTTTGATTTCTATCATCATCTCCGCTTCTACCACCCTTGTAGGCAGCAAGATCCAGGTCATTGTAACACACTATATAACAAAGTTCTCCCTTATATTTCCCCTATATCTCTCACGCAAAACCTTAAATCTGTGTCCATCAGCTAATGGGAACAGTTTTTCTTTGTCTACCCTATCCAAACCAGTCGGAAGTAGTCATTTAGTCTCCTAGCTTTGCCCTGTGCCTCTAAGCATATATTATCCTCTTTATCCCTAATAGGCCCCACCCTGCCTCTTGCTACCCGCGATTTACATATGAACTGTCTCCCTCTGGTGTGACTGTGCTGCTGTGCGAGCAAATAGTAGGCAGAATGAGGAGAAGCCACAAGCTAAATGGTACAATTTTAAAGGGGGTAGAAAAAGGACAGACCTGTGTTGTTTGGGCACAAATCTTTGAAGGCGGCAGGACAGTTAACAAAACAGTTAATAAAGTATATGGGAACCTGGACTTGATAATTAGTGCACAAAAGCCAGGAAGTTACACTAAACCTGTATAAAACTGCCTCTGCTGCTCACTCCCTGAACCTCACCGCCTCTCTGCCTCTCTTTCCTACATTAAAATGCAACTTAAAACCTACCTCTTTAACAAAGCTTCTGGTCAACTGCCCTCATTTCGCTCTCTGTGGCTTTGTGTCAAATTTCAATTTATAAAATGTTGTGAAAAGACTTGAAATGTTTTATTACATTAAAGGTGCTAATTAAAACCAAGTGGTATTGTTGATTTTGACATATATCGCCGTTCCTTCATCATCACTGCGTAAAAACCCTTAACCCCTGACCTAACATGATTGTGGGAGCACTTTCACCACACTGACTGCAGTGGGTCAAGAAGGCGGCCCAACATCAGCTTCTCAATGGGCAACTGGTGATTGAGAATATGTGCTGGTCTTGCTCATGATGTCCATATCCTGAGAACAAGGTAAAAAAAAATCAGTATAGTAAAATGGATTAAAACCTCTACAGAAATATTTGTTACTAAAACAATACTCTTTTACACTGAGGAACATAGGAGCAGGAGTAGGCCATTCAGCCCATCGAGCCTTCTCCACCATTCAATTACATTATGGCTGATCATCGACCTCAACGCCATTTCACACTTATTTACATTATATTCCATCTGTCATGTTCTTTCCCATTCACTTAGCCTGTCCAGGTCCCCTTGAAGCCTCCTTGCACCCTCCTCACAACTTACATTATAGCTTTTCTGCTACTTTAATGATTCAATTTAATCCAACCAGGGTGACATGTCCCTGACTGCAACAAACCACTATAAGTACAGTAATATGTTGGTTATAAGTGTGGCAGATTTATTAAGTAATTTCTATTCAGTGCAAAGAAGTAATACTTAACAAAGACAATAATCACAGTCTGATCCTCAGAACCTCGGCAGTAGCCCTCCAGTGACTGTGGCGCGGTCTTTCTTTCTTTTGCTGCGTTCTGTTGACTGAAGATTCTCTTCTTTCTTCCTCTGGATTTTTCGTGCTACTTCTCATGTGCATTGGCTGTTCTTTTATGCCCTTTTTGGCCATCAGACCACCTTGTAATTTGCCCGATGGTTGGTCCAGGCCCTGTGATGTCAGTTACTACCCTGCTCTAATTGGAGCTTATTCGCTAAAACATTTTGCCAATAAATGAGATGATAAACCTATGAATAGTTCTATTCATTACGGTTGTTATCTCCTTGGAAAGTATGAATTTGTACAAAAATTGATTCTTTTTTGCAAAGTTAATGTTATCAGTGTCACAATACTTTTTCTGCTGACTTTGTGTCACAGTGACTTGCAAAGTCCGACTGATACTGAATTTCTTACAAGCTTAAGACTTGGTTTTTAAACTTCATGCTTTTAAAGTAAAGCCCATTCTTTCTATCATGATTCGTAATTCATTAATTACAACTCAATCAAGGTCCATTGCTGCATAATCATTGTTTTCTTGACGGGTTACTGCTTAATACATTAATTTGATTAACACAGTTGCTGACACAAGGAACAAAAATGACTTCTTTGCTCACAAGTTAGTGTTTAGATGGCGTACTTGACCTTGTTAGTTATTACAGAGGACACAGTGTGAAAATGGTCAAGTTAAGCTAAAATCCAGCTACCCAAACCTACTTACAACTCCCTGGTTTCAAGATGAAATATATGACAATATATTGATCCCTCACTACTTTTCGTTAACTATTACTTTCTTTTCGACATAAGAGCTGGTTGCAGCTCAATTCAGTGCACTTCGGCAGTCTTGACATAAGATTTCTCAAGTAACAGAGGAAGGCTATTATGACAATTGTCACCACTGTTTGCATATTTCACATGTTGGTACAATTGATGCCTGATTCCCATGATGACTATTGATTTTTTCGACATTTCCCACATACAGATTACCTTACTTAATGATGTTCTCAACTATTAGCATATAAATACATATAATTAAAGCAATCAATCATGCATGGACTTTAAAGATTCTCCAGCTCTCCTTTTATCTGTATCCACCTTGTGGATAATTCTTACTAAATGCTAGACCTGGCCCTTAATTGTCTTAATCCAGATTCCATATCCCGTTTTATGTTAATTTTGCTCCCTCTGACATGTAACATTCTATCCTGATTACTTCGGAGTCAGTTTCTCTTTGGAATATGTGTCAATGCCTTGATGATTGAAAATGTTGTCTCACTCTACTGCCCACGTTAACCATTTCATGCCATGTTGTTTGTCGAATAGTTGCACATGTCTGAGACCCATTCTTCAGTGCACTTCACCAAGTTTTTCTGTATTTTAGCTACTTCACATGCAACAAGTCACATCTGCACTATTACACCGGTATCCCAGTGTCATGCCACGCATTCTCGACGGTGATCTTATCAAAAGATCAAAAAGAGCGTGTTGGGTCTTGAAACTTTTACTTATCTCCCCCTGCATGGTCCCGATGCCTCAGTAGTGGCCCGATTCTCAAACGTGGTTTTCTTTGAATTAGCTTGTAGGCAAGGATACAAATATTTCCAAGAGAAAGCTTCCAATTACAATTCTAATCTACATTTTCTTGACTTTCACTGGAAAGTTCTGGACTTCTTGTAAATTCTGCACTATATTAATTTAACAGTTTGTATTCTAATTTTCCAATATTTGTTCACAAAATTCCTTTATTAGCTTTTGCATCATCCAGATTTAACTTCCAATATTATAATTAATCCTATTAATTATAAATCTATTTCATTTTTAAGCCCTGAGGGAACTTTACAGTATTGTCATTATAACTTTAAAACAATTAATCATAACTCCCAAGTGGTCCCAGTTATTAATACATTTGTTTATTTGTTCTGTATTTTAGATGACATTTGAGTTTCTCAAAAGTAAATTAAATTAAATTACGTTGGACTCTTTGCATTTCAAACTTATCCCAAATTCAAATAACAATTTATTTCTCCACAAAAGAAACTTTCTTTTTTTTATATACTCAGGAACCAGCTAGACTGCTTTTGCATAATTTTTCTTTTAGTTTTTTTCTTTAAATTTGATTATCCCCTTAAATTTCAATTAAATTCCCCGTTGAGTGCTTGAAATAACGCTCATATCAATTTAATTTGTTTAGCGATTCCAATTTCTTATGCCTAGCTTTGGTGGTTTTAAAATACTTTTACAACAGAGACTGAAGTGCTTGCAACTTTCTCTCTTTCTCAAGCACTTTGTCTTGGAAGGCAACAAATGACAAAAGTCTTTGCAAAGGTAAAGGTTTAGTCCAAATTTGATGTCTGCAGATAAGTTCTTAAATTCTTTTTTTAAAAAACTAGATCTCTTGCTGTGGCATCAGTTCTCAGGTCGCCTGTTTAAAGAAAAATGCACAAATAATCAATTGTGGCTCTGCCACAGAGCTCAATGGGTTAACTTGCCCAAATATATCTGCCAATTTGGAAATTTAAAATTTAATAATGTCCAATATATATATTTTACACTCAGCAATACAAACTTTGTGTGGTGAATTCAATGAAAAGAAAACAACAGCTGCAGTGGGGTTAATTTCTTTGCCTGTCTCCAAGGGGGTGGAGCAAAACATTCTCAGTTGCGTCACCTTACATAACCTTTTTTTAAAATAAAATGCTTTCCTGATTGAAAATAACCAAACTCCATTATAATTTTTTTTCAATTCTTTTTGGTATCCTCAGGAATTGAAAACAACATAAATAATTCGTAACATTATCAACTTCAAAGGAAAACATATCCATCAGGGAAGGCAGCATTTCGATTAAACTCTATTGTTTTCAAACTTTTAACATCTTTTATAAGAGGTTTCTAACCCAAGAATTTTATGATATAACCACGATGGTTCCAAATTCCAATTCACAGCAATAAGCAAGTAAAATTCAAACTGTCAATGTCTTATGAGCGAGCCTTATAGTCGTAATTAAAGACTCCCTCAAACCATGACATGGTAACATGGAAGATCATTGTGGCTACAACTGAATTCCAGTTTTCCCAACTTAAAAAGTCCATTAATCTTAATGTAAATGTAATTCAGACTTATTAACTTATAATACTTATTAATTACACAGAGAACAGAATGGCATGTGCTTTGTTTAAAGAAAATGTAAAGTGCATCATTTTTCTTGTTCTTTCTTTAGGCACCTTTTCAAATGACTGCAATAAAAACCAAAAACTAAATAAAATGTTATTTAACATTATTATAACAAAAGACTTAACACCAGCCTCTTAAACAAACTTTAAACAGACAGAATATATCCCATATCTCCTTTATTTATCCTTTTTTCTCCCTTGAACTAAATTTAAATTTCTGTTGTTTGCTATTTAGCCTCATTTGGAAGAAACAGTCCCTAATATGTGTCTTTAATTTGATTTTCCGAGCAGTGTTTTGAAAACTTCAAATTGGATTTCTGCCAAACTTCTGCTTCAAGGCTGAAGTTTTATCTCTTACAAGGCAACCCAATGCTTTTGTGAAAGTAACTTCTTAAAAAGGACAACACTCACATTTTAAATTAAAAATACTGGTGTAATTCTGTTTTAACATTTTTACAGATTCAACAATCGAATTTGCACTGTTTTCCACAAAGATATACACGTGCATAGATATGTAGATAGGATCAGCGACAAACATATGCTTTCAACATTAAAAACCAGACAACAAAGGGTTAAAGACTTTAAGTTCTGCAAACCAGAGCACAGACATACACAAATATAAGAAGACTTTCTCACAGCAGCCCTCACATTTTGCTGTGGGATTTTTAGCTTATTTCTTTTCCCTTCAGCCATTCTCCCTAATGCAGGGTGGTACTTTTGGAGGGTCCCTCGTTTCAATCAATGGGGGGCATATTTCCACAGGAGTGGCATATGATGGCGCCATTGGGGGGAGGGGGAAGGGGGGGGGGTTCCCTCATTGTATCCAGTGGGGATTAATAATTTCTCCATACGATGATGGATTTGGCCAATCCCAGTCTGACACCCATGCTTCTGGGTCACTCTCTTGTACATCAGGTATCTCACCTCCCCTGGTAACGGCAGTAACCACAGCCTGCTATCTGCCTAACTTTCCTTCTAGTTCAAAAAGCTGCCACTGGTCGATATACTCCCTAGGGGGTTCTCCTTGCGTTTTCCAAATCTAACTCGAGTGTTTTAGTGTGGGTTTATTTTGAGGATTTTGGAGATTTTCTCCCAGTCACGCAACTGGTGAATTAGGAACCACTTGAGTTCTAATTGGAACGCTATCTGTGTTTTCTATATTTTGGAAAACGAGCAGACCTTTCTCATCACAGGGGATTTTTGGGATTTTGTTGTTTATTATTCATTCATGGAATGTGGGCGTCGCTGGCTAGGTCAGCATTTATTACCCATCCCTAATTGCCCTTGAGAAGGTGGTGGTGAGCTGCCTTCTTGAACCGCTGCAGTCCATGTGGGGTAGGTACACCCACAGTGCAGTTAGGAAGGGAGTTCCAGGATTTTGACCCAGCGACAGTGAAGGAACAGCGATATAGTTCCAAGTTAGGTTGGTGTGTGACTTGGAGGGGAACTTGCAGGTGGTGGTGTTCCCATGCATCTGCTGCTCTTGTCCTTCGAGGTGATAGAGGTCGCGGGTTTGGAAGGTGCTGTCTAAGGAGCCTTGGTGTATTGCTGCAGTGCATCTTGGAGATGGTACACACTGCTGCCACTGTGCGTCGGTGGTGGAGGGAGTGAATGTTTGTAGATGGGGTGGTAGAGGTCGCGGGTTTGGAAAAGATTTCCTTTTTGTTACTACTAAAATGGGGTGGAGGGCCTGATGTCGAACGAGAGGGTACAGGAGGATATATATTTTCACCAAATTCAGCAAATTCCGGTCCATAATCAGGGTAAGGGTTCCCATGGTTACTACGCTATGACTACATTTTGTTTTCCCAGCTGTTTTTCTAACTGGTGAATGGTAGCGCGACGGTGTTGGTGATCTTTGGGGGCACTGGAGAGCTTGTCTTAAGGCTTTCCAATTTCCCAGTGAGTCTGTTATTATCTTTGGTAAGGGTGTCTAACTGACACTTGGCTTTCCCAAGATTCTGTAGTGTTAATCTTGCCTGAACATCAGTAACCCTCTGTTGTATAATTACCGCAGACAAGGCTACTTGACTCTGCGGAAGCTCGTCTGATGTTGTTGTTCTGACTTCTGTTTCTGTTGCTCTGATTTTTTTTTTGTTGTTTTACTATTTTGTCATCTTTTGCTAGGATGCCCTTGTTATCTCGTTGTGCACAAGGTTGCAAACGTGATCAAACTCATCATTTTATCTAACTTCCGTTTCTTAACCTTAGCCTGTTCTGAAATGAATTTGATTGTATTTTTAAGAGATGCTCTTGGGTCTCTGGCCAGACACCCCTGTAATAGCGTCTGTACCTGTTTACCATCACACAGTTGTTAGTTAGAGTCCCATCTCTGGAGTGCCAATTGTAGTTTTCCTGCTACTTTCAGGATTCAATTTAATCCAACCAGGGTGACTACAACAAACCACTATGGGTACATTAATATATTGTTATAAGTGTAGCAGATTTATTAAGTAATTTATATTCAGTTCAAAGAAGTAATACTTAACAAAGACAATAGTCACAGTCTGTTCCTCAGAACCTTGGCAATAGTCCTCCGAGTGGCTGTGATGCGGTCTCTCTTGCACTTGCTGTGTTCTGTTGACTGAATATTCTCTTCTTTCTTCCTCTGGATTTTTCGTGCTGCTTCTCATGTTCAATCGTGTTTTTTTATCCCCTTTTTGGCCATCAGACCACCTTATTGTTTGCCCGATGGTTGGTCCAGGACCTGTGATATCAGTTACTAGCCTACTCTAATTGGGGCATTATTAATAAAACATTTTGCCAATAATAGAGTTAAAACATTTTGCCAATAATAGAGTTAAAAACCTACGAAGAATTCTATTCATTACAGTTGTCATCTCCCTGGACAGTATGAATTTGTACAGAAATTGATACTTTTTTAACCAAGTTAATGAATGTTTTCAGGGTTGCAATACCTTTTCTGCTGACTTTGTGGCATAGAAACTTACAAAACCTTTAGAAGGCTTTTAATAAAGTCCCCCACAAGAGATTGGTTAGCAAAATTAAGCATACAGGATAGGAGGTAATATACTGGTATGGATTAAGGATTTATTAACAGGCAGAAAGCAGAGAGTAGGAATAAACAGGTCATTTTCACGTTGGCAGGCTGTGACTAGTGGGGTCCCGCAGGGATCAGTGCTTGGGCCCCAGCTGTTCACAATATATATCAATGATTTGGATGTGGGAACCAAATGTAATATTTCCAAGTTCGCGGATGACACAAAACTAGGTGGGAATGTATGTTGTGAGGAAGATTCAAAACGGCTTCAAGGGGATTTGGACAGACTTAGTGAGTGGGCAAGAACGTGGCAGATGGAATATAATGTGGAAAAATGTGAGGTTATCCACTTTGGTGGGAGGAATAGATGTGCAGAGTATTTCTTAAATGGTAAGAGATTAGGAAATGTAGATGTACAAAGGGACCTGGGTGTCCTTGTCAATAAGTCACTGAAAGCTAACATGCAGGTACAGCAAGCAATTAGGAAGGCTAATGGAATGTTAGCCTTTATCACAAGAGGATTTAAGTACAAGAGTACTGAGGTCTTGCTTCAATTGTATAGAACCTTGGTTAGACAGCACCTGGAGTACTGTGTGCAGTTTGTGTCCCTTTACCTTAGGAAGGATATTATTGCCATAGAGGGAGCGCAACAAAGGTTCACCAGACTTGTTCCAGAGATGACAGGACTGTCCTATGAAGATGGATTGTGGAAACTGGACTTGTATTCTCTAGAATTTCGAAGAATGAGAGGTGATCTAATTGAAACCTACAAAATTCTTAAAGGGATAGACAGGGTAGATGGAGCTAAGATGTTTCCGCTGGTTTGGGGAGTCTAGAACCAGGGGACACAATTTCAAAATATGGGGGAAGCCACTTAGGACAGAGATGAGGAGAATTTATTTTACTCAGAGGGTTGTGAATCTGTGGAATTCTCTACCCTAGAGGAAGTTCAGTCATTGAGTATGTTTAAAGCAGAGATTGACAGATTTCTAAATACAAATGACATAAGGGGATATGAGGATAGTGTGGGGAAAAGGCATTGAAGTAGATGATCAGCCATGATCATATTGAATGGCGGGGATGGCTCGACTCCTACTCCTGCTCCTATGTTCCTATAAAATTCTACACTCACTGAACTTTCTTACAATCTTAAGACTTAGTTTTTAAACTTAATACTTTTAAAGCCCATTCTTTCTAACATGATGCTTAATTCATTAATTACAACTCAATCAAGGTCCATTGCTTTGTAATAATTGTTCTCTTGATGAGTTACTATGTAATACATTAACTTTATTAATGCAGTTGCTGATACAAGACACAAAAATGATTTCTTTGCTCATGTGTTAGCATTAAGATGGCTTACTTGACCTTGTTAGTTATTACAGAGGATACAGTGTGAAAATGGTCAAGTTAAGCTGCCATTTGACTCCCCAAACCTACTTACACTTGGACAGGCTAAGTGAAGGGGCAGGAACATGGCAGATGGTCTATAATGTGAATAAGCATGAAGTGATCCACTTTGGTAGGAAAAACAGAAAGGCAGAGTTATTTCTTAAATGGTGGTATGTTGGGAAGCATTAATGTCCAGAGGAACCTGGGTGTCCTTGTTCATGACTCACTAAAAGCTATTATGCAGGTGCAGCAAGCAATTCGGAAGGCAAATGGTATGTTGGCCTTCATTGCAAGGGGTTTTGAGTACAGGAGTAAAGATGTCTTGCTGCAATTGTATAAAGCTTTGGTGAGGTCGCACCTGGTGTATTGTGAACAGTTTTTGTCTCCTTAACTAAGAAAGAATATATCTGCTATAGAGGAAGTGCAGTAGAGGTTCACCAGACTAATCCCAGGGATAGCGGGTTTCGCGGCCTGCTACCCGACCCGAACCCAACGCGACCCGACATGTGGCGGGTTCGGGTCGGGCACATCTTCAGGCTGCTGGTTTCGGGCTCGGGTCGGGTCAGTGCCCCGCCGGTAAGTATTGAAAATAAAAAACTTACCTGAGCTGGGAGTCCGGGACGAAGCTGAGTCTGCGTAGTGAGCGAGTGACGTCGATATGACGTCTTCACGCATGCGCGGCAGCTTCATGGAGGTTCGAGTCGGGAGGACAGTATAGGGATGGCCAGGTCGGGCTCGGGTCTGGTCCCGTCGGGCTTGGGGCAAAAGTGGAGGGACTCGAGCCGGGTCGGGCTCAGGTCCACGGTGGTTCTGGTCGGGTTCGTTTTCCCGACCTAAAGTAGGCCTCTAGCGGGATTGTCTTATGAGGAGAAATTGCAGAAACTGGGCCTGTATTCTCTACAGTTTGGAAGAATGAGAGGTGATCTCATTGAAACTCACAAAATTGTTACAGGGTGTGACAGGGTGGATGTGGATAGGATGTTTCCCCTGCTGGTGAGTCTAGAACCAGGGAACACAGTCTCAAAATAAGGAGTGGGACATTTATGACTAAGATGAGGAGGAATTTCTTTACTCAGAAGGTGGTGAATCTTTGGAATTCTCTACCCCAGAGGGATATGGCAGGTCAATCATTGAGCATGTTCAAGACAGAAATCGACAGATTTCTGGATGCTAATGACATAAAGGGATATGGGGATATTGGGGGGAAATGGCGTGGAGATAGATGATCAGCCATGATGGGCTGAATGGCCTACTCCTGCTCCTATTTCCTATGTTCCTACAAGAGGTGTGCTCGAATTCCCAAATGGAACAGGATGTATACTCCATGGGACTGAGATGCCCTGCCAAACCTTTACTTATTAGACTATTAATTGACTTAACAGGAATAAACTGAAGATTTAAATGATGTCAATTTATTTTATAGTTAATTTAAATGTTTTACTGAATGCTTATTATCTATATATCTCAAATTTTAATTTACTGAAAAATTCAGAACCCTTTGCTTTCACTATTGCTTGTTATTTAACCCTACGCCCGATTGATTAATTGAATACTAACTGTAATTATATGCTAAGGTATCAAATTGGATTTAGTTTTATGCAAATTAATTGACCTAGTCTTACTCTATAGTTGATTAATGTGGAGACCAATCTTGTATACAGTTCTATAGCTGTGGGGGGTCTAACTGGTGTTTTATACAGTTCTAGCATAATTGCCTTGCTCTGATTCCATTTTTTAAAAAATTTGTTCATAGGATGTGGGTGTCGCTGGTTAGGCCAGCATTTATTGCCCATCCCTAATTTCCCTTGAGAAACTGAGTGACTTGCTCTGCCATTTCAGAAGACAGATAAAAGTCAATCACATTGCTGTGGATCTGGAGTCAAATGTAGGCCAGACCAGGTAAGGACGTCAGATTTCCTTCCCTAAAGGATATTAGTGAACCAGATGGGTTTTTACAACAATCAACAATGGTTTCATGGTCACCATAAAATGAGCATTTTAATTCCAGATTTATTAATTTAATTCAAATTTCACCATCTGCCATGGTGGGATTTGAACCCAAGACCCCTGAACATTAGTCTGGATCTCTGGATTAATAGTCCAGTGACATTATCACTACACCACCACCTCCACTAAAAAGGAAAGCATCCTGTATGCCTTCTTGACCACCTTATCTACCCACCCTGCTACCTTCAGGTGTCTGTGGATGTGTACTCCAATGTCCTTTTGTTCCTCCACATCTTTTAGGATTCCACCATTCACTGTGTATTCCCTTACCTTGTTGGTCCTCCCCAAATGCATTACCTCACACTTCTCTGTGTTGAATTCCATTTGACAATTTTCTGTCCACCTGACCAGTTCATTGATATCTTGCTGGAGTCTACAGCTTTCTTCCTCACTGTCAACCACACGACTAGTTTTTGTATCATCTGCAAACTTCTTAACCATGGCCCTCTACAGAAGACTAAATCATTGATATATACCACAAAAAGCAAGCGGCCTAGTACTGAGTCCTTTGGAAACCCAACTGGAAAAAGCTTCAGTTATGATTCGGCCCTGGATGTGATTATCAGCAGCAATAACAGCAGAATCCAATCTGTGCAGTCACTCGTGAACTCGTTGGTGTTTTAGCAGATTATTTGAATTAGCAAATCCCTTACCACACACAGAGCAGATGAACGGCCTCTCCCCGGTGTGAACTTGCTGATGTGCCAACAGATTGCTTTTACTTTTAAATCTCTTCTCACAGTAAGAACACTCAAAAGGCCTCTTATCAGTGTGAACAAGTTGATGTACAGTAAGGTGGGATGTCGCTGTGAATCCCTTCCCACATACAGAGCAGATGAACGGTCTCTCCCCTGTGTGATCTCGCTGGTGTATCAGAAGATTGGATAATCAAATGAATTCCTTCTCACACTCAGTGCAGGTGAACGGTCTCTCCCCTGTGAGAACTTGCTGGTGTATCAGAAGGTTGGATAATCGAGTGAATCCCTTCCCACACTCAGAGCAGGTGAACGGCCTCTCCCCAGTGTGAGTACATTGGTGTTGCAGCAGCTCATTTTTACTTTTAAATCTCTTCCCACTGTCAGAACATTCAAAAGGTCTCATCCATGTGAACAAGTTGGTGACGAGTTTCCAGCTAGGATGGGTAATTGAATCCCTTCAGACAGTCCCCACATTTCCACAGCTTCTCCATTGTGTGGGTGTCCTTGTGTCTCTCCAGGTTGGTTAATCAGTTGAAGCCTTGGCCACACACACAGAACACGTGTACATTTCTCCCTGCTGTGTGTGTGTGCAATGTTTTTTTCACGCTGTGTAACTGATTAAAGCTCTTTCCACAGTAATACATGGGAGTACTCTCACTCGGGTGTGTGTATCTCGGTGCTTTTCCAGTCACTCTGATATTTGAAATCTTTTCCCACAAACAAGCATTTCGCCTTCTATATTCACTAACCACTGACATTCAGATACCAATGTAATGTTTGGTTTGAGTTTATCCGTCTGCAAATGCTCCCCTAGTAATAATCTGTGAAAGGAGTTTACAAAAGCCATCACTCCAAGTGGGAATGTCAGAACAGGAGGAGGCCATTCAGCCCATTGAGCCGATTCTGGCATTCAATTAGATTATGGCTGAATCTGGATCTTAACTGCCTCAGATCTGTAACCCTCAGTAATCTTGTCCACAAAAATCTAATGAACATAGAATTGAAATTTTCAATAGACCCACAGCCGCAAGTTTTTTTTTTTGGTGGCGTGAGTCCCAGATTTCCACTGTTTCCTGACATCGCCACTAAACAGCTGAGCTCTAATTTTAAGGTTATATTCCCCTTGAGCTTTGCCCAGAGGAAATAGTTACTTTTTATCTGCCCTATCAATGCCTTTAATCATCTTAAACACCTCTATTAGATCAGTCCATAATCTTCTGTATTCAGGAGAATATAACCCTCGGCTTCGTAATCTGTCTTTATAATTTATGGAAGTCATCACTGTAAGTATAGGATAGCAATTCTAAACAGATGGTTGGAATTTTTCTGCAACATTCTTTCCTCCTTTCCCTCTCCTAAGCTTTAAATTACACTGCAGCCCATTTAGCCCTTCAGGTCTGTTCCACCATTCACTGAGATTGTGACTGATCTGTGACCTAACTGCATATACCCTAATTTGCCCCATAACCCTTAATACCTTTGTACTGAACTTAATATCCAGGGAGGACGGAGGTTTGCAAACACCGCATGAGACTCAGGCCTGAATCAGAAACCATGAATATTCAGGAGAGAGAGGGTAACCAGTGAGTGTCGAATTGAAGCCAGCACCTTCAGGAGAAGACAAGTACATTGCCAAGTGAGGTTTACTTTTTATCTAACCCATTTTTGTTTCCTTTTTGTTCTTATCTAACCCCGTTTTTTTTCTAGTTGGCCTTTATACCCCAGGCCCATTTTATATATTTTATATCGAGGGGGCTTTTGTTTTCGAGGCCCCCTTTATATACATTTTAAAATAACGTTATTAAAAATACAGATAAATAAAACAAAAACTCAAATCAAAATGCCATTGTCAGCGACAATGATGCATTCCAGCCCCTGCAGCGCCCACCGGTTGTGGAAGGCCTCAAGCATGCCGGTGGACGCCGCATGCTCCTTCTCCAGGGATACCCGGGCATGAACATAACCTCAGCAGAGAGGCAGGCAATCAGGGAGTCCGTGAACCTACTTAAAGGCCTATTCCACGGGACTGCCCTGTGCAGCACCCTCCACCCAGGTCCCCGATGTAAAGGGGGAGGGCTCCCATGTAGAGAGACCTCCACCAGTGTTTCCCTTCACCACCAAATGACAACACAGATCGTCAGGATGTGTCCGGCCAGCTGACAAGGGTGAGGCAGTGGAGAGTGTGCAGGAGCAGCCTGTACAGTAAACCCCTCCACACCATGTGGAATTGCACGGAGGGCATTTCCAAGAGGCGCCTCGGGTTGTGCAGGACCGGCTCCTGAGGAGGGTTTTGGGGCCTGGGTACAATGAGCAGTTCCAGCTGAGCGGGGGTCAGCTTGGCCGGCAGTGCTCTGCGTTCCTGAGCCCCCTCGTCACCCACAGTGAGGGGCATCCCGGGGGCTTCGGCTACTTCTCCACCCATCGGTCCATCCCCAGAGCCAGCCACCCAGACAGCCGAGGTGCTCCCCTCCGCCGGCAGGTCAGCACCCTGACTGGAGGTGACCATGTTCCAGACTCAGAATAGATCCCGGTAAAAGACAGGCAACTACCTCAGAGAGGCATGAATAATGTTATCCACCAGGAACTGCATGTCGTCTTGAAGGCAGTGATACTGGTGGATAAAATACGTTGATAGTGCACACCATCCAGGAGGACACTTGATCAACAGATATCTCTGCAGGGTCCGAAGGTGGAGAGTTGCAGCCTGTGTGTGGACGCAGAACAGCAACTGGCCAACCTCCTCAATCGGGAGACTCAGGACCGTGGCAGAGACCGTGTGTTTTCTTTCCCCAGAAGAAATTGAAGAGCTTCTTCTGGATCTCGGTGGCAAATGCAGGGGTTGGGGCCAAGGTAACGAACCGGTACCACAGCACCAAGGCCACCAGTTGGTTTATGACCAGCGCTCGGCCCCTGTAGGAAAACACCTGTAGGGGAGGCCGTGGCGTAGTGGTATTATTACTGGGCTAGTAACCCAGAGACCCAGGGTATTAATCTGGAGACATGGGTTTGAATCCCACCACAGCAGAAGGTGGAATTTTAATTTAATTAATAAATCTGGAATTAAAAGCTAGTCTAATGATGGCCATGAAAACATTGTGGATTGTTGTAAAAACCCATCTGCTTCACTAATGTCCTTTAGGGAAGGAAATCTGTTGTCGTTACCTGGTCTGGCCTACATGTGACTCCAGACCCACAGTAATGTGGTTAACTCTCACATGCCCTCTGAAATGGCCTAGCAAGCCACTCAGTTGTACCTAACCACTACGAAGTCAATAAAAAGGAATGAAACCAGACGGATCACCCGGCATCGACCTTGCACCGGAAATGACAACGGCAAACCCAGCCCTGTCGACCCTGCAAAGTCCTCCTTACTAATATCTGGGGGATTGTGCCAAAGTTGGGAGAGCTTTCCCACAGACTAGTCAAGCAACAGCCTGACATAGTCATACTCACGGAATCATACCTTACAATGTCCCAGACATTGAAATCACTATCCCTGGGTATGCCCTGTTCCACCGGCAGGACAGATCCAGCAGAGCTGTCGGGACAGTGGTATACAGTAGGGAGGGGGTTGCCCTGGGAGTCCTCAACATCGACTCCGGACCCCATGAAGTCTCATGGCATCAGGTCAAACATGGGCAAGGTAACCTCCTACTGATTACCACCTACCGCCCTCCATCAGCTGATGAGTCAGTACTCCTCCATGTTGAACACCATTTGGAGGAAGCACTGAGGGTGGCAAGGGCACAAAATGTACTCTGGGTGGGGGACATCAATGTCCATTACCAAGGGTGGCTCGGTAGCACCACTACTGACCGAGCTGGCCGAGTCCTAAAGGACATAACTGCTAGACTGGGTCTGCGGTAAGTGGTGGGGGAACCAACACGAGGGAAAAACATACTTGACCTCGTCCTCACCAATCTGCCTGCTGCAGATGCATCTGTCCATGACAATATTGGTAGGAGTGACCACCACACAGTCCTTGTGGAGACGAAGTCCTGCCTTCACATTGAGGATACCATCCATCGTGTTGTGTGGCACTATCACCGTGATAAATGGGATAGATTTCGAACAGATCCAGCAATGCAAAACTGGGCAACCATGAGGCGCTGTGGGCCATCAGCAGCAGCAGAATTGTACTCAACCACAATCTGTAACCTCATGGCCCAGCATATTCCCCACTCTACCATTACCATCAAGCCAGGAGACCAACCCTGATTCAATGAAGAGTGCAGGAGGGCATTCCAGGAGCAGCACCAGGCATACCTCAAAATGAGGTGTCAACCTGGTGAAGCTACAACACAGGACTACTTGCATGCCAAACTGCATAAGTAGCATGCAATAGACAGAGCTAAGCGATCCTTAATCAACGGGTCAGATCTTAGCTCTGCAGTCCTGCCACAGCCAGTCTTGAATGGTGGTGGACAATTAAACAAATAACTGGAGGAGGTGGCTCCAAAATATCCCCATCCTCAATGATGGGGGAGCCCAGCACATCAGTGCGAAAGATAAGGCAGAAACATTTGCAACAATCTTCAGCCAGAACTGCCGAGTTGATGATCCATCTCGGCCCCCTCCTGAAGTCCCCATTGTCACAGATGCCAGATTTCAGCCAATTCGATTCATCCACGTGAGATCAGGAAACGACTGAAGGCACTGGATACTGCAAAGGCTATTGGTCCTGACAATATTTCGGCAATAGTACTGAAGACCTGTGCTCCAGAACTTGCCGCACCCCTAGCCAAGCTGTTCCAGTATAGCTACAACACTGGCATCTACCCTGCAATGTGGAAAATTGCCCAGGTATGTCCTATACACAAAAAGCAGACAATTCCAAACCGGCCAATTACCGCCCCATCAGTCTACTCTCAATCATCAGTAAAGTGATGGAAGGTGTCATTAACAGTGCCATCAAGCAGCACTTGCTTAGCAATAACCTGCTCAGTGATGCTCAGTTTGGGATCCACCAGGGCCACTCAGCTCCTGACATCATTACAGCCTTGGTTCAAACATGGACAAAAGAGCTGAACTCAAGAGGTGAGGTGAGAGTGACTGCCCTTGACATCAAGGCAGCTTTTGATCGAGTATGGCATCAAGGAGCCCTAGCAAAACTGGAGTCAATGGGAATCAGGGGGAAAACTCTCTGCTGGTTGGAGTCATACCTAGCGCAAAGGAAGATGGCTGTGGTTGTTGGAGGTCAATCATCTGAGCTCCAGGACATTACTGCAGGAGTTCCTCAGGGTAGTGTCCTAGTTCCAACCATCTTCAGCTGCTTCATCAATGACCTTCCTTCAATCATAAGGTCAGAAGTGGGGATGTTCGCTGACGATTGCACAATGTTCAGCATCATTCACAACTCTTCAAATACTGAAGCAGTCCGTGTAGAAATGCAGCAAGGCCTGGACAATATCCAGGCTTGGGCTGATAAGTGGCAAGTAACATTTGCACCTCACAAGTGTCAGGCAATGTCCATCTCCAACAAGAGAGAATGTAACCATCTCCCCTTGACATTCAATAGCATTACCATCGCTGAATCCCCCACTATCAACACCCTAGGGGCCACCATTGACCAAAAACTGAACTGGAGTAGTCATATAAATACCGTGGCTACAAGAGCAAGTCAGAGGCTAGGAATCCTGAGGCACGTAACTCACCTCCTGACTCCCCAAAGCCTGTCCACCATCTACAAGGCACAAGTCAGGAGTGTGATGGAATGTTCTCCACTTGCCTGGATGGGTGCAGCTCCAACAACACTCAAGAAGCTCGACACCATCCAGAACAAAGCAGCCCGCTTGATTGACACAGCATCCACTAATATTCACTCCCTCCACCACCGACGCACAGTGGCAGCAGTGTGTACCATCTCCAAGATGCACTGCAGCAATACACAAAGGCTCCTTAGACAGCACCTTCCAAACCCGCGACCTCTATCACCTCGAAGGACAAGAGCAGCAGATGCATGGGAACACCATCACCTGCAAGTTCCCATCCAAATCACACACCATCCTGACTTGGAACTATATCACCATTCCTTCACTGTCGCTGGGTCAAAATCCTGGAACTCCCTTCCTAACAGCACTGTGGGTGTATCTACCTCACAAGGACTGCAGCGGTTCAAGACGGCAGCTCACCACCACCTTCTCAAGGGTAATTAGGGATGGGCAATAAATGCTGGCCTGGCCAGTGACGCCCACATCCCGTGAATGAATAGAAAAAACACTTGAAGCAGTCCTGTCCAGCGCCCTAGCCAGGTGGTGACTTTCACCTCCAACTCCTGCCAGTTTGCCGGCCAGGCATCCTCAGCAGGGCTAAGGTGGACTCCCAGATAGAGGAAGTGCGTGCTGTTCCACGCAAAGGGTGATAACTCCTCTGACAAGGAGTCCGCCTGCCACTGACCCACCAGGAGTCTGAAACATTTCTCCCAATTGATCCTCGCAGAGGACGCGGCAGAAAGGTTCTGCTGGCACTCGTGCATCCTCCACAAGTCAATGGGATCTGTGACCATGAGAAGAACACCATCACCATAAGCCAAGAGGACGACCCACATGCCCGACCCATGCACAGCCAGACCCACCAACCTCCTGCAAAGCAGGCACAGGAACAGCTCCACGCAGATGGTATACAATTGGCTGGACATGAGGCATCCCTGACGAACTCCTCTCCCAAAGCGAAGGGGTGCCATCAAGGACCTGTTAACTTTAACCAGACACTCTGCAGTGACGTACAAAAGTCGGACCTCGGCCACAAAATGCAGCCCAAGTCCGAACACGTGAAGAGTTCCGAAAAGGTATTCGTGATCCACCCTGTCGAACACTTTCTCCTGATCGAGGGTGACCGACAGACCAATCGTCTAGGAAAGGTGGATCAGGTCCCGGACCAGGTGGATGTTGTCCTGGATGGACCTGCCTGGGGCTGTGTAGGACTGGTCAGGATAGATCACGTGGGCCAGCATGGAACCCAGTCAGGCAGACATAGCCCAGGCAAAGATCTTATAATCCATGCTGAGGAGAGAGAACGGACACCAGTTCTTAAGCAGGCATGACTGCTCTGTGCCGTTAAAGAGACATCTCCCCAGTCGCCAGGATTTCCTCCAGCATCCGCATGTATTCGCCCCCCAGTATGTCCCAGAATTCCCTGAGGAACTCCATGGTCAGCCCATCCAGCGCTGGGGATTTGCCCCTTGAGAACTGGTGGAGGACACCAGTCAGCTCTGCCGACATGAGCGGAGCCTTCAATTCTGTGTTGTCCTCGGGCTAACCTTCAGCTGGTCCTGCCACAGAACTCTGCATGTGTTCTTGCTGGATGAACCCCGCCCCCCACCATTTTTCCAGAAAGTAGAAGGAGGGTGAGGCATAATCCAAATCTTCCAGGATCTGGATCCGCGACCTTACGTACATGCCTCGGGACCCAATGAGCTGCAGTTCCCTCAGTGCACCCTTCTTCTTTTTGTACACTTGCCACAGGGCCAGGTCCACGATGGCCTGACCGAGACAGCACTGCAAGTTGAGCACCTCCCTCTCCAGGCATCCGATCTCGGCTTCCCGTCTCTTGGTCGCGTACTCCTAACAGAAGACACAGATGTGAGTTTCTCCCACACCCACCATTGCTCAAGGAGGGGAGGGCCCCCTGCGTCCTTCTCCAGTCAGCCCAGAATCGACAGAACGAGTCTCAGAATCGCTCGTCCTCCTGCAGTCAGTTGTTAAAGTGCCGGTACACGGACCCCGCCTACGTGCAAAGCAGAGTGAACTCCGCCCACACCAAGTGGTGGTCCGAGCATGGCACCAGCAGCAGGGAGGCTGCCGAGACGCGGGCGACATACACCTGCGAAAAGTAGAGGCGGTCAATTCGGGACTGTCCTCCTCTAGACCGCCATGTGAAGGCGCTGGATTCAGGATGGAGATTCCACCAGGCGTCCACCAAGGTGAGGGAGCTGATCAGTTCCCTCAACTTCTCCACTGACAACTGGCCACGCTGAGGACCAGAGTGATCCCTCACCTCAAGGGTACAGTTAAAATCTCCCCCCCACCAAGGATGATGCACTCACCACTATCAATAGAGCTCAAGAGAGCGGACATTTCTTTAAAGAAGCGTGCTTGCAATGCACCAGACCTATGCGCGTACACATTCATAAAGTGGAGCGCACAATACCCAGGCAAACGATGAGGTGGAGCAAGCGACCTGGCACAATCTCCTTGACACCCATGATCTCCAGCTGAAAAGTCAGGGCCAACAAGGCAGCCACCCCACTAGAAATAGGGGTGAGGTGACTTGTACACCCCATCCCGCCACTCTCGGACCCAGCTTACTTTGTCTCCCAGAACGGTGTGGGTTTCCTGCAGAAAGCTCACCACATATGGTGGGTGCCTGGAACGCGTTGCCAGCGGAGGTGGTAGATGCGGGCACGATGGCGTCTTTTAAGATGTATCTAGACAGATACATGAATGGGCAGGAAGAAAAGAGATACAGAACCTTAGAAAATAGGCGACATGTTTAGAGAGAGGATCTGGATCGGCGCAGGCTTGGAGGGCCGAAGGGCCTGTTCCTGTGCTGTAATTATCTTTGTTCTTTGTTCTTTGTTCTGTTCATATCTCCCTTCCCTGAGGACTAAGAGATTGTGAAATCTGCGGAGAGACCCCCTGCAGCCATTGATGTTGAGGCTGGCTATGGTCATCTTCATGTCAAAAGTACTTTGACCCTATCACCGATACCTTACCCCGCCTTCCACTCCACCAGCAACCCATTGAGGATTGTTTTAAACTGACGCCTCTCAACAAGTTTCACGTCTGCACCCTTCCCTACCTTCTTCAGGGCGGCACAGATGCACTGGTTGATTAGTGCCAGACTCGACCACCGGCCGAGAGCCAGCTGAACTTTATTGCAGCAACCCCTGCATGCCACGAGGAAGTCCTGGAGATCCACGGTGGGGATGCGAGGAAACTGAGTGGGAGGCACCACTTCACTGAAGATGGATTCAGTGTCATCCTCCGCGCCCCACATCGAGTCCCCATCCTCCTCCAGGTTTTCACTGCCAGCAGCCGACACACCCACCACACGTTGTGACGATCGCGCCAGCTGGTCCCGCCTTTGTCATGATCTCACCCCCAAGATCAACGCCGGAGGACTCCTCACTGGGTTCTTCTGTGGAACTGGAGCCTATGAGCGCCAGCCATTCAGGAACCCCCCCCCCCCACCCCCTCCACCTCCGACCCCGGGCCACTGAGCGGCCCAGCAGAGATGGAATTTCCTGAATCCAGAAATTTAGCTGGAGCCGAGACCAGAGGCAGAGAGAGAGGAGGCCATCTCCCGCCCCGCCTGTACCCACAGACCAAGCAGACGGGGAATTATGCAAACTGGCCTCAGCGTCAGGTACATCCTGGGTGGCAGCATCAGGCTGCTGCGAGAGTTGACCCTCAAAGGTCTTGTCCCCACTCAGGACACCCCATCCATTGGCTAAAGGAGAGACTTCTCCTGTGGGGTCCACAGGCTCCCCCACCACAGGCGATCCCCCCACCTCAGGAGTTGGCACGATTTCAGGGGTATCTCCACCACCCCGCCCCCCACCCCTCCATTCCGAGGGAAGGAGGGTTCCCGCCCGGGGCTTTTGGCCCTCATGGTGCTGGTGGCAGGGGGCGCTGAACGCACGTGCCTGGAGATGGACCCCGTAAACAGGATGTATTGTTGGAGGTAAAAGGGGCACCACAAACAGATAGCCAAGTATCTGACACATTATCTGAGGATTTAGATAATCCAAATGATATGTTTAACAGATCGTCTATCATTGCAGCACAGTAAGCTGATCCAGAGATGTACCGAATAGCACAAATGGCTCTGTCAGAAGCTGAGGCAAGAGGAGTTCCAGAAGTTTAGTACATGGTACACGGGGTTTTGAGGGATATCGCCAAGGATTATTAAGGTTAGTACATGACATTCCTTTTGCAGGACATAGGGGAATTCGAAAGACAAAACCACGCCTAAGCCTAAATTATTAATGGCCAATAAAAACAGGAAATGCTGGAAATACTCAGCAGGTCTGGCAGCATCTGTGGAGACAGAAGCAGAGTTAACGTTTCAGGTCAGTGACCCTTCTTCATAACTGGCAAATATTAGAAATATAAAAGGTTACAACGCAAGTAAAGCGGGGGTGGGGCAAGAGATAACAAAGGAGAAGGTGTAGATAGGACAAGGTCATAGAATAGCTGACCAGAAGGTCGTGGAACAAAGGCAAACAATATGTTAATTGTGTGTTGAAAGATAAAACATTAGTACAGATAGAGTATTAATGGACTGAAAATTGAACAGCCGCAAGTACAAACATGAAAAAAAAACAGTGGGCAGGCACACTGAACAAACTAAGATGAAATAAAATAAAATAAACACAAAAAAAAGTTTGCTTACCCCCGGTTTACTTGCTTATAACCTTTTACATTTCTAATATTTGCCAGTTCTGAAGAAAGGGTCATTGACCTGAAATGTTAATTCTGCTTCTCTCTCCACAGATGCTGCCAGACCTGCTGAGTATTTCTAGCATTTCTTGTTTTTATTTCAGATTTCCAGCATCCGCGGTATTTTGCTTTTATTAATGGCCAGGTCTTACAAAGGATGTGAGACAATTTTGTGGGACATGCCATACCTGTCAAATGGTTGGGAAAACCACGACCTACCATAAAACCAGAGGATGAAGCATTAGTGTTGTTACCATCACAGGGAGAACTATTAAAAGGTTCAGTGGCCCATATAGAGTGATCACAAGAGTGGGTAAGGTAGAGTACTTAATTAACACCCCTGATCACCGGAAGAAGAACCAGTTGTGTCACATCAATCTGCTCAAACAACATTACCACAGGGAGGAGGATAAGCCAATACAGGTATGTCAGGTAATCGGGACTGTTGAGAAGGAAGCGGATAGTGAGAAAGAGGCAGGAGCAGCCTAGGAAATTCTCAGATTGAACCTCCAACTATCCAATTAGTGAATACAGAATGACTAGGAAAATTAGACAATAGGATTTCACACAAAGAGGCAAAACAGTGTGAAGTCCTAACCAGGGTTTTCACAATGTTTCAAAAGGTTTGTAGAGATAAACCAGCATGTACAACCTTCGCCACACATGATGTAGGTATGGGTGGGGTGGGGAGTGGGGGAGACATTCCTTTAAAACAACATCCTTGCCACGTAGGTCCAGACAAACAGGCCCAAGTGGAAGCAGAGGTACAATACATGCTGAAGGGCAGCTTAGTTGAACCTAGTCAGGACAGCTGGAATCCGCAGGTGATCTTGATGACTAAACCTGGTGGGACGGCTCAAACTTGCATAGACGATAGAAAAATAACTGTGGTAAAGAAGGCAGACTCCCACCCAAATTCTCATTTAAAGGACTGTATGGACAGAGTGGGAAACATTATGTATCTTAAAGAGACAGATGTGTTGGAGGGATACTGTCAAATTCCTTTGACACCCCAGGGTAAGACAAAATCAGCTTCTGTTACACCAGACAGGGTTTTGCAGTGTCAAGTGATGACACATAGATTAAGGAGTACTTGAGAAACTTCTCCGAGAATAGTGAAGCCAGTAGTGGTCAGTGCTCCTAGCTGTGCAGCTCACCTGGCTGAGGTGGTGGACAATAGGGACACTTGGAAGGAAAACACGAAACAACCGGAAGACTATGCTTGGAAATTCGAAATGGGTTAATTGAGACAACCTTTGAAAAATTCAAAGCCAAAAATGTTCTGGTGGAACTGGTTGCTGTAGTCATACCATTTTTGAAAGATTGTATATCTGTAAATGCGGGGGAGAAATGTGTTTGGGTTTTTTTCAATTTGAATTTTTTACATTTTGTAATGAAACACATTTCGGGAATGGTGTTTCATTCTGTCAGGTGCGAACTTGCTGAGACTCTTTTTTTTAAATCTGCAGTGTGTCTTTAAGTCAGCAAAGAATCAGTATTGCTTTAAGAGCAAGCAAGCCTAAGGAGTTACAGAAAGTGCATCCTGGTTGCCATTGGATACAGCCACTCAGAGACTGAGGTTAAATATACAATGTTGCGATTAACTGTTTGAAACTAGCTGAAAAACTGGCTTTTGACAGACATGGACACACAGACTGTCTGCCAGCATATACTGAAGGAAATAAGACAGAGCTCTCCCTCTGTCTGTTTAAACCCAATTTATTATACTCTTAGAATTCTTATAAGTCAAGCCAAATTAATTTCTGAAAAGAAAATAAGCAATTACTTTAACTACTGAACTGTAATTGCGGAATTCATTGCTAGAAAATAACGGCATCACTTCAACTGCTGAACTAGATTACTGACTGTCCTACTGATGAAGAACCTTTTTTTTCCCATCGGACGGCTGCGAGGACTTCAAGCAATCTTGGACTGTTCCACATTGGAAGATTCCACTTTGGCAGGAGCGTAAATCTGAAAGGACTTTATTATTTTTTTTAAATGTTGTTTATATCTTAGAGTTTAAGAGTTTAGTTTTTCTAATAAACAGTTAATTTGTTGATCTAAAGACACCTGGTTTGGTTCACCTCATTCCGGGGGTTAATAGATGTATCAATTTGGCTATGATTTTCTTTAATTTGGAAAGTTTTAATTGATATGTTCGGCGATCTGTGGAGAGACGGGACTGACTCGACAGTGTGTTTCTCCCACCACAATCAGAATAGTATATTTTGATTGGGGGCTTTGTCTTGAACAGTCGGATGTAACGTTTGCCCTTTTCGCTTCTCCCTTCTCACTGTCCAAGGCCTCAAATACACCCTCAAGGTGCAACAGTGATTTACTTGTACTTGTGTCAATTTGGTATATTATATTCATGATTCGGTCCTCTATACATTGGGGAGACCAAACACATGTCAGGTGACCACTTTTGTGGAACACCTCTGTTCAGTTTGCAAGCATGGCCCTGAACTTATGCTCGCCTGTCATCTTAATTGTCCGTTCCACTCCCACTCTGCCTTCGGCCTCCTACATTGTTCCAATAAAGGTCAAAAGAAGCTCGAGGAACAGCAGCTCATCTTTCAATTTGGCACTTCAGACCTCCGGACTCAACACTGAATTCAACAATTTCAGATAATTTCAGTTACTATTCAGTGGGATGTAAACAGTAACCCTGGCACTTAGCAGCACTTTCAGGATAGATGGTGAGAAATCCCCTGTGTGCAGAGTGAGAATAAATTTGTCTGCAAATCCTCCACTTTTAATACCCTGTAAAAAGTTTACAAAAGTCATCACTGTCAGTACAGCATAGAACCTCAAAACAGACAATTCTAGTTTCTATGGAACATTTTTTCCTCTCTTGTTCCCCCAAAGCTGTAAATCCCCGTCACACACACACTCTCCCCCCTCCCTGTGCTGAAATCCAAACCCATTGCACCATCTGCACCATTTCTCTCCTCCACTGCCAGTTTTCTCCCTCCCTCTGTTCTGACTGGGTTCAGTTCTCCAGTCCCTATGTGCAGAGTGAGAATCAAATCAATGAGTCAATGATTTTCTCTGCTGGTCACGGGGACTCTGAAGCCCCATTAGATTAGGGGAAGAAATTAGAGAACTCCTCCTGAACGTTATTCATATCAAATTGAAGAGTTTTTGCCTGTGTGATTTGTGTTGGTTTGATCAATGAAATGTTTACAACAGACAAAGGAAGAGAAGGATTGTGATTTCCAGTGTGGGACAGAAGTGAGATAATTGAACAGAGAAGCAACATTCCCAACAAGAGCAGATACAGATGACTGATCCAGAACCGGTCTCTTATCTTTCCTTTCTTTAGTTGCTCCAAAAACAACGCTTTTGCCTTGAATGATCCTTTGTATATTCAAACTGTCTACTTTCTGGCAAGGCCAGAAGGATACATTCCATAGCTAAGAGGTGTCAATTACACCCATCCTGAACCCATCAAGAGACGTTTTGAGTGGAATGGGTTCTTCTGAAACAAAGAAGATGTGAAGTAGTCACATTCTGGGCCATTGTCGGTCACCACAGGGAGAAAGATCTGTGCCTCCCAACAGAAGCAAGATGTGAGAGACTTCTCGCTCTCTGGAGAGTGAGAGAGAGAGAGAGAGAGAGAGAGACAGGAAAAAGCATCACCAAAGATTGTCCAGCTGAGAGCTGGGGGGAAATCCGGCAAGCCAAACAGGAATTCTACATTTCAACATGTGCAGCAGAGAATTGGAAGTGATCCCCTGTCTTCAAACTGAACTTTCAACCAACAGAGAAATTTACAAACACCCCAGGCCTGTGTCTGTACGTGTGTGTGTGAATGTGTGCATGGATACATTTGGGACAAGTTTAGGATAAGGCAAATTGCTCAACAAATAATTAATCTTCAGTTTTTAAACCTACAAGAATACCTGTCACTGTCTGTTTATTTGACACATAAAACACAAAGGTGTTAAAACCCTAATAACAAAAACATTTGCTCCGGTCAGGTGGGAGTTGAACAGTGGGAACCACCCACACCTCTTGCCACATGGCTGTAACACTGTGTAGACCTGCCCAGTAGTGCACATTCCTGGGTATCCCTGCTCCGCAGTGCTAGTTCCTGTGCATCCCAGGCCCGCAGTGCTGGTTCCTGGGTATCCCCGCCCCGCAGTGCTAGTTCCTGGGTATCCCTGCCCCGCAGTGCTGGTTCCTGGGTATCCCCGCCCCGCAGTGCTGGTTCCTGGGTATCCCTGCCCCGCAGTGCTGGTTCCTGGGTATCCCTGCCCCGCAGTGCTGGTTCCTGGGTATCCCTGCCCCGCAGTGCTAGTTCCTGGGCATCCCTGCCCCGCAGTGCTGGTTCCTGGGTATCCCCGCCCCGCAGTGCTAGTACCTGGGTATCCCCGCCCCGCAGTGCTAGTACCTGGGTATCCCCGCCCCGCAGTGCTAGTACCTGGGTATCCCCGCCCCGCAGTGCTAGTACCTGGGTATCCCCGCCTCGCAGTGCTAGTACCTGGGTATCCCCGCCCCGCAGTGCTAGTACCTGGGTATCCCCGCCTCGCAGTGCTAGTACCTGGGTATCCCCGCCTCGCAGTGCTGGTTCCTGGGTATCCCCGCCTCGCAGTGCTGGTTCCTGGGTATCCCTGCCCCGCAGTGCTAGTACCTGGGTATCCCTGCCCCGCAGTGCTGGTTCCTGGGTATCCCCGCCCCGCAGTGCTGGTTCCTGGGTATCCCCGCCTCGCAGTGCTGGTTCCTGGGTATCCCCGCCCCGCAGTGCTGGTTCCTGGGTATCCCCGCCTCGCAGTGCTGGTTCCTGGGTATCCCCGCCTCGCAGTGCTGGTTCCTGGGTATCCCCGCCTCGCAGTGCTAGTACCTGGGTATCCCCGCCTCGCAGTGCTGGTTCCTGGGTATCCCCGCCTCGCAGTGCTAGTACCTGGGTATCCCCGCCTCGCAGTGCTGGTTCCTGGGTATCCCCGCCTCGCAGTGCTGGTTCCTGGGTATCCCTGCCCCGCAGTGCTAGTACCTGGGTATCCCCGCCTCGCAGTGCTGGTTCCTGGGTATCCCCGCCTCGCAGTGCTAGTACCTGGGTATCCCCGCCTCGCAGTGCTGGTTCCTGGGTATCCCCGCCTCGCAGTGCTGGTTCCTGGGTATCCCTGCCCCGCAGTGCTAGTACCTGGGTATCCCCGCCTCGCAGTGCTGGTTCCTGGGTATCCCCGCCTCGCAGTGCTAGTACCTGGGTATCCCCGCCTCGCAGTGCTAGTACCTGGGTATCCCCGCCCCGCAGTGCTGGTTCCTGGGTATCCCTGGCCCGCAGTGCTAGTTCCTGGGCATCCCTGCCCCGCAGTGCTGGTTCCTGGGTATCCCCGCCCCGCAGTGCTGGTTCCTGGGTATCCCTGCCCCGCAGTGCTGGTTCCTGGGTATCCCCGCCCCGCAGTGCTGGTTCCTGGGTATCCCTGCCCCGCAGTGCTAGTACCTGGGTATCCCCGCCTCGCAGTGCTAGTTCCTGGGTATCCCTGCCCCGCAGTGCTAGTTCCTATCTATCTCCGTTGAGCTCCTCTTGTCAGAGCTGAAATATATAGAATTTTTCCGTGAATCGCACATGCTGGAAACATCATTTAAAAACGTGCACTCGAAACGGCGTGAAATCCGCTTTCCAAACAAAACTCTCCCCATTCCCAGGATTAGAATGGTGTTTCCCGGAGGTGGAGGGCAGTCGGTTCCCATCCCAATGGATCCCAACGAGAGGGTTCTGATTCCGAAGATTCAGGGAAGGAAATTCGGAAGCTCCTTCAGGAGTTTAATGACTTTGTAATGGATATTTTCCCGTGTAACTTGTGTGGTCTGGAACGGTGAAATGTTTGTTCGAGTGAGTGCAGAGGATTCAGTACTTCACCTTCTTCCTCAAGGCATTCTCTGACCTGAGACTGAGAGGTAAGATGTTTATGGAGTGCAGCTGATAATAGCTTTGCCTGACACGAGAAAGGTCCCTGGTTACTTGAGACACTTTTCCTGCAGTGTGTAACAGGATGTTGTTTTACTAATATAAAATGAGACACAAGAAATACTCAGCACCTCTGGCAGCCTTTGTGGAGAGAGCGTTGCTGTCCGACCGATGATGAAAGAACTGCCCTTCATCAAAACTGTTATGCTACTCTTTAAAACCGACTTCCTTGACCGGGAATCGAACCCGGGCCGCAGCGGTGAAAGCGCCGAATCCTAACCACTAGACCACCAAGGAACGGTGCAAATCTTCCAGCCACTGTAGATATAATTCAAAACATCGGTGTTTTATTGGGGTTTTCATTATTGTGTCATTTAACACCCTCTCTCTGCACTAACGCTTTGTCTTTCAGTACACCATTAACACTCTTTGTTTTTGCACCATGACCTCCTTGTCAATTATTCTCTATGACCCTCTGTCCTATCAGCACCTTCTGTTTCCCTCCACCACTTTATTTGCTTAAAATCTACTGCATTTCTAACCTTTGCCAATTCTGATGAAAGGTCACTGACCTGAAATGTTAACTTTGTTTCTCTCTCTCCACAGAAGCTGCCAGACCTGCTGAGTATTTCCAGCACTTTTTGGTTTTATTGCATCGATGTTAATTTTGATATAACTTTGACTTTTTGTGCTGGATGTAAATCTATTTCATAACTCTGCTGCTTACAGATCTGTTTACGTGTTTGTGTTCTTCGTTCACTTTTTCGGCTCAATCTGTCTTCATCGAAAACTACTTTCTGCCTATTTATTTCTCGCTTACTTTTCATTTGCATTTAAATAAATTTATACACAACATAGATACACACCAACACATTGAGAAATAGCACACAAAAACACACACATCTATTCAGCACCAGCTCACTCAGACACCCACAATGCATTTATAAGCATGACAGTATCAATCATTAATATTTATATGTTTCGAATCTGATGTATATTATAAAATTTAAAGTAAATTTACAACTGACACACATACAAAGCATTGCACTCAGAACATAAACACACTTTATATAGAAACATGACAGCCACACACACTCACAGTTTATGTTATCACACGGTCCTGTTTGAAGTTCTGCGAAAAGTCGACACACCAAAAGTTGAATAGTTTTTCACGGGCTGCCCGTCCTGTTATGTATTGGGAGCAGTTTCCTACTTTCATAGCGGTGATTCTGAGTGATGATTCTGGGACTCGGGTGTGTGGAATTGGATTTGAAAGTTAAAGGAAATTCACTGCTCAGTGTTCAGCTCTCAGTGACAATTCCACAGGCACTTTCATCACCTGTTAGCAGCGACACTGGAACAAATACAGGCAGGGTCTCTGAGTTTACATCAACAGAGATGAAGTTATTTGATTCGCGTGAAGCGTCATTGAAAGGTTTTACCATGTTCAGAATTGTTTACCCGAATGCCAGTTTTGCATTAGCCCCATATTGTGCCCCATATAGAATCGATTTTCATTCCTTTGTTTGAAGCCCATGACATAATGTAAGTCCATTGGGTTAGATGTAGGTACACGGTACGCTTATTTGCTGTTTTCCTCATTTTATTTGAAATTTACTTCGATGAAACTTCAAGCGAGAACTTAATGCAGAGCTGATAATGCTTGAGGAACAATTCTTGCATGAAAGCACACACTGACAGCCCAGAACTGTGTGACAATGAATGCTGAAGGGGGAGGAAAAAGTATCAGCTGAAGATGCCGTCCCTGGGTGGGCTCGAACCACCAACCTTTCGGTTAACAGCCGAACGCGCTAGCCGATTGCGCCACAGAGACCGCCAGACACTAGTCCTGCAAGACGCTTTAAACTCGTGTGCTAGTGAATTAAAGTTTCAGGCAACGTGATCTGTCTAATCCTGGCAGGTATCAGCTTTTCCAGACAGACTCTGCGGGATGATCTCTGGGTTTGTACTGCCATCTGGTGGAATAAATCAGAATTTCTCCCCTGCAATTTTACCTTAACCGGAGAACTGTTGTTTACGAATTTCTTTTGTAAGACATTCAGAAGGGGACAACACCAAAACGAGCGTGGTAATTAAATCATTGTATTCAGTGCAAAAGAAAGCGCAATTAACAACGTCAGATTGCTAATACAAATCTTGACAATAAGACAACAGATAAAATCTAACTGACATGGACCCGTTCCCACTTGGAGCATCGTTGATCCAGACAGAATCCAACAGGAGGGAGATTGTTAAAGGTGTGTGTGAGGACAAAGTGTGATACAGGAACCCTCACTCAGCCTCTGCACTGAACAACTTCTGCTCGGTAAGTTCAATCTCCGTTTTAACTCTTCTTTCTCTCACTCTCCTCTAAACTCGCGGCCATCCTCTCCTCCTCCCTACATCTCTCCCCTGACATAGAATCTCTCCGAGCCATATTTCTACCCTATCCCAGACCTTAAACAAAAGCAGAAGGTGCTGGAAATACTCAGCAGGTCAGGCAGCATCTGTGGAGAACAAAGCAGAGTTAACGTTTCAGGTCAGTGACCTTTCATCAATTCTGAAGGCCACCCACCAGAAACCTTTACTCTGTTTCCCTCTCTAGATTTGTTGCTAGACTTCCTGAGGATTTCAGAGGAACAGGAGCAGGAGTAGGCCACTCGGCCCCTCGAGTCGTATCCGCCATTCAATAAGTTTATGGTTGAACTGATTTCCAGCATTTTCTGTTTTCATTTCAGATTCCCAGTATCCCAGTGTTTTGGCTCTTGCAGTCAAATGGTTGAAGGGTTATCTCCGGGCAGCTACTATTACACTCGGCTCCCCTGGGAAAGAGGCTTCATTCAGGAGACTGCCACATGGCAGAAGGTCCATCATCCCTCCCGGATACAGACAGATTCAGCTTGGACTCTCCCATACCTGGGGGACAGATTCTGAGACAAAGAAAGCTGCTACCTGGTAGGTGACTCACTCTGAGCTGGATGGAGCGTGGTTTGAGTGACAAGCCTTATGCAATATCAGGACTGGTCAGAGCCATTGGTCCCTCCTCTGCTCCTGGAATGGACCGATACAGTCAGGGTGGTGGGGTCGATGGTTTTAAACTCTATCTCGTTCATTAGGTATTTTAAATGTGTTGTGGGACTGTGTGAGTTTGTGTGTGTCTCTGAACCGTGTTGTGGGACTGTGTGAGTTTGTTTATGTGTGCCTGAACAGTTTTGTTGGATGTGTGAGTTTGTGTGTGTTTCTGAACCTTGTTGTGGGACTGTGTGAGTTTGTGTGTGTGTTTCTGAACCGGGTGGTGAGACTGTGTGAGTTTGTGTGTGTGTCTCTGAACCGAGTTGTGGGATTGTGTGAGTTTCTGTGTGTGTCTCTGAACCGTGTTGTGGGACTGTGTGAGTTTCTGTGTGTGTCTCTGAACCGTGTTGTGGGACTGTGTGAGTTTCTGTGTGTTTCTCCGAACCGTGTTGTGGGACTGTGTGAGTTTCTGTGTGTGTCTCCGAACCGTGTTGTGGGACTGTGTGAGTTTGTGTGTGTCTCCGAACCGTGTTGTGGGATTGTGTGAGTTTCTGTGTGTGTCTCTGAACCGTGTTGTGGGACTGTGTGAGTTTCTGTGTGTGTCTCTGAGCCGTGTTGTGGGACTGTGTGAGTTTCTGTGTGTCTCTCTGAGCCGTGTTGTGGGATTGTGTGAGTTTATGTGTGTGTCTCTGAACCGGGTTGTGGGACTGTGTGAGTTTGTGTGTGTGTCTCTGAACCGTGTTGTGGTACTGTGTGAGTTTCTGTGTGTGTCTCTGAACCGTGTTGTGGGACTGTGTGAGTTTCTGTGTGTGTCTCTGAGCCGTGTTGTGGGACTGTGTGAGTTTGTGTGTGTGCCTCTGAACCGTGTTGTGGGACTGTGTGAGTTTCTGTGTGTGTCTCTGAGCCGTGTTGTGGGACTGTGTGAGTTTGTGTCTGTGTCTCTGAGCCGTGTTGTGGGACTGTGTGAGTTTGTGTGTGTGCCTCTGAACCGTGTTGTGGGACTGTGTGAGTTTGTGTGTGTGTCTCTGAACCGTGTTGTGGGACTGTGTGAGTTTCTGTGTGTGTGTCTCTGAACTGTGTTGTGGGACTGTGTGAGTTTCTGTGTGTGTTTCTGAACCGGGTGGTGAAACTGTGAGTTTGTGTGTGTCTCCGAACCGTGTTGTGGGATTGTGTGAGTTTATGTGTGTGTCTCTGAACCGTGTTGTGGGACTGTGTGAGTTTGTGTGTGTGTCTCTGAGCCGTGTTGTGGGACTGTGTGAGTTTGTGTGTGTGCCTCTGAACTGTGTCGTGGGACTGTGTGAGTTTGTGTGTGTGTCTGAACCGTGCTGTGGGACTGTGTGAGTTTCTGTGTGTGTGTCTCTGAACTGTGTTGTGGGACTGTGTGAGTTTCTGTGTGTGTCTCTGAGCCGTGTTGTGGGACTGTGTGAGTTTGTGTGTGTGCTTCTGAACCGGGTGGTGAGACTGTGTGAGTTTGTGTGTGTCTCCGAACCGTGTTGTGGGACTGTGTGAGTTTGTGTGTGTCTCCGAACCGTGTTGTGGGACTGTGTGAGTTTGTGTGTGTGTCTCTGAACCGTGTTGTGGGACTGTGTGAGTTTCTGTGTGTGTCTCTGAGCCGTGTTGTGGGACTGTGTGACTTTCTGTGTGTGTTTCTGAACCGTGTTGTGGGACTGTGTGAGTTTCTGTGTGTGTCTCTGAGCCCTACACTGTGAACAGTCCTCACCTCCAACCGCACCACCCCCACCCCCGTATAATTAACCTCCTCATTTCACTTGGTGCAATAGTGTTAACTGAGTGGTTGTGAACCTGCCGCCTATTTCACATCTCTCCCCTGTTTTTATATCAACGCGAGTAAAACTCGGGAGAGATGGAAAGCAGGATCCCGGGTCATTATCACCTGTACAACACCGAGTCCAAATCTCCCCAGTGTGAGGCACTGAGACAGGAACCAGAGGCCCAGGGAGAAGGACAGATCTGAGTGAGAGAGAAATAAACAGAGAGGGAGGGAGGAACCAGTGATAGGAACTGAGAGCAGAAGGCAGAGATATTGACAGAGATGGAGAGAGATTAAGAATTTGTAAAAAAATATACAGAGGCAGAGATATAAAGGATGTCGAGAGATTGAGATACAGAGATATAAAGAAAGATGTGGAGAGGCTGAGATATGAACAGCAGGGAGGTGCAGAGTTAAAGTTACAGGAAGAGATGGAGAGGGTGAAATATACAGGTTACATTGGGTGCTGTGGAGCAGCGGTTCTCAATCTTTGTGTTTCTGAGGGTCCCCTCCTCCTCCGCCTTGTAAAAATATCTCAAAACCCCTAAAACATTTTCTGTAGTTAAGAATAAGTGACACAGAGAAACATATCTTTATTATTCCCTTCGGGAGGAAGCTATTGTCCAAGGATTCCTCTTGCCAAAACCTCTCTGCATCGACATATTGTAACTTCAAACATCTCCTGGAGAGAGAGAAATGAAACATTGCTAAAAACAAAGCAAAGATTTTTAAAATGAAGACACAGCAATCTCAGCACCATTTACACATCAAGAAATGCTGGAACCACTCAGCAAGTCTGGCAGCATCTTCGGAACAGAAGAAGGGTCACTGACCCGAAAACGTTAACTCTGCTTCTCTTTCCACAGATGCTGCCAGACCTGCTGAGTGGTTCCAGCATTTCTTGGGTTTTTTTTCCGGATTTCCAGCATCCGCAGTATTTTGCTTTTACCATTTACACATCCCCCGCTTTAAAGAGGGAACAGATTTAAAATGCGAGAGGAGCTATTAGGTGCTGAGATCTTGCCCATTGTCATGTTAATCCAGGTACCATGGCTGCTTTGACCAGAGACATTCCAGGGAGCTGCTTTTTGATGATCTGTGAACTTATCTCTACAAGGTCATTGTTGAGAACATTTGCTGCATCTTTCAGCTGATCAACAGGGGGACAGTGACATGACCAGGCCCCAGTCTGTCCAGAAGCTGCTCAACTCTCTTTAAAACTGCCATTAAGGTGCTAATTCCTTATCATTGTCCCAGGATTGATCATTACAAATCAGACCATTGGGAAGGGTGTGAGAAGTGGATGCTACCCTACATAAACAGGGAGCTGGGCGGTCACTAAACACTGGAGACCCCCAGTGTCTCTCTCTGTTTAACCTGTCATTTCAATCTGTTTCTCTCCCTCTATTTCTCTCTGTATCTCACCGTCTGTTTATCGCTCATTGTAAAAACAAACACTGGTGATTCCCTGTCCCTCTTCTGTTCACTGCCCCGTAACAACTCAGCCCAGGATTGCTGTTTTGTACATTCAATGTTACAATAGGAAGAAGCTGTTGATTCCTTTAGGAGACCTTTTAAAATCACCGTTCCAGGATTTATTTTTGCAACTCAGACTGTCTGGAAGGGTATGACTGAGGAGATTTACTCCACAGGCTGGGAGCTGGGCAACGACAACACGCTGGAGACCCCAAATCCTCTGTCTCTTCTTCTCCCGCCTCTCTGTTTTGCTCTTCCACTGTTACTCTCACACTTTCCATTCTCTCTCACTCTCTCTCTCTCTGCTGTTTCTCATTCAGAAAGATGGAAAGGCACAGAGAGAGAGAGAGAAATCCACCATCAGAATCTCAGTGAAATGAGCTGGCTAATAAGATGGCTAATGTGTCGTTTCAACCGCACATTCTCAAAATCACAAGCTCAGGATGTGAGATTCACGAACAATTTCAACATGTTCCAGCTCTGACGAAAGAAGCTGGACAGGTTTACACAGGAACTAGCACTGTGGAGCAGTGATACCCAGGAACTAGCACTGTGGAGCAGTGATACCCAGGAACTAGCACTGCGGGGCAGTGATACCCAGGAACTAGCACTGCGGGGCAGTGATACCCAGGAACTAGCACTGTGGAGCAGTGATACCCAGGAACTAGCACTGTGGAGCAGTGATACCCAGGAACTAGCACTGCTGGGCAGTGATACCCAGGAACTAGCACTGTGGAGCAGTGATACCCAGGAACTAGCACTGTGGAGCAGTGATACCCAGGTACTAGCACTGTGGAGCAGTGATACCCAGGTACTAGCACTGTGGAGCAGTGATACCCAGGAACTAGCACTGTGGAGCAGTGATACCCAGGAACTAGCACTGTGGAGCAGTGATACCCAGGAACTAGCACTGTGGAGCAGTGATACCCAGGAACTAGCACTGTGGAGCAGTGATACCCAGGAACTAGCACTGTGGAGCAGTGATACCCAGGAACTAGCACTGCGGGGCAGTGATACCCAGGAACTAGCACTGTGGAGCAGTGATACCCAGGAACTAGCACTGCGGGGCAGTGATACCCAGGAACTAGCACTGCGGGGCAGTGATACCCAGGAACTAGCACTGCGGGGCAGTGATACCCAGGAACTAGCACTGCGGAGCAGTGATACCCAGGAACTAGCACTGCGGGGCAGTGATACCCAGGAACTAGCACTGCGGGGCAGTGATACCCAGGAACTAGCACTGCGGGGCAGTGATACCCAGGAACTAGCACTGTGGAGCAGTGATACCCAGGAACTAGCACTGCGGGGCAGTGATACCCAGGAACTAGCACTGTGGAGCAGTGATACCCAGGAACTAGCACTGCGGGGCAGTGATACCCAGGAACTAGCACTGTGGAGCAGTGATACCCAGGAACTAGCACTGCGGGGCAGTGATACCCAGGAACTAGCACTGTGGAGCAGTGATACCCAGGAACTAGCACTGCGGGGCAGTGATACCCAGGAACTAGCACTGCGGGGCAGTGATACCCAGGAACTAGCACTGCGGGACAGGTATACCCAGGAACTAGCACTGCGGGGCAGTGATACCCAGGAACTAGCACTGTGGAGCAGTGATACCCAGGAACTAGCACTGCGGGGCAGTGATACCCAGGAACTAGCACTGCGGGACAGGTATACCCAGGAACTAGCACTGCAGGACAGGTATCCACAGTGTTACAGCCACGTGGTGAGGGGTGTGGATGGTTTCCACTGTTTCACTCCCTGCTGACCGGAGCAAGTGTTTTTATTATTAGGGTTTTAACCCCTTTGTGTTTTATTTGACAAATAAACAGACAACGACTGGTTTTCTTGTAAGTTTAAAAACTGAAGATTAATTATTTGTTTCACCACATGCCTTATCCCAATGGCACCCACTCACACATTCACACACACACAGACACAAGAAGAGTCAGATAGAGAGGAAAAGGAGGAAGTGATTTGAAGTGGGGTCGGGTTTCGGGGTTCACGATAAACCTGTTGAACTTTCCCAGAGATCAATTTCTCTTCACTTGCAGGCCTGGGGTGTTTGTAAATTTCTCTGTTGGTTGAAAGTTCAGTTTGAAGACAGGGGATCACTTCCAATTCTCTGCTGCACATATTGAAATGTAGAACTCACAGCAGGGCGGCTACCATTTTGGCTTGCTGGATTTTCTTCCAGCTCTCAGCTGGACAAACTTTGGTGATGCTTTTTCCTGGGTCTCTCTCTCTCTCTCTCTCTCCAGATACCTACTGTTTAATCTCAAAGTGTCTCACATCTTGCTTCTGTTGGGAGACACAGATCTCCCTCCCTGTGGTGACTGACAATGGCCCAGGATGTGGCTACTTCATAACTTCTTTGTTTCAGAAGAACCCATTCAATTCAATACCGTGTCTTGATAGGTTCAGGATGGGTGTAATAGACACCTCTTAGCTATGGAATGTATCCTTCTGGCCTTGCCAGAAAGTAAACAGTTTGAATATACAAAGGCTGATTCAAGGCAAAAGCGTTGTTATTGGAGCAAATAAAGAAAGAAAAGATGGGAGACCTGTTCTGGATCAATCTTTTGTATCGGCTCTTGTTGGGAATGTGTTGCTTCTCTGGTCAGTTAACTCACTTCTGCCCCACACTGGAAATCTCAATCCTTCTCTTCCGTTGTCTTTTTGAAATATTTCATTGATCAAACCAACACAGATCACACAGGAACAAAACTCTTCAATTTGATGTGAATAACGTTCAGGAGGAGTTCCCTAATTTCTTCCCCTAATCTAATCAACGAGATCATTCTCATGGGGATCACTTTCGATGTGATCCCGCCGCTATCGGCCCCCCAGGAAGTGGCCGTTCTAATTCTGTGACTCTGAGCAGTTTTGTTGGGACAGGGGTTTGAGTGGAAACTCACAGTTTTAAGGTATCATCATTCATTGTACATTAGGCTGCACCTAAAAACCTGTCTCTCACACTTGCAGTGAGGCGGAGGGCAAGTTTCACTGGTAAACTTGCAACTGTGGTATTAACAAAAGCCTGCGGGAGAAAGATTCATTTTCAATGCAGGGAGAGTGCCGTTGGAATGGAGAGCCGGATTTACCCATAAAATGACAAAGTTTAAAGTTCAATTCGCCCAACGTGGGACTCGAATCTACTACCCTAAGATTAAGGATCTCATGCTCAACCAACCGAACTAGTCAGGCCTGAAAAACATACCTTATATCATACCTTATCTCAGTTTGATCTGGATTCCAAGGTGGAGAAGGAAATCGACTGACAAAAGCCTGAGGGTGTGATACATTCCACTCAATCATCAATAACATCATTCACATTTTCCACTTCTTAGCTGCACCTCCTTCCAAACATTGCCATCCATTTTACTCAGGATTTCTTCCTGGTTTTAATATTTACCTACATTGTGGTCCTCATCCTGAAATGAGATTCTCTTCAATATCCAACACAAACTGAATTGCAAACCTGATGGACAAACAATGAAAAAAAAATCACTCAGTAACACAAATCCCATGGTGCTCATTTTCAGAAGCACAACAGTCAGCTTCGAAATAAATTGAAAGAATTTTACGCTGAAACATTTTGGAAAGTATTTTACTTGTATTTGCGCCTTTCGTTGCTCCAGTTATGGAG
Organism: Heterodontus francisci; assembly: GCF_036365525.1. Lineage (NCBI taxonomy): Eukaryota > Metazoa > Chordata > Chondrichthyes > Heterodontiformes > Heterodontidae > Heterodontus > Heterodontus francisci. Next base: position 5,910,592 of record NC_090404.1, on the reverse strand, counting down.
CATTCTGGCGCCTAAATCCTCTTCATGGCTCTTCTTCCTCCATTTCATAAGAAATGAGGGGCTTTGATATTGACCAAACCTACAGCTCCATTTCTATAACTCCCTGGCAATTTTTCCTCTTCCTCTACTATGAAGACGGATACAAAATTATTATTTAGCATGTCTGCCATTTGATTAGTTTCCGTCACAATATCACATGTGTCTGTCTTTAAGGATCCACATTACTCTTAGCTACTCTGTGAGACTGAATGTTAATCTACATGAATTTCTGTTGCATATTAGCAGACATGCTATTATGTCTGCCGAGTGACAGTCAAAAATGTAATAATATTTTTCTGCTGTGCGAGCCGTTAACTTTGACCCCTTCTCGTTTTGCAGACAGTATTTTAAGTGTTTGGTTGAAAAAATTTGCTTAGGACACCAAGAATCTGCTGCAGCCGTTGTTAAATTTAAAAGGATTTTAGCCCCTTTCACATGAGAAGAAATGTTCATGAGGAACAAGTTCCCAGAAACTGTTTCCTCCGGAGTTTCTCCATTGAAGCCCTAAGGAAGTTTCACTCGCTTGGATATTTTGTCAATGCTGCTCAGAGGTTTCGTGTCCAGGATTCAATCTGCCTGTGTTTCCCTCAGCCTGTGCTCAGTGTACGAGGTGGTCTGTCCCACGTTGTAGTATCTTGCATCCCAGGGATGGGCAGTAACCTTCTGATTCAGGAGAATGGTTCTAGGGATGAGGAATTTCAGCCAAGAAGATAGATTAGAGAAGTTAGGATTGATTTCCTTGGAGTAGAGAAGGCTGAGAGGTGATTTGATAGAGGTATTCAAAATCATGAGGGGTCTGGACAGAGTAGACAGAGAAACTGTTCCCACTCATGAAAGGATCGAGAATGAGAGGGCACAGATTTAAAATATTTGGTAGGAGAAGCCAAAGTGACATGAAGAAAAACTTTTTCATGCAGCGAGAGTTTCAGGTCTGGAATGTGCTGCCTGAGAACGTAGTGGAGGCAGGTTCAATTGAAGCATTCGAAAGGGAATTAGGTGTTCTCGTCAGTTTAAAAACTTAATATTAATTACAGGGGTGAGACAGTTTTGCAAACAGAAAGGCATTAAAATTGATCTTACTATTAATCAAAACAACAACAAATGTGCATTTTTGTGAAGAACCTTTAAATGAGAAGATTAATTTATTGACTTACTTTCTTGTCACTATGTTCAACACTGATTTAGTGAGATGTCTGGAACGTTGTTGCTTGCACAAGTAGTCAGTGTATTCCGGAAAGATATCCATCTGTCAGGAGTGATCTTGATCATGCTCTCTCTGCCTCTCTTCTCTCTCGCATTCTCTCTGTCCCTCTCTTTTCCTGTGTTTCCCCCTCTCTGTGTTGTCCTCCCCACCCCCACCGTGTTACCCCCCCCCCCCCCACACTCTGTGTTGTTACACCAGTCTCTGTGTCGTCCTCACTCTCTGTGTCCTCCCCCTCTCTCTGTTCCCCCTCTTTCTCTCTCTCTGTCCCCTTTCTCTCTCTGTTCCTCCTCTCTATGTATTCGCCTCTTCCTGTCCCCCCTCTCTATCTGTCCGCCTCTCTCTCCCTGTTCTCCCCCTCTCTCTCTCTGTTCCCTCTCTCTCTCTCTCTCTCTCTGCCCCTCTCTTTCTCTGCCCCTCTCTCTCTGCCCCCTCTCTCTCTGACAATTGCAGGGAGCGGGAATGCTCCGCACAGCAGCTTTGTGGTTGGTCAATAACTGTTTCGAAAAATTGCAAGTCAGTTGCACAGCTCACAGGTGCTGACATCGGGGACAGTGGTTTCCCAACTTCCGACAAATTCAGGGTTTCCGGCAGAATCTGACTTTTCTTTAAAAAGCCCGCCGGAAAATCCCGAAACTGACTGACGTTGGGAAACCGCTAATCCTGCTCCAAGCACCTGTCAGATGTGAAACTGACAGCGCAATACTTTTAAAAAGCCAGTCTGACTGGGGCGGCACAGTGGTTAGCACCGCAGCCTCACAGCTCCAGAGACCCCGGTTCGATCCTGGGTACTGCCTGTGCGGAGTTTGAAAGTTCTCCCTGTGACCGTGTGGGTTTTCGCCGGGTGCTCCGGTTTCCTCCCACAGCCAAAGACTTGCAGGTGATAAGTAAATTGGCTGTTGTAAATTGCCCTTAGTGTAGGTAGGTGGTAAGGAATATGGGATTACTATAGGGTTAGTATAAATGGGTGGTTGTTGGTCGGCACAGACTCGGTGGGCTGAAGGGCCTGTTTCAGTGCTGTATCTCTAAATAAAATAAATAAAGAAGACAATGGAAAATTTCCCTACGAAGTACATCTGTGGACTGGATGGAAACCATTGGCAGGCTGGATCCTGGCCCACAGGCCATATATTGGACAACCCTGGTGCAGAGACAGCTTTAGTCTGTATCTAACCCGTGCTGTAACTGCCCTGAGCGTGTTGACAGCACAGTGTGGAGGGAGATTTACTCTGTATCGAATCCATGTTGTACCTGTCTTGGGAGCGTTTTCCACATTAGAAGAGTTGTTTTTAACACGGACTGGGGGAACATTTTCAAAATTTCCAATTAGCTGATGCACGATCCGCATATTCTCCCACTGGAGAACTGCTGTTTAAATGTTCTGTGTGGGAAGAAATTAACCCCAATTGCTGAGACACCATTGAAGTGAGCTGTGAACTTCAGAGACTGGAGCATAGCAGAGGGCCCTCTAACTTGGGTTTCTGTGTGAATTTTTCAAAATGTCATCTCAGTAGGATCGCGGAGAAATCTTTTCCAAGCACCATGGAGGATCTATTACCCAGCATTCTCCGCGGAAGTGAATGTGCCCTATTCGCTTCGCAGGAGATCAGAACGCAGACGCAGTGCTAGAGTGAATCTGGAGCATGCGCAGTGTCACTTTGATCAGAGCTGTGCGAGTGCTGGAGCTGTTTTTGTATCTGGTGAGAGTCGTCGGGGTGCAGGGGAGGAATGAAGCCGGCGGGTGGGCGGGGAGGCTTCAGAAACACCTGGTGTCGGCCGCAAGCCCCGGATAAGAACCTCCAGATTTTTCTCTTCTTTAAGAACCTCGAAGTCCCGCCTTTGCAGCTCTGGGGCTTTTTCCAGAAACAGACCCAGCTAAACGGCCGCCATCTTAGCTGAGCGGGGAGCAGAGCGCATGCGCGGCGATCTTGGTGACGACAGGAATAAGGAAAATCACCAGGCTTTTTATACAGATATAAAGAGCAAGAGGGTAACCAGGGAAAGGGTTGGTCCACTCAAGGACAGAGAAGGGAATCTGTGTGGAGCCAGAAGAAATGGGTGAGGTACTAAATAAGTACTTTGCATCAGTATTCACCAAAGAGAACGACTTGGTGGATGATGAGTCTAGGGAAGGGAGTGCAGATAGTCTCAGTCATCTCATTATCAAAAAGGAGGAGGTGCTGGGTGTCTTGCAAAGAATTAAGGTAGATAAGTCCCCAGGGCCTGATGAGATCTACCCCAGAATACTGAGGGAGGCAAGGGAAGAAATTGCTGGGGCTTTGACAGAAATCTTTGTATCCTCATTGGCTACAGGTGAGGTCCCAGAGGACTGGAGAATAGCCAATGTTGTTCCTTTGTTTAAGAAGGGTAGCAAGGATAATCCAGGAAATCATAGGCCGGTGAGCCTTACGTCAGTGGTAGGGAAATGATTAGAGAGGATTCTTCGGGACAGGATTTACTCCCATTTGGAAACAAAGGAACTTATTAGTGAGAGGCAGCATGGTTTTGTTAAGGGGAGGTCGTGTCTCACTAATTTGATTGAGTTTTTTGAGGAAGTGACAAAGATAATTGATGAAGGAAGGGCAGTGGATGTTATCTATATGCACTTCAGAAAGGCCTTTGACAATGTCCCTCATGGCAGACTGGTACAAAAGGTGAAGTCACACGGGATCAGAGGTAAGCTGGATACAGAACTAGCTCGGTCATAGAAGACAGAGGGTAGCAGTGGAAGGATGCTTTTCTGAATGGAGGGATGTGACTAGTGGTGTTCCGCAGGGATCAGTGCTGGGATCTTTGATCTTTGTAGTATATATAAATGATTTGGAGGAAAATGTAGCTGGTCTGATTAGTAAGTTTGCGGACGACACAAAGGTTGGTGGAGTTGCGGACAGTGATGAGGATTGTCACAGGATACAGCAGGATATAGATCGGTTGGAGACTTGGGCGGAGAAATGGCAGATGGAGTTTAATCCGGACAAATGTGAGGTAATGCATTTTGGAAGGTCTAATGCAGGTGGGAAGTATACAGTAAATGGCAGAACCCTTAGGAGTATTGACAGGCAGAGAGATCTGGGCGTACAGGTCCACAGGTCACTGAAAGTGGCAACGCAGGTGGATAAGGTAGTCAAGAAGGCATACGGCATGCTTGCCTTCATTGGTCGGGGCATGGAGTATAAAAATTGGCAGTCATGCTGCAGCTGTACAGAACTTTAGTTTGGCCACACTTAGAATATTGCGTGCAATTCTGGTCACCACACTACCAGAAGGACGTGGAGGCTTTGGAGAGGGTACAGAAGAGGTTTACCAGGATGTTGCCTGGTCTAGAGGGCATTAGCTATGAGGAGAGGTTGGATAAACTCGGATTGTTTTCACTGGAACGACGGAGGTGGAGGGGCGACATGATAGAGGTTTACAAAGTTATAAGCGGCATGGACAGAGTGGATAGTCAGAAGCTTTTTCCCAGGGTGGAAGAATCAGTTACTAGGGGACACAGGTTTAAGGTGAGAGGGGCAAAGTTTAGAGGGGATGTACGAGGCAAGTTCTTTACACAGAGGGTGGTGAGTACCTGGAACGTGCTGCCGGGGGAGGTGGTGGAAGCAGATACGATAGCGACGTTTAAGAGGCATCTTGACAAATACATGAATAGGATGGGAATAGAGGGATATGGGCCCCGGAAGTGCAGAAGGTGTTAGTTTAGGCAGGCATCAAGATCGGCACAGGCTTGGAGGGCCGAATGGCCTGTTCCTGTGCTGTACTGTTCTTTGTTCTTTGACACAGAGAATGGGTGGAGCTTCAGGGTCCCAGTGACCAGGAGCGAAAATCATTGACTCATTGATTTGTTTCTCACTCTGCACACAGGGGCTGGAGAACTGAATCCAGCCAGAGTAGAGGGAGGGAGAAGGCTGGTAGTGGAGGAGAGATGGTGCAGATGGGTTTGGATTTCAGCCCAGGGAGAAGGGAGAGTGTGTGGGACAGGGATTTACAGCTTTGGGGGAGCAAGAGAGGAAAAAATCTTCCATGGAAACTAGAATTGTAAGTTCAGAATTTCTATTCTGTCCTGACAGTGATGAATTTTGTAAACTCCTTTTACAAGGTATAAGAAGTGGAGGATTTGCAGACAATGTTATTCTCACTCCGCACACAGGGAGTTTCTCACCGTCTGTCCTGAAGGTGCTGGTAAGTGCCGGCGTTACTGTTTACATCCCACAGAATGATCTGAAATTGTTGAATTCAGTGTTGAGCCTGGAAATCTGAAATGCCAAACTGAAAGATGAACTGCTGTTCCTGGAGCTTCTGTTGAGCTTCATTCGAACAGTGCAGGAGGCCGAGGGCAGAGTGGGAGTGGAACAGAGAATTCAGAGGACAGGTGACCAGAAGTTCAGGGCCATGCTTGCGAACTGAACGGAGGTATTCCACAAAGCGGTCACCTCATCTGCATTTGGTCTCCCCAATGTATAGGGGACCGCATCTTGAATATAGTATACTAAATTGAAAGATGTACAAGTAAAATTGCTGATGCTCCTTGAGAGAGTGTTCGGGGCCTTGGACAGTGAGAAGGGAGGAGTTAAAAGGGCAGGTGTTACATCTCCTGTGCTTGCATGGGAAGGGAAATGGGTGTTGGATGTGTTAGAGGTTTGCACCAGGGGGTCGTGGAGGGAACAGTCCAACCAGAATGCTGAAATGGGAGGGGAGGATGTGTTTGGTGGTGGCATCACACTGGAGGTGGGGGAAATGATGGCGGATGATGTGGAGGCTGGTGGGATGGAAGGTGAGGATAAGATCCACCCTATCGTGCTTCTGGGAGACGGGGAAGGGATAAGAGCAAAAGTGCGGGAAATGGAATGGAACAGGAAGAAGGCAGCTGGCGGGAATGGCTTTAACAAACTCTGGGGCATTGCAGGCTGCACCGAGTGCAGCCCCAGGTCCCCATATAAAACAGGGAACATTATCCGGTTTACAAATGCCTCAGAATAAGAAGCTACAGGTCCTTCGTTTGCACCCAAGCGGGGTGGCAGCTGTGCGGTTTCTCCCAGTAACGGGCCAGGTTAATCGCTGCCATCATTATAGGAGGCAATGTTCAGCAGGGCACATGCACTGCCATCCTGGGACAGGAAGCAGGAGAGAATGTTCTGACTTTCTATCCTGGACTGACAGTGATGGCTTTTGTAAACTCCTTTTACAGGGGATTAGAAGGGGAGGATTTAAAGACAAGAAACACAAACCCCAAGCAGCAAATCAAGATGACAGTCACACGATTCATCAGGACCTGAATATAAAATGTTTGTCTGTTCTTTCGGTGGGAAATGATTTCAAACATCAGTGTGACTGGAAAAGCACCGAGACACACACACCCGAGTGAGAGTGTTCCAGTGCACTGTGTGGGGAAGCACTTTAACCAGTTACACAGCCTGAAAATACATCACACCATTCACAACAGGGAGAAGCTGTACACTAGTCCTGTGTGTGGACAAGGCTTCAAGTGAACGTCCAACCTGGAGAGTCACAGGGACACCTGTACCATGGAGAAACCATGGAAATGTGGGGACTGTGGGAAGGGATTCAATTACCCGTCTGAGCTGGAAACTCATCGGCGCAGTCACACTGGGGAGAGGCCGTTCACCTGCTCCGTGTGTGGGAAGGGATTCACTCAGTCATCCCACCTTCTGACACACCAACTTGTTCACACAGATAAGAGACCTTTTAAATGTTCTGACTGTGAGAAGAGATTTAAAAGTAAAAATGAGCTGCTGAAACACCAACGTACTCACGCTGGGGAGAGGCCGTTCATCTGCTCCATTTGTGCAAAGGGATTCACTAATCCATCCACCCTGCTAACACACCAGCGAGTTCACACTGGGGAGAGACCGTTCACCTGCTCTGCTTGTGAGAAGGGATTCACTCGGTCATCCTCTCTGCTGAAACACCAGCGAGTTCACACTGGGGAGAGGCCGTTCACCTGCTCCCTGTGTACGAAAGGATTCACTCAGTCATCTGATCTGCTGACACACCAGCGAGTTCACACTGATGAGAGACCTTTTAAATGTTCTGACTGTGAGAAGAGCTTTAAAAGCAGAAATGAGCTGCTGAGACACCAACGCACTCACACTGGGGAGAGGCTGTTCACTTGTTCTTTGTGTGGGAAAGGATTCACCCAGTCGTCGAACCTGCTCAAACACCAACGCACTCACACTGGGGAGAGGCCATTCACCTGCTCTGACTGTGGAAAGGGATTCACTAATTTATTCAACCTGCTGAGACACCAGCGAGTCCACACTGGGGAGAGACCTTTCACCTGCTCCGTGTGTGGGAAAGGATTTACTCAGTCATCCTCTCTGCCAAAACACCAACGAGTTCACACTGGGGAGAGGCCGTTCACCTGCTCCGTGTGTGGGAAAGGATTCATTCAGTCATCTGATCTGTTGACACACCAACTTGTTCACAGTGATCAGAGAACTTTTAACTGTTCTGACTGTGAGAAGAGCTTTAAAAGTCGAAATGATCTCCTGAGACACCAACGCACTCACGCTGGGGAGAGACCGTTCACCTGCTCTGTTTGTGGGAAGGGATTCACTTGTTCATCCCATCTGCTGAGACACCAGCAACTTCACAAGTGACTTCAGGGGTTGGATTCTGCTGTTATTGCTGCTGTTAATCACATCCAGGACTGACCATGTCAATTCTGACAATTGGTGTTTGTTTCTGCTGATGTCAATAGCCCATATAACTAGGCTGGAGTTTAATATTCTGGATAAATGTCAAATAAATCAGTTTTAATTCCAATACACACTGTGTGGAGTATTTGTTTCCAGGAAAAGAGGAGACTAATTGAAATGCTGCTGTTGACTGTATCATTTTTGGACCTTTTCTCCTCTGTTAAAGAAGGACCTGTATTTTTGTAGCTCCTTTCATGAACATTAAGACGTCTAACCCGTGCTATACCTGCTCTGGGAGTGTTTGATGGGGACAGTGTAGAGGGAGCTTTACTCTGTATCTAACCTGTGCTGTGCCTGCTCTGGAAGTGTTTGATGGGTCAGTGTAGAGGGAGCTTTACTCTGTATTTAAGCTGTGCTGTACTTGCTCTGGGAGTGTTTGATGGGAACAGTGTAGAGGGAGCTTTACTCTGTATTTAAGCTGTGCTGTACCTGCTCTGGGAGTGTTTGATGGGACAGTGTAGAGGGAGCTTTACTCTGTATTTAAGCTGTGCTGTACCTGCTCTGGGAGTGTTTGATGGGACAGTGTAAAGGGAGCTTTACTCTGTATTTAAGCTGTGCTGTACTTGCTCTGGGAGTGTTTGATGGGTCAGTGTAGAGGGAACTTTACTCTGTATTTAAGCTGTGCTGTACCTGCTCTGGGAGTGTTTGATGGGGACAGTGTAGAGGGAGCTTTACTCTGTATTTAAGCTGTGCTGGACCTGCTCTGGGAGTGTTTGATGGGGACAGTGTAGAGGGAGCTTTACTCTGTATTTAAGCTGTGCTTCACTTGCTCTGGGAGTGTTTGATGGGTCAGTGTAGAGGGAACTTTACTCTGTATCTAACCTGTGCTGTACCTGCTCTGGGAGTGTTTGATGGGACAGTGTAGAGGGAGCTTTACTCTGTACCTAACCTGTGCTGTACCTGCTCTGGGAGTGTTTGATGGGACAGTGTAGAGGGTGCTTTACTCTGTAAATGAACCTGTGCTGTACCTGCTCTGGGAGTGTTTGATGGGACAGTGTAGAGGGAGCTTTACTCAGTATCTAACCTGTGCTGTACTTGCTCTGGGAGTGTTTGATGGGACAGTGTAGAGGGAGCTTTACTCTGTATCTAACCTGTGCTGTACCTGCTCTGGGAGTGTTTGATGGGACAGTGTAGAGGGAGCTTTACTCTGTAAATGAACCTGTGCTGTACCTGCTCTGGGAGTGTTTGATGGGTCAGTGTAGAGGGAACTTTACTCTGTATCTAACCCGTGCTGTACCTGCTCTGGGAGTGTTTGATGGGACAGTGTAGAGGGAGCTTTACTCTGTATCTAACCTGTGCTGTACCTGCTCTGGGAGTGTTTGATGGGACAGTGTAGAGGGAACTTTACTCTGTATTTAAGCTGTGCTGTGCTGTGCCTGCTCTGGGAGTGTTTGATGGGTCAATGTAGAGGGAACTTTACTTTGTATTTAAGCTGTGCTGTACCTGCTGTGGGAGTGTTTGATGGGACAGTGTAGAGGGAACTTTACTCTGTATCTAACCCGTGCTGTACCTGCTCTGGGAGTGTTTGATGGGACAGTGTAGAGGGAGCTTTACTCTGTATCTAACCTGTGCTGTACCTGCTCTGGGAGTGTTTGACGGGACAGTGTAGAGGGAGCTTTAATCTGTAGCTAACCTGTTTTTTTTCTTTTTTTTTAAGGTGGCTTTTATACCGCTTTTATTTTGTCGAGCCGGCCTTTATTCCTCAGACATTTTACATAAATAACTTTTGTTATGAAATTATTGTTTTTTTGGGGAAATCTGCGGTGTGTCTTTAAGTCAGCCAAGGGTCAGCACTGCTTTAAGAACAAGCAAGCCTCAGGAGTTAGAGAAGGTGCATTCTGATTGCTATTGGATATAACCGTACAGAATGGGAACCAACCAGCTTAAAATGTGCATCCTGGTTGCCTTGGATACAGCTACTCAGAGACTAAGATTAAATATACAATGTTGTGATTAATATTTGAAACTAGCTGAAAAACTGGTTTTTGACAGACACACAGAATGCCCTCCAGCATATACTGAAGGAAATAGGAGAGTTCTGCCTCTGTCTATTTAAACCCTATTTATTATACTCTCAGAAATTCTGAAAAGTCAAGCCAGATTTATTTCTTGAAAGAAAATAACCAATTACTTTAACTACTGAACTGTAATTGCCAAATTCATCGCTGGAGAAGAAGAGCAACACTTCAACTGTTGAACTAAATGACTGATTGTCAAACTGTTGAAGAACCTTTTTTTTTTCCCCCATCAGACGGCTGCTAGGACTTCAAGCAAACTTGGACAGTTCCACATTGGAAGATTCCACTTCGGCAGGAGCGTAAATCTGCAAGGACTTGTTTTTTTTTCTAATTTTGTTTATGTCTTAGTAGTGTTTAAGAATTTAGTTTTCTCTAATAAACAGTTAATTTGTTGATCTAAAGATACCTGGTTTGGTTCGCCTCATTCGGGGGTTAATAGATGGTTCAATTTGGCTGTGGTTTTCTTTAATTTGGAAAGTTTAAAGTGATATGTTAGGCAATCTGTGGAGGGACGGGGCTGAATTGACAGTGCGTTTCTCCCACCTCAATCAGAATCATATATTTTACTTGGGGGCTTTGTCTTGAGTGGTCAGTCATAACACTTTATTGAAAGCAGATAAATAAAACTCAAATTAAAATACAATTTTCAGCATGTATGATTTACTCCAGCCCCTGCGGTGTCCACTGGTCACAGGAGGCCTCAAGCAAACCAGCAGACACCACGTGCTCCCCTTCCAGGAACACCCTGCCACGAATGTAACCTCGGAAGAGGAGCAGGCAATCAGGGCAGACGGACCCCACGATGGCCCGCTGCCTGGACCAATTGATCCTCACGGAGGATGCGGCAAAAAAAATCTGCTGGCTCTCGTCTCCTGAAACAGTGTGGAATTCCTGCAGAACGCTCACCACATAACTCCCTTCCCTGAGGACTGAGATTGTGAAATCTGCGGAGAGCCCCCTGCTGCCATTGATGTTGAGGCTAGCTATGGATAGCTCCATGTCAAAAGTACCTTGATCCCATCTCCAACATCTTACTATGAGGAGGGAAGTGGAAGTGCTCGTCACCTTCCATTCCCCCAGCTAGAGCATGGCTACCCGACCCGAACCCAACGGGACCCGATGATGTGTCGGGTTCGGGTCGCTCTTCCGGGTCCGGCATTCGGGCTCGGGTCGTGTCGGACACACTCTATCACCACCTCCGGTAAGTGGCTCCAATGTTAATGTACTTTTTGGACTAGAAAGGTTGTTTAGTTACAGTTTTTTTAAGCTTGTGCAGATAAGTAACAAAGTGAAAAACGGAAGCTAGATTAACTGATGGTCGGGTTGGGCGTGGGAAAAAATGAAAGGACTCGGGCCAGGTCGGATGTGGTTCTGCTGGGTCAGGTTTCATTTGCAGACCCGAGCCGGCCTTTACCCCCAGCAACCCAGAGAGGAACACATTGAACCAGTGTCACACAAACTTTTTCACATCCCCGCCCTTAGGCACCTCTTTGCGGACAGCACAGACGGATCAGATGATCAACACCTGATCCGACCATCAGTGTAATTTATTGCAGCAACCCCTGCAGGCCGCAAGGGATCCCAGAGTGCTGCAATGGGGAATAGAGGAGACTCCGTAGGAGGCACAAGGGTGTCCACTGTCTCACTGGTGATGGATCCAATATTGTCCTCTGTGCCCCACACCGAGTCCCCATCGTCCTCTGGGTAGTCACCGCCAGCGGCCAACACACCCACGACACACATGAGGCAGATGTCCCAGCCACGCCAGCTGGTCCCACTTGTGTCACAATCTCACCCCCAGGATCGAAGGTGGATGAGTCCTGCCTGGGCTGCTTTGGGAAAACTGGGCCAGTGGGTGCCAGCGGTTCGGGACCCCCCTCCACCTCTGTCCCCGGGCTGTTGAACGGCCCAGGAGAGATGTTGCTCCCGACTGTGGAAATCCAGACAGAGCCGGGACGAGAGGTGGCGAGAGCAGGCCATTTCCCACCCCACCAGCGCCCACAGGCTCAGCAGGCAGGGCATTATTTACATTAGTGACTGGTTTGGGTACATCCTGGGTGGGACTAGACTTCAGCTGGGAGGGCTGATCCTTGGGAACCTCACTTCCCCTCCACCCAGGGCACCTGACCCAACGGCAGATGGATAGTTGCCTCCTGAGGGGTCCACAGGCTCCCCCACAATAGGCAGGGCCCCACTCCCCTCCCCAGGAATTACCAAACTTACCGAGGCTTATCCCCTCCCCCTGTCCTGAGGATTGTCCTGCCCATGGTTCGAGGCCCTGATGGTGTCAGTTGTGTGGGCAGCCTGAGGACTCAAGCCAGGAGATTGTCCCTGTAATTCAGCAGGAGGGGCACCTCCTCCTCTTATTCCGGGAGGGGTGCTGAGGCACAGAGACCTCCATCGCCATAGCCATCTCCATCTCAATCCCTCCCCCCCTCCCCCCGCACCCTCCTTCAGCCCAGATGTCCTGGGCCTGAGCTCAGCCACTGGGCAGGTAGGCTCCCCAGGATCAGGCCCAGGGGTGAACTCAGGCCCAGGTTGCTGCTCAGTGTCCAGGGAATGCGCCTTTTGATGTTTTGTTTTATGCCGCGCTTTTATACAGCTGCACATTTCATTTAACCATCGCACTGCTAAAACACAAGCTTTAGTCGGGAAATATAACGGGCTGAAGTAAATGACTTTAATTTTAAGCCTGAGGAGTGCTTTACAGTCATAGAAATTATAGAAAGTTTAAGGTACAGAAAGAGGCCACTTGGTCTATCATATCTGGGCTGGCCGAAAAACGATCCACCTATTCTAATCCCACCTTCCAGCATTTGGTCCGTAGCCCTGCAGCTTATGGCACTTGAGGTGCATATGCAGACTCCTTTTGAATGAGTTCAGGGTCTCTGCCTCAACTACCCTTTCAGCCTGTGAGTTCCAGACCCCCACCACCCTTTGGGTGAAAAAATATTTTCCTCATCTCCCCTCTAATTTTTCTACCAATCACTTTCAATCTATGCCCCCTCATCACTGACCTCTCTGCTAAGATGAATAGACCCTTTACCTCCACTCTATCCAGGCCCCTCGAAATTACAATCCAATAAGATTTCCCCTCTGTCTTCTCTGTTCCAAGGAGAACAACTCCAGCCTATGCAATCTTTCCTCATAGCTGCATTTTTCCAGTCCTGGTAACATCCTCGTAAATCTCCTCTGTACCCTCTCTAGTGCAATTACATCCTTTCTGTAATGAGGTGACCAGAACTGCACACAGTTCTCAAGTTGTGGCCTAACAAATGTGTTATCCAGTTCCAGCATAACCTCCCTGCTCTTGTATTCTATACCTCGGCTAATAAAGGAAAGGATTCCATATGCTTTCTTAACCACCTTATCAACCTGTCCTGCTATGTTCAGGGATCTGTGGACATTCACTCCCAAGATCCCTTACTTCCTCTACACTTCTCAGTATTTTCCCATTAATCGTGTATTCGTTTGCCTTGTTTGACCTCCCCAAATGCATCACCTCACACTTCTCCAAGTTGAATTCCATTAGCCACTTTTCTGCCCATCTGACCAAACCATCAATATCTTCCCGCAGCCTACAGCTATCCTCCTCGCTATCTACCACACGGCCAATCTTTGTTTCGTCCACAAACTTCTTGTTTTACGTCCATTTATGTCCAAATCGTTAATATACACCACAAAAAGCAAGGGACCCAGTACTAAGCCCTACGGAATGCCACTGGAAAAAGCCCTCCATCGCTAAAACAGTCATCAACAATTACCCTTCGTTTCCTGCCACTGAGCCAATTTTGTATCCACTTAGCTGCATTTCCCTGGATCCCATGGGATTTTTGTTTTTAACCAGTCTGCCATGTGGGACCTTGTCAAAAGCCTTGCTAAAATCCAAGTAGGCCACACCAACTGCACTACCCTCATCTATCTTTCTTGAACCCTCTTCAAAAAATTCGATCAAGTTGATCAAACAAGATCTTCCCTAAATAAATCCATGCTGACTATCCTTGATTAACCTGTGCCTTTCTAAGTGACAGTTTATCCTGTCTCTCAGAAAAGATTCCAACAATTTGCCCACTACTGAGGTTAGATTGGCTGCCCTGTAATTATTTGGTCTATCCTTTGCTCCCTTTTTAAACAGAGGTACAACGTTAGCAATTCTCCAATCCTCTAGCACCACACCTGTATCCAGTGAGGACTGGAAAATGATGGTCAGACCTTCTGCTATTTCCTCTATTGCTTCTTTGAACAGCCTAGGATACATTTCATCTGGCCCTGGTGGTTAATTAACTTTCAAGGATACTAATCCCATTAATACCACCTCTCTCCCTATGTTTATCACATCCAATACTTCACACTCTTCCTCCTTAACTACAATATCTGCATCATCCCCCTCTTTTGTGAAGACAGACACAAAGTATTCATGAAGAACCACACCAATATCTTCCGCTCCTACACATAGGTTGCCTTTTTGGTCTTTTATAGGCCCTACTCTCTCCTTAGTTATCCTCTTACTCTTAATATATTGATAAAACATCTTTGGGTTCACCTTGATTTTGATTGCCAATATTCTTTCATGCCCTCTCTTTGCTTTCCTAATTTCCTTTTTGATTTCACCCCTCCACTTTCTATACTCCTCTTGGCTTTCTGTAGTATTGAGTTCTCGGTGTCGGACGTAAGCTTTCCTTTTCTGCCTTATCTTACCCTGTAGGCTCCTTGACGTCCATGGGGGTCTATATTTGGCCGTCTCACCCTTTTTCTTTGTGGGAACATGTTTACTCTGAACCCCTTGAATCTCCCCTTTGAATGCCTCCCACTGTTCTGACACTGATTTACCTTCAAGTAGCTGTTTCCAGTCCACTTTCGCTAAATCACTCCTCAGTTTAGTAAAATCGGCCTTGCCCCAATTGAGAACTCTAACTCCTGTTCCATCCCTGTCCTTTTCCATAATTATGTTAAAACTGACTGAATTATGATCACTATCACCAAAATGCTCTCCTACTGCCACTCCTTCCACCTGCTCATCTTCAATTCCTAAAACTAAGTCTAAAACTGTGCCCTCTCTTGTTCGACTTGCTATAATATTGGGCAAAAAAGTACTCATGAATGCACCTCAATGGATTATTTTTTAAAAGTATAGTCACTGTTGTACTGTAGGGAATGCAGCAGACAATATGTGCGCAGCAAGATCCCACAAACAGCAATGTGATCATAGACAGGGAATTAGGTGGGAATTAATAAAAAGATGAGGCAGGACTATACTTAAACAAAATAGTACCACAAGAGAACAGGGTTCCCTCTCTCAGTTTCACAGACAATCTCTCAGCAACATCCAAATACAAGTCACACTTATAAACCAAAGGCTTAAAAGATTAAAACAGTCACACGCACCCTATGTGTGTATCTGTCTCTTTCTCTTTGTGTCTCTTGTCCCTCTCTCTCCCTAACTGTATCTCCTAAATTCCTGATGAAAGGTCACGGCCCTGAAATGTTAACTCCGCTTCTCTCTCTACATTTGCTGCCTGACCTGCTGAGTATTTTCAGACTTTTCTGTTTTTATTTCAGATTTCCACCATCTACAGTATTTGGCTTTTATTCTTCTAAATTCCTATCTAGGTTGCATCTCTGTCCCTCTTGTTCTCCCTCTCCCTCTTTCTGTCAATATCTCTGTCTCTATCTCAGATGTAATTTTAATTGAAATGTACTATGAAATATTTCTGTGTAAGCTTTTTTTTTTAAAATGACATCAGATTGCTGTGTCCGGCATGTTTTTTACATATTAAAGATTTTAAATTGCGAGACAGAGAGAGAGACAGAGCGTCTCTTCCATCATTCAATAAAATCATGGCTGCTGTTCTGTCACCACCCTCCTGCACTTTCAACATATTCTGTGTTTCCCCTAGTATCCAAAAATCTATCACTCGCTATCTTCAATGTACTCAAGGCCGGACAATCCACAGCCCTTTGAGGAAGATGATTTCAATCCTGAGTGAAAATATTCACTGATCTCTGCCCTAAGTGCCTGAAATTTATTCTGACTCTGTCACCCCCGGTTCTAGACTCTCCAACTAGGGGAAACGCCTTCCCAGGATCTACCCTCTCAAGCGTCCTAAATCTTGTGAGCCTAAGTTCCTTGCACGCCCTCTCAGGCAAATATATCCAAAGCTGTTATTAAACACAGCCAGGCTCAACGATCAAAGATCGCCCATACAATTGGGTTTCTGTCTGAGTAGTTTGCTAATTTCATCTCAATTTGATCACAAACAATCATTCCCTATTCCCTAATGCACAGGTTGATGTGCATCAAACTAGCATCCACCGTGGAAATCAAGGTGTCCAATTGCCGACAGGATCCCAGCGTGCAGGCGCGGAGTTGGACTGTATCTGGAGCATGCGCAGTGTCACTTTGATCAGAGCTGCGCGAGTGCTGGAAACATCGCTGCGGGTGAGAGTCGGTGAGTGGCCGGGGAAGCTTCAGAAACACTTGGTGTAGGCCGCAAGCCCCCAATAACCACCTCCAGATTCCGCATCTGCAGCTCCGGGGCTTTTCCTCGGGAACAGGCGCCTGATGAACAGCGACGACACAGAGAATGGGCGGCGCTTCAGGGTCCCAGTGACCAGGACAGAAAATCATTGACTCGTTGATTTGATTCTCACTCTGCACACAGGGACTGGAGAACTGAACCCAGTCAGAACAGAGGGAGGGAGAAAACTGGCAGTGGAGGAAAGAAATGGTGTAGATACTGCGATGGGTCTGGATTTCAGCACAGGGACGAGGGAGTGTGGGACGGGGATTTACAGCTTAGGGGGAACAAGAGAGGAAAGAATGTTCCATCGAAACTAGAATTGTCTGTTCAGAATTTCTACCCTGTACTGATAGTGATGACTTTTATAAACTCCTTTTCCAAGGAGTCAAACTCAAACCAACATGTCACGATCTGACAGATTCACTCAATTTATCAGGACCTGTTTGTAGAATGTGGAAGGAGAAATGTTTCTCTTCTGTCTGTGGGAAAAGATTTCAAATAGCAGTGTGACTCGAAAAGCACCGAGACCTGCAAACAACTGAGTGATTGTGTTCCAGTTACACAGATTGAAAAAAACATTGCACACCATTTACAGCAGGGAGAAATTGTACACGTTTTCTATGTGTGGTCAAGGCTTCAACTAATCATCCAACCTGGAGAGACACAAGGACACTCGCACCATGGAGAAACCACGGAAATGTGGGGACTGTGGCCAGGGATTCAGTTACCCATCTGAGGTCGAAACTAATCGATGCAATCACACTGGGGAGAGGCTGTTCACCTGCTCTGATTGTGGAAAAGGATTCACTCAGTCATCTGCTCTGCTGAGACACCAAATTGTTCACAGTGATAAGGGACAGTTTAAATGCTCTGACTGTGAGAAATGCTTTAAAACCAATAGTGATCTTCTGATACACCAGCGCACTGGCACTGGGGAGAGGCCATTCACCTACTCTGTGTGTCGGAAGGGATTCACGCAGTCAAAGCAGCTTTTGCGACACCAGCAAGTTCACTCTAATAAGAGGTCTTTTAAATGCTCTGACTGAGAGAAGAGTTTTAAAAGCAGAAATTACCTGCTGAGACACCAGTGCATTCACACTGGGGAGAAGCCGTTCACCTGCTCCAGGTGTGGGAAGGGATTCACTCTGTCATCAAACCTGCTGAGACACCAGTGAGTTCACATGTGACTGCAGGGATTGGATTCTGCTGTTAATCACAGCCAGGACTATCATGTTCATTTTGGCAGTTGGGATTTGTTTCTGCTGATGTTATTGATCCCCATAACTGGAGTGGAGTTTAACATTCTGTATAAATATTGCATAAATCAGCTTTGTTTCCAACATGCAGAATGCTCAGTATTTGATGCCCCCAAGATAAGAATCATGGAATGATTCTGGACAGGAGGAATCTATTTGGCCTATCATGTCTGTGCCAGCTTTCTGCAACAGCAACTTGCCTAGTTCCACTCCCCTACATTTTCCCCATAGCCCTGCACATTTTTCCTCTTTAGATAATTGTCCAATTCTCTTTTAAAGGCCTTGATTCAATCAGCCTCCACCACGTGCTCAGGCAGCACATTCCAGACCTTAACCACTCACTGTGTCAAATGGTTTTTCCTTGTCACTTTTGCTTCTCTCACCAAATACTTTCGTTCTTGTGCCCTCTCGTTCTTGATCTTTTCACGAGTGGGAACAGTTTCTCTCTATCTACTCTGTCCGGACCCCTCATGAATTTGAATCCCTCTATCAAACCACCTCTCAGCCTTCTCTTCTCCAAAGAAAACAGTCCTAAGTTCTCCAGTCTATCTTCACAACTGAAATTCCTCATCCCTGGAACCATTCTCGTGAATCTTTTCTGTATTTTCTCCAATGCTCTCACGTCTTTCCTCAAGTGCGGCACCCAGAACTGGACGCAATACTCCAGCTGAGGCTGAACTCGTGTCTTATACAAGTTCAACATAATTTCCTTGCTCTTGTACGCTATGCCTATTAATAAAGCCCAGCATACTGTAAGCTTTATTAACCATTATCTCAACCTGTCCTGCCACCTTCAATGATTTATGCACATATACACCTAAGTCCCTCTGCTCCTGCACCCACTATAGAATTGTACCCTTTTTTTCTATATTGTCTCACTTCACATTTCTCTGCATTGAACTTCATCTGCCACCTGTCTGCCCATTCCATCAACTTGTCCATGTCCTTTTGAAGTTCTACACTATCCTCCTCACAGTTCACAATGCTTCCAAATTTTGTGTCATCTGCAAACTTTGAAATTGTGCCCTGTACACCAAGGTCTAGGTCATTAATATATTTCAGGAAAAGCAAGGGTTCCAACACTGATCCCTGGGGAACTCCACTACAAACCTTCCTCCAGCCTGAAAAACATCCATTAACCACTACTCTTTGTTTCCTGTCACTCAGCCAATTTCATGTCCATGTTGCTACTGTCCCTTTTATACCATGAGCTACAAGTTTACTCATATGTCTGTTGTGTGGCACTGTATCAAATGCCTTTTGAAAGTCCATGTATACATCAACAGCATTGCCCTCATCAACTCTCTCTGTTATCTTCTCAAAAAACTCTAGCAAATTAGTTAACCACAAATTTCCCTTCAGAAGTCTGTGCTGACTTTCCTTAATTAACTCACATTTGTCCATGTGACTATTGATTTTGTCCCAAATTATTTTTTCTAGTTTTTCGACCAAAGTTAAACTGACTGGCCTGTAGTTGCTGGGCTTATCTTTACACCTTTTTTGAACAGTATAACGTTTGCAATTCTCCAGTCCTCTGGCACCACCTGAGTCTGAGGAAGACTGAAAAATTATGGCCAGAGCCTCTGTGATTTCCACCCTCGCTATCCTTGGATGCATCCCATCTGGTCCTGGTGTTTGATCCACTTTAAGTACAGAGAGCCTATCTAATACTTCCTCTTTATCAATTTTAAACCAATTAAATTACTGAAAATTTTACTGAAAATTTTACTGATACTCAACTGAGCCTGCAGTCATTT
The DNA here is from genome assembly GCF_036365525.1 of Heterodontus francisci. NCBI lineage: Eukaryota > Metazoa > Chordata > Chondrichthyes > Heterodontiformes > Heterodontidae > Heterodontus > Heterodontus francisci. The sequence goes on along the minus strand of NC_090404.1, from coordinate 5,891,087 downwards.
TATCTTTGTGCTTTTTCTCAATGTTGGTTTCAGCATTCTGGATATCATTAGGTGTTTAACAGTGTGGCCTTTCATGAGGACTGGAGCATAATAACTGGAACTTAACAGAAATAATTGGACACAGATCAATGGCCTCAGTTGTAGAGAATGTGGTTGCTTTAAAGGCAATAATATTGTAGTTGTATCCAGCAGTAGTTGAACTGCCCTGTACGCTACATCCAGGCTCGGAGTTCCCTTGGCATTTTCACACACAGATGTGCAGTCTGGGCACAAACAATTTACGAAGCTTAAAATATTGTGTGGAGTTGGGTGGAAGTGAGATTGTGCTGCCTGAGAACGTGGTGGAGGCAGGTTCAATTGAAGCATTCAAAAGGGAATTAGACAGTTATATGAAAAGGAAGAATCGCAGGGTTACGGGGAGAAGGCAGGGGGATGGAACTGAGGGAGTTGCTCTTTCAGACAGCCAGTGCAGACATGATGGGCTGAATGGCCTTCTGCAGTGTAACAATTCTGAGATTCTGTGGGTCACAGCAAGCAGCATTAATAATCAGAATAAGGAGACTGCCCAGAATGTCAGCTGAACGTCACTCATTTATAAAGGGGTCATACAGTTAAAGGTGCAGACACAGCTTCACCCTTCTGTAGGTTTCTCTTGTGTTATTCTAGTAATACAAAACAAGAAATAGGAGCAGCAGTCGGCCAATTGACCCTTTGGGCCTGCTCCGCCATTTAATAAGATCATGGCTGGTCGGATTGTGGCCTTAACTCCACTTTCCTGCACCCCACCTCCGCATAACCCTTGACTCCGCTGCTTGCCTGTGGGATTGAGGTATCTATTTAAAGGGACAGTATGTGGGAAGCACAAATCAACAAAATGAGGAATTTATGGAAACGTTGCAGGTTCTTCATTATCTACAGATCAAACGTCTTGTATAATTGTACTACTAGTTAACAGACTCCTGTGAACTCCTCAATCTGCGTCTTTAATGCAGACTTTAACCAATTTATTTTACAGAGGCGTTAAAATGGTGGACTGAGATCTCTCTCAAAAAAACGTTAAATCTTTGTAGGATTTTTAGTTATTTTTAGCCTGGAAACCAGAAGTGAAACATCAGGTTTAAGTCAGGAGCAGATCACAGTTTTGCACCAATCTCATTCACCATTGTTCTTCCTGACTCTAAACGTAGTTGTAAAGGAGCCTTCCGTTAAAGGCCTGCTTAAGTCACCGAAAAAAACCTGACCCGATCCCAACGGGACCGCAGCCCGACCTGGCCCGAGTCCCTCCATTTTCCCCCTGGAGCCTGACCCAACAACCGCAACGTTCCCTTCACTTACCTTCCGACTCCCAATCTGCAGCATGAGCGTGATGATGTCATATAGATGTTCACATGCTCACTGTGCAGACTCAGTTTCCCTGCTTGACGTCCTGGACTCGCAGCTTAGGTAAAGTTTTTAACCTTTAACACATACCTTACTGTGTGTGCCCAACCCAGACCCAGCCTGGCCTGGACCCGGCACGAGCCCAAAGGCCGGACCCCGAAGAGCGGCCCGACCCGAACCTGATACGTCGTCGGGTTCAGGTCGGGTAGCAGGCCTTTACCTTCTGTTCTGCGCCCAGGAGCTCTGAACCATGGAAGAGAGCGGCTGGGACACATTTCTTACACACCTCAGCATTAACCCACACAGGGACTTTGCTCTCAGTGAAGAGAGACGAGAAAGACCAAAGTGCCGTTTGTCCATCAGTGTAACCCTGAAGGACTGTGTCCAGGCTGAAATTCTGTTCTTGCCGTATGATCCTCCCCCAGACTGTGCTTTCTGAGCTCCAGCCAGGTGATGTTAAACACTCAGGTAGGAAAGAAAACAATGTGTTTAAAACAAAGCTGATATGTTTCAGTTTTCCAGAATATTAACCCCTATAACTGGGCTGGAGTTTATCAGCAGAAACAAACCCCGACTGAGCAGATGGTAGAGGCAGAAACCCTCATAACATTTAAAAAGTACTTGGATATGCACTTTAAGTGCCATAATCTGCAAGGCTACAGACCAAAAGCTGGAAAGTGTGATTAGGCTGGATATCTACTTGTTGGCCAGCGTGGATATGATGGACCAAATGGCCTCCTTCTGTTCTGTAAATTTCAAGGGTTCTATGATTTCTATGTCAGAATGAACATGGTTCAGTCCTGATGTAACAAATGGCAACAGCAACAGAATCCAACCTCTGCAATCATTTGTGAACTCGCTGGTGTCTCAGCAGGCGGCATGACCGAGTGAATCCCTTCTCACACACTGAGCAGGTGAATGGCCTCTCTCCAATGTGAACTCATCAGTGGATCAACAGGTTCAGTGAATCAATGAATTTCTTCCCACACACGGAACAGGTGAACGGCCTCCTCACTGTGAACTCGCTGGTGTATCAGATGCTTTTTGCTTTTAAAGTTTTTCCTCACAGTCAGAACATTTTACAAGGTCTCATCACTGAACAAATTGGTGTGTTGTGAGCTGTGATGACTGAGTGAATCCCTTCCCACACAGGGAACAGGCGAACGGCTTCTCCGCAGTGTGAATCTGCTCACGTACAGTGAGGTCAGATGATCGCCTGAACCCAGTCCCACAGTGCAAGCACCTGAGCGGTCTCTCGTCAGTGCGAACATGTTGATGACACATCAGTTCCCCAGATTTGTTTTTATAGCACTTCCCAGTCTTGGCACTTAAAAGGTCTCTCATCAGTGTGAACTCACTGGTGCTTCAGCAGGGCAAGAGAAATCAGTGAATCTCTTGTTATAGACAGAGCAGGTTAATCATCTTTCCCCAGTGTGAATGCACTGATGAATTTCCTGCTCAAATGGGTAACTGAATCCCAACCCACAGTCCCCACATTTACACAGTTTCTCCCCGTTGTGTTTCAACAGACCAGATGAACAGCTGAAGCCTTGTCCACACACACACACACACACACGTACAGTTTCTCCCCACGGTGAATGGTGCTTTTCCCTTCCATGTTCAAAGGCTGATGATATTCACATCCTGATGAACTGAATGATTGTCAGATGTTGACGTGATATTTGGTTCGAGTTCCCCGTCTGCAAATTCTCCCCTTCTAACACCTGTAAAATGAATTTAAAAAAGGAAAAGGGAGCATGAGAAAGAACCAAAAAAAAAAAACACACAGAAGCAGTTTGTGAAATTGAGCTGAATGAATCTGGTAATGTTTGGGGCCAGCACTAGAAAAAGTGACCATGAAATCTGCCAGAATGTCGTAAAAATCCAACCGGCTCACAGTCCTTCAAACTGATAGAATCACCATCTATTCTGACAGCTCCTTTAGTTGTAATTCCCTCACAGAATATCTCCCTCTCTGGCAAAAACAAGGCTTCTCCACAGCAGAAAGGAAACTGCTCACCCACCACTCTGAACTCCCAATGATCTGGGATATTGCTGGGAAGTGTCCAGGACAAATTGCTGTTTGTAAGATGAAGGTACATCAGGAGCAGGAGTTAGTGAAGAGGGTGGACGGTAATAACTAAGCAGACTTCCTCACCAGGAAAGCTGCTATGGAAAGGATTCAATGGGATCCACCCAATGCACAATCACTGGTACCGGTACGACAGACTCCAGTTATACCTGATTTAAAAACCTGTCAGGACACTGACCCTGATGTGACTATTGTCAGTCAAAGAGGCCGCACACCACGGGAAAGACTTTCCCTCGTCTCTCACACCAAGTAAGGACTCACTCGTCCTACATGATGAGGTTTTGTTTCACAAGGTTGGCTCTATCTTGACTTAGGTCACATTTTATGCCTCTGAAAAGAATTCATTTTGTTTATGTATCTAATTGGGGGCATGTTTCGGTTTCTCGAGTCCTCGATATGTTACATAATTATTGTTGGTGGTCAATGATGCACCAGGATGTCCATCACCACCTGAACCTGTGTCTCATCCTCTGCCCAAATGAATCCAGCCCTCAACAACTTGTATTTATATAGCGTCTTTAACATAATAAAACATCCCAAGGCACTTCACAGGAATGTTATAAAGCAAAATTTGACACTGAGCCACATTATGATATTAGATCAGATGACCAAAAGCTTGGTCAAAGAGGGAGGTTTAAAGCAGCATATTGAAGAAAGAAAGTCAGTAGAGAGAGAGAGAAGTTTAGGGAAGGAATTCCAGCACTTAGGGCCCAGACAGCTGAATGCACTGCCACAAGTGGTGGAGCAATCAATATCAGGGAGAAGCAAGATGCCAGAATTAGATGAGCATAGATATCTACAGAAGAACATGAGAAATTGGAGCAGTAGTCCATTCGGGCTCTCAAGCCTGCTGTACTGTCATGGCTGATCTTCTGACTCAACTCCACTTTCCCGCCCGCTCCCCATATCCCTCGATTCGAGAGAGACCAAAAATCTGTCTATCTCAGCTTTAAACGTATGCAATGATGGAGCATCCACACCCTCCGGGGTAGAGAATTCCAAAGATTCACATCCTTCTCGGGTGAAGAAATTTCTCCTCATCTCAGTCCTAAATGATTGACCCCTTATCCTGAGAGTGTGCCCCAATCACCCCACTTCTAGATTCCCCAGCCAGGGGAAATATCCTCTCAGCATCTGCGTTCCTTGCAGTACACCCAAGTCCCTCTGATCATCAACATTTACAAGTTTCACGCTTTCTAAAAAATATTCTACTTGTCTATTCTTCCTACCAAAGTGAATAACCTTATACTTCCCCACCTTATACTCCATCGACCACCTTGTTGCCCACTCACTTAACCTGTCTATATCTCTTTGCAGCCTCTTTGTGTCCTCCTCACAGCTTACATTCTCACCTAGCTTTGTATTGTCAGCAAACTTGGATACGGTCTCTCATTGAAGTCATTAATATAGATTGTAAATATTTGAGGGCCTAACTGTTGTAGTTATTCATTGCATTTGAAAGATTTTGAATTTCAAGCAATCTTGTTAAATAGTAAGCCCCTGAGCAGGAATCATACCCTGGCCACAGTAGAGAGAGCATCAAATTCAAAACTGTAGACTATTAGATAACACAATGCAAGCTTATCAACTAATCACTTACATTTCTGACCTTTGCTCTTTTTATTCAGTTCTCAGAGGGTTGTGGGGCTGGAGGAGATTACAGAGATAGAGAGCGCAAGGCCATGGAGGAGCTTGAAAACAAGGATGACAACTTTAAAATCAAGGTGTTATGGAACTGGGAACCAACATCGGTCAGTGAGCAGAGGGATGATGGGTGAACGGCACTGGGCATCAGGAAGGACACCGGCAGCACAGTTTTGGATGACCTCAAGTTTACAGAATGTAAATTGTGGGAGGCTGGCCAGGATTGTATTGGAATAGTTCAGGTTTCAGCAGCAGAGAAGCTGAGGCACGGGCAGAGTCGGGCAATGTTAGAGTGATGGAAATAGGTGGTCTCAGTGATGATGTAGATGTGGTTGGAAGCTCATTTCAGGGTCAAAGGTGTTACACAGGTTGCAAAACAGTCTAGTTCAGCCACAGATAGTTGCCAGGAAGAGAGTGAGATGGAGTCAGTAGCGAGGGAGCAGAGTTTGTAGTGGACACTGAGGAGAACATTAGAAATAGGAGGAGTCGACCATACGGCTCCTTGAGCCTGCTCCGCCATTCAATAAGATTATGGCTGATCTGATCTTGGCCTCAACCCCACTTTACTGCCTTTCCCCATAACCCTCGACTCCCCTATAGTTTAAAAATCTATCTAAGCCTTGAGCATATTCAATGACTCAGCCTCCGCTACTCTCTGGGGTGGAGAATTCCAAAGATTAACAACCCTCGAGAAGAAATTCCCCCTCATCTCGGTCTTAAATGGGAGACCCCTTATTCTGAAATGATGCCCCCTCGTTCTAGATTCCCCCACAAGGGAAAACATCCTCACAGTACCTACCCTGTCAAGCTGCCTCTGAATCATTATTTGTTTCAATAAGATCACCTCTCAATCTTCTGAACTCTAATGAGTATAGGCCCAATTTACTCACTCTTTCCTCATTGGTCAACTCCTTCATCCCATGAATCAACCGAGTGAACCTTCTCTGAACTGCCTCCTATGTAAGTATGTCCCTCCTTAAATAAGGAGACCAACACTGTGCACACTCCTCAAGGTGTGGTCTCACCAATGCCCTTTACGGTTGTAGCAAGACTTCCCTACTTTTATACTCCATTCCCATTGCAGTATAGGCCAACATTTCAATTGCCTTCCCAATTACTTTCTGTTCCTACATGCTAACTTTTTGTTTCCCAAACAAGGTCACCCAGGTCCATCTGTACCACAGTATTTTATAGTCTGTCAAGTGAAGTAATATTTTGCTTTTCTATTCTTCCTCCTAAAATGGATAACCTCACATTTTCCCACATTATACTTCATCTGCCAAGTTTTTGCCCACTCACTTAACCTATCTATATCTCTTTGCAGACTCAGTGGCGCAGTGGTTAGCACCGCAGCCTCACAGCTACAGCGACCCGGGTTCAATTCTGGGTACTGCCTGTGTAGAGTTTGCAAGTTCTCCCTGTGTCTGCGTGGGTTTTCTCCGGGTGCTCCGGTTTCCTCCCACAGCCAAAAGACTTGCAGGTTGGTAGGTAAATTGGCCATTATAAATTGCCCCTAGTATAGGTAGGTGGTAGGGAAATATTGGGACAGGTGGGGATGTGGTAGGAATATGGGATCAGTGTAGGATTAGTATAAATGGGTGGTTGATGGTCGGCACAGACTTGGTGGGCCGAAGGGCCTGTTTCAGTGCTGTATCTCTAAACTAAAGTAAAACTAAAACTCTATCCTCCTCACAACTTGCTTTCCTACCTATCTTTTAATCGTGAGCAAATTTGGCTGCAATGCACTCGGTCCCTTCATCCAAGTCATGAATATAGATTGTAAATAGTTGAGGCCCCAGCACTGATCCCGGTGACTCAACTAGTTACAGTTGGCCAACCTGAAAATGACCCATTTATCCCAACTCTGTTTCCTGTTAGTTATCTAATGCTCTACATCTCTACTAATGTATTACCCTCAACACCATGAGCTCTTGTGTAGTAAACTTTAATGTGGCACCTTATCAAATGCATTTTCGAAATCCAAATACACTACATCTACTGGTTCCCCTTTATCCACCCTGTTCACTCAATCCTCAAAGAACTCCCATAAATCTGTCAAGCACCATTTTCCTTTCATAAAGCCACATTGACTCTGCTTGATTGCATTATGATTTTCTAAATGTTCTGCTGCTACTTTCATGATAGATTCCAGTGTGTTCCCAATGACAGATGTTAGGTTAACTTGTTTATAGTTTCCTGCTTTCTGTCTCCCTCCTTCCTTGAATAGGGGTGTTATATTTGTGGTTTTCCAGTCCAATGAGACCTTTCCAGAATCTAGGGAATTTTTGAAGATTACAAACAATGTATCCACTGTCTCTCATTAGAGTCATTTATGGCATGGGGGAGACCATTTGACCCATCGAGTCCATGCCATCTCTCCACTGGCCAATCCAGTCTGTCCCACTCCCCCACTCAATCCCTGTAGCCCTGCAAGTTTATTTCCTTCACGTGCCTCTGCAGCCACTTCTTTTCAAACCTTAGGATGCAGGCCATCAGGTCTAAGGACTTGTCAGCCATTAGTTTTCCCATTACTATTTCACAGTGATAGTTTTAAGTTCCTCCCTCCCTTTTGCCTCCTGATTTTCTACTACTCTTGGGGTGCTTTTTGTGTCTTCTACTTATTGAATAGAGGAACAGGCTTGATGGCAAAATGGCCTACACCAGCTCCTATATTTATGTTCTAATGTTCATCAAACCTCAGTCGGGTTCCCCTCAAACTGCTGATAATCCCCAAATTACCAGACTACAACTCATGCCCCAAATATTGTTTATTGGTTACAAATCATAACTTAGTTAAATTTGGCACACAACTCTGTATAAATGTAATCAGCTATCCAGCAGTTGAGCTTGGGAACATAGGAGCAGGAGTTGGCCATTCAGCCCATTTAACTGCTCCGCCATTCAATATGATCATGGCTGATCATCCACTTCAATGCCTTTTTCCCCACACTATCCCCATATCCCCTTACGTCATTTGTATTTAGAAATCTATCAATCTCTGCTTTAAACATACTCAATGACTGAGCTTCCACAGCCCTCTGAGGGTAGAGAATTCCAAAGATTCACAACCCTCTGAGCAAAGAAATTTCTTCTCATCTTTGCCCTAAGTGGCTTCCCCCTTATTTTGAAATTGGGTCCTCTGGTTCTAAACTCCGCAACCAGGAGAAGCATCTTACCTGCGTCTACCCTGTCTATACCTTTAAGTATTTTGTAGGTTTCAATGAGATCACCTCTCATTCTTCTAAACTCTCGAGAATAAAGGCCCAGTTTCCCCAATCTCTCTTCATAAGACAGTCCCGCCATCCCAGAAACAAGTCTGGTGAATCTTCGTTGCACTCCCTCTATAGCAATTATATCCTTTCTAAGGTAAGGGGACCAAAACTGCACATAGTACTCAAAGTGCGGTCGAACCAAGGTTCGATACAATTGAAGCAAGACTTCGCTACTCCTGTACTCAAATCCTCTTGTGATAAAGGCTAACATACCATTAGCCTTCCTAATTGCTTGCTGCACCTGTATGTTAGCTTTCAGTGACTTATTGACAAGGACACCGAGGTCCCTTTGTACATCGACACTTTCTAATCTCTCACCATTTAAGAAATACTCTGCACATCTGTTCCTCCTACCAAAGTGGATAACCTCACATTTTTCCACATTATATTCCGTCTGCCACATTCTTACCCACTCACCAACTCTGTCTAAATCCCCTTAAAGTCGCTTTGCATCTTCCTCACAACACACATTCCCACCTAGTTTTGTGTCATCCGCGAACTTGGAAATACTACATTTTCGTCATTGAAGCCAGCTAGCAATTCAAAGAGAACAAAGAACAAAGATAATTACAGCACAGGAACAGGCCCTTCGGCCCTCCAAGCCTGCGCCGATCCAGATCCTCTCTCTAAACATGTCGCCTATTTTCTAAGGTTCTGTATCTCTTTTCTTCCTGCCCATTCATGTATCTGTCTAGATACATCTTAAAAGACTCCATCGTGCCCGCATCTACCACCTCCGCTGGCAACGCGTTCCAGGCGCCCACCACCCTCTGCGTAAAGAACTTTCCACGCATATCCCCTCTAAACCTTTCCCCTTTCACTTTGAACTCGTGTCCTCTAGTAATTGAATCCCCCACTCTGGGAAAAAGCCTCTTGCTATCCACCCTGTCTATACCTCTCATGATTTTGTACACCTCAATCAGGTCCCCCCTCAACCTCCGTCTTTCTAATGAAAATAATCCTAATCTACTCAACCTCTCTTCATAGCTAGCGCCCTCCATACCAGGCAACATCCTCGTGAACCTCCTCTGCACCCTCTCCAAAGCATCCACATCCTTTTGATAATGTGGCGACCAGAACTGTACGCAGTATTCCAAATGTGGCCGAACCAAAGTCCTATACAACTGTAACATGACCTGCCAACTCTTGTACTCAATGCCCCGTCCGATGAAGGAAAGCATGCCGTATGCCTTCTTGACCACTCTATTTACCTGCGTTGCCACCTTCAGGGAACAGTGGACCTGAACACCCAAATCTCTCTGGACATCAATTTTCCCCAGGACTTTTCCATTTACTGTATAGTTCACTCTTGAATTGGATCTTCCAAAATGCATCACCTCGCATTTGCCCTGATTGAACTCCATCTGCCATTTCTCTGCCCAACTCTCCAATCTATCTATATTCTGCTGTATTCTCTGACAGTCCCCTTCACTATCTGCTACTCCACCAATCTTAGTGTCGTCTGCAAACTTGCTAATCAGTCCACCTATACTTTCCTCCAAATCATTAATGTATATCACAAACAACAGTGGTCCCAGCACGGATCCCTGTGGAACACCACTGGTCACACGTCTCCATTTTGAGAAACTCCCTTCTACTGCTACTCTCTGTCTCCTGTTGCCCAGCCAGTTCTTTATCCATCTAGCTAGTACACCTTGGACCCCAAACGCCTTCACTTTCTCCATCAGCCTGCCATGGGGAACCTTATCAAACGCCTTACTGAAGTCCATGTATATGACATCGACAGCCCTTCCCTCATCAATCAACTTTGTCACTTCCTCAAAGGATTCTATTAAGTTGGTAAGACATGACCTTCCCTGCACAAAACCATGTTGCCTATCACTGATGAGCCCATTTTCTTCCAAATGGGAATAGATCCTATCCCTCAGTATCTTCTCCAGCAGCTTCCCTACCACTGACGTCAGGCTCACCGGTCTATAATTACCTGGATTATCCCTGCTACCCTTCTTAAACAAGGGGACAACATTAGCAATTCTCCAGTCCTCCGGGACTCACCCGTGTTTAAGGATGCTGCAAAGATATCTGTTAAGGCCCCAGCTATTTCCTCTCTCGCTTCCCTCAGTAACCTGGGATAGATCCCATCCGGACCTGGGGACTTGTCCACCTTAATGCCCTTTAGAATACCCAACACTTCCTCCCTCCTTATGCCGACTTGACCTAGAGTAATCAAACATCTGTTCCTAACCTCAACATCCGTCATGTCCCTCTCCTCGGTGAATACCGATGCAAAGTACTCGTTTAGAATCTCACCCATTTTCTCTGACTCCACACATAACTTTCCTCCTTTGTCCTTGAGTGGGCCAATCCTTTCTCTCGTTACCCTCTTTCTCCTTATATATGAATAAAAGGCTTTGGGATTTTCTTTAACCCTGTTTGCTAAAGATATTTCATGACCCCTTTTAGCCCTCTTAATTCCTCGTTTCAGATTGGTCCTACATTCCCGATATTCTTTCAAAGCTTCGTCATTCATCAGCCGCCTAGACCTTATGTATGCTTCCTTTTTCCTCTTAGCTAGTCTCACAACTTCACCTGTCATCCATGGTTCCCTAATCTTGCCATTTCTATCCCTCATTTTCACAGGAACATGTCTCTCCTGCACGCTAATCAACCTCTCTTTAAAAGCCTCCCACATATCACATGTGGATTTACCTTCAAACAGCTGCTGCCAATCTACATTCCCCAGCTCCTGCCGAATTTTGGTATAGTTGGCCTTCCCCCAATTTAGCACTCTTCCATTCGGACCACTCTCGTCTTTGTCCATGAGTATTTTAAAGCTTACGGAATTGTGATCACTATTCCCAATGTAGTCCCCTACTGAAACTTCAACCACCTGGCCGGGCTCATTCCCCAACACCAGGTCCAGTATGGCCCCTTCCCGAGTTGGACTATTTACATACTGCTCTAGAAACCCCTCCTGGATGCTCCTTACAAATTCTGCTCCATCTGGACCTCTAACACTAAGCGAATCCCAGTCAATGTTGGGAAAATTAAAATCTCCTATCACCACCACCCTGTTGCTCCTACATCTTTCCATAATCTGTTTACATATTTGTACCTCTATCTCACGCTCGCTGTTGGGAGGCCTGTAGTACAGCCCCAACATTGTTACCGCACCCTTCCTATTTCTGAGTTCTGTCCATATTGCCTCACTCCTCGAGTCCTCCATAGTGCCCTCCTTCAGCACAGCTGTGATATCCTCTTTGACCAGTAATGCAACTCCTCCACCCCTTTTACCTCCCTCTCTATCCCGCCTGAAGCATCGATATCCTGGGATATTTAGTTGCCAATCATGCCCTTCCCTCAACCAAGTCTCAGTAATAGCAATAACATCATACTCCCAGGTACTAATCCAAGCCCTAAGTTCATCTGCCTTACCTACTACACTTCTTGCATTAAAACAAATGCACCTCAGACCACCAGTCCCTTTATATTCATCATCTGCTCCCTGCCTGCTCTTCCCCTTAGTCACACTGACTTCATTATCTGATTCCTTACAGGCTTTTGTTACTACCTCCTTACTGTCAACTGACCTCAATTGGTTCCCATCCCCCTGCCACATTAGTTTAAACCCTCCCCAATAGCATTAGCAAAAGCACCCCCAAGGACATTGGTTCCAGTCCGGCCCAGGTGTAGACCGTCCAATTTGTAATAGTCCCACCTCCCCCAGAACCGGTCCCAATGTCCCAAAAATCTGAACCCCTCCTTCCTGCACCATCTCTCAAGCCACGCATTCATCCTGACTATTCTTTCATTTTTACTCTGACTATCACGTGGCACTGGTAGCAGTCCTGAGATTACTACCTCTGAGGTCCTGCTTTTTAACTTGGCTCCTAACTCCCTAAACTCTGCTTGTAGGACCTCATCCCGTTTTTTACCTATATCATTGGTGCCTATGTGCACAATGACAACTGGCTGTTCACCCTCCCCCTTTAGAATGTTCTGCAGCCGATCTGAGACATCCCTGACCCGTGCACCTGGGAGGCAACATACCATTCGGGAGCCTCGTTTTCGACCACAGAACCGCCTATCTACTCCCCTTACAATCGAATCCCCTACGACTATAGCCCTTCCACTCTTTTTCCCGCCCTTCTGAACAGCAGAGCCAGCCACGGTGCCATGGACCTGGCCACTGCTGCCTTCCCCTGGTGAGCCATCTCCCTCAACAGTATCCAAAACGGTATACTTGTTTTGGAGGGAGATGACCGCAGGGGACTCCTGCGCTGCCTTCCTGCTCTTTCTCTGCCTTTTGGTCACCCATTCCCTTTCTCCCTCAGCAATCCTAATCTGCGGTGTGACCAATTCACTAAACGTGCTATCCACGACCTCCTCAGCATCGCGCATGCTCCAAAGTGAGTCCATCCGCAGCTCGAGAGCCGTCATGCGGTCTAACAAGAGCTGCAGTTGGACACACTTCCTGCACGTGAAGGAGTCAGGGACATCAGCCATGTCCCTGAGCTCCCACATTGAGCAAGAGGAGCATGACACGGGTCTGAGATCTCCTGCCATTTTTAATCTTAAGCTTAACTTAGTTAAATGAAAAAGGAACGAAAAGTTTTTACCAATCACGATAAAACCAGAGAAATAGAAAAAGCCTTACCTTATAAACACCCCACCGAGTCCTTTTTTTTTGGTTAGAGGAGGAGGGCGGGTGGGAGACACGACAAGTGTGGTGTCTCGGGTTCAGAAACCGCCCAAATATATAGTGTTTTACTTACCCAGCAGCCCCCTGGCCTCCGCCGAAAAACAAAAGGAAATTAAATTTACTTTCAAACTGACCTTCCCAGCTGCTCACTCGCTCACACTCTGCTCCCGAAAAAGCTGCTGCAATGAATTCATTCTGACACTTGTGCCCTGACTCCACATTCTCTGAACGTACTCATTATGGAGCACCTTATCGAAGGCCTTTTGAAAATCCAGATAAATTACATCTACCGCATTACCATTACCTCTGTTACCTCCTCAAAAAATTCAATAAGGTTGGTCAAGCAAGATTTTTCCTTTTGAAATCCGTGCTGGCTATTGATTATTATATATACAGCAGGATATAGATCGGTTGGAGACTTGGGCGGAGAAATGGCAGATAGAGTTTAATCTGGACAAATGTGAGGTAATGCATTTTGGATGGTCTAATGCAGGGGGGGGAAGTATACAGTAAATGGCAGATCCCTTAGGAGTATTGACAGGCAGACAGATCTGGGCATACAGCTCCACAGGTCACTGAAAGTGGCAATGCAGGTGGATAAGGTAGTCAAGAAGGCATACGGCGTGCTTGCCTTCATCGGTCGGGGCATAGAGTATAAAAATTGGCAAGTCATGCTGCAGCTGTACAGAACCTTAGTTAGGCCACATTAGAATATTGTGTGCAATTCTGGTCGCCACACTACCAGAAGGAAGTGGAGGCTTTGGAGAGGGTACAAAGGAGGTTTACCAGGATGTTGCCTGGTCTGGAGGGCATTAGATGTGAGGAGAGGTTGGATAAACTCGGATTGTTTTCACTGGAACGACGGAGGTGGAGGGGTGACATGACATAACAAAGTTATGAGAGGCATGGACAGAGTGGATTGTCAGAAGCTTTTTCCCAGGGTGGAAGAGTCAATTACTAGGGGACATAGGTTTAAGGAGAGAGGGGCAAAGTTTAGAGGGGATGTGCGGGGCAAGTTCTTTACATAGAGGGTGGTGAGTGCCTGGAACTTGCTGCCGGGGGAGGTGGTGGAAGCAGGTACAATAGCGACGTTTAAGAGGCATCTTGACAAAATCATGAATAGGATGGGAATAGAGGGATATTGGCCCCGGAAGTGCAGAAGGTTTTAGTTTAGGCAGGCATCAAGATCGGCGCAGGCTTGGAGGGCCAAATGGCCTGTTCCTGTGCTGTTCTTTGTTCCTTTCATTTCTAAACGTTCTTCTACTCTCTCCTTTAGTAGTGATTCCATTATTTTTCTTATCACTGATGTTAAGCTGACTGGTCTGTAATTCCCTGGGCACATTCTATGCCACTTCTTGTATATAGGAATTACATTCACGATCCACCAGCCATAGAGAGATACAGCACTGAAACAGGCCCTTCGGCCCACCGAGTCTGTGCCGACCATCAACCACCCATTTATCCTAATCCTACATTAATCCCATATTCCCTACCACATCCCCACCTTCCCTCAATTCTCCTACCACCTACCTACACTCGGGGTAATTTAAAATGGCCAATTTACCTATCAACCTGCAAGTCTTGGCTGTGGGAGGAAACCGGAGCACCCGGTGGAAACCCACACGGTCACAGGGAGAACTTGCAAACTCCGCACAGGCAGTACCCAGAACCAAACCCGGGTCGCTGGAGCTGTGAGGCTGCGGTGCTAACCACTGAGGTGAGGTTTTAAATGATTACTTTTCATTTGTGTTCACTATAGAGAAGGATGATGTAGGTGTAGAGATCAGGGAGGGGGATTGTGATTTTCTTGAACAAATTAGCATTGAAATGGAGGAGGTATTTGCGGTTTTAGCGGGCTTAAACGTGGCCCAGGCCCAGATGAGATGTATCCCAGGCTGCCGTGAGGCAAGGGAGGAGATTGCAGGAACTCGGCACAAATTTTCAAATCCTCTGTGGCCACAGGAGAAGTACCAGAGGACTGGAGAACACTGAATGTGTTACCAATATTCAAGAAGGGTAGTAGGGATAAAGCAGGTAATTACAGGCCAGTGAGTCTAACAAGAGTGGTCGGGAAACGATTGGAAAAAATTCTGAGGGACAGGATTAATCTCCACTTGGAGAGGCAGGGATTAGTTAAGGATAGTCAGCATGACTTTGTCAGGGGGAGAGCAACTCTAACAAATTTGATTGAATTTTTCGAGGAGCTGACTCAGTGTGTAGATGAGGGTGAAGCAGTTGATGTAGTCTACATGGACTTCAGTAAGGCTTTTGAAAAGGTCCCGCATGGGAGATTGGTCAAGAAGGTAAGAGCCCATGGAACAAGGGCAATTTGGCAAATTGGATCCAAAACTGGCTTGGTGGCAGGAGGCAGAGGGTGATAGTCAAGGGTTGTTTTTGCGATTGGAAGCCTGTGACCAGTGGTGTACCACAGGGATTGGTGCTGGGACCCTTGCTGTTTGTAGTGTACATTGATGATTTAGATGTGAATATAGGAGGTACGATCAATAAGTTTGCAGATGACACGAAAATTGGTGGTGTTGTAAATAGTGAGGAGGCAAGCCTTAGATTACAGGACGATATAGATGGGCTGGTAAGATGGACAGAGCAGTGGCAAATGGAATTTAATCCTGAGAAGTGTGAAGTGTTGCATTTTGGGAGGACTAAAAAGGCAAGGGAATATACAATGGATGGTAGGACCCTAGGAAGTACAGAGAGTCTTTGCCAGTTCTGATGAAAAATCACTGACCTAAAACATTAACTCTGCTTTTCTCTCCACAGATGCTACCAGACCTGCTGAGTATTTCCGGCATTTCTTGTTTTTAATTCAGATTTCCAGCATCTGCAGTATTTTGCTTTTATATTAGGTTAGTAAACAAAATTAGAGCATGTGGGATTGGGGCTAATATACTGGCATGGATTGAGAATTGGTTAACGGACAGAAAATAGAGGGTAGGAATAAACGGGTCATTCTCAGGTTGGCAGGCTGTAACTAGTAGGGTTGCACTAGAACCGCAAGGATCAGTGCTTGGGCCCCAACTGTTCACAATCTACATCTATGATTTGGATGTGTGGACCAAATGTAATATTTCCAAGTTTGCTGAAGACATAAAACTAGGTGGGAATGGCGAGTTGTGAGGAAGATGCAAAGAGGCTTCAAGGGGATTTAGACAGGCAAGTGAGTAGGCAAGAACATGGTAGATGGAATCCCATGTGGAAAAATGTTTAGTTATCCTCTTTGGTAGGAAAAACAGAAATGCAGAGTATTTCTTAAATGGTGAGAGATTAGGAAGTCTTCATGGCCAAAGGGTGTCCTTGTTCATAAGTCACTGAAAGCTAACATGCAGATGCAGCAAGCAATTAGGAAGGCAAATGGTATGCTGGCCTTTATTACAAGAGGATTTGAGTACAGGAGTAGAGAAGTCTAGTCGCAATTGTATGGTGCCTTGATGAGACGGCACCTGGAGTATTGTGTACAGTTTTAGTCTTCTTAACTAAGGAAAGATATACGTGCCATAGAGGGAGTGCAACAGAGGTTTACCGGACTGATCCCTGGGATGGCACGATTGTCTTATGAGGAGACTGGGCCTATATTCTCTAGAGTTTAGAAGAATGAGGTGTGATTTCATTGAAGCATACAAAATTTGTACAGGGCTCAATAGGGTAGATGCAGGAAGGATGTTTCCCCTGGGTGGGGGAATCTAGAACCAGGGGTCACAGTCTCAGAATAAAAGATAGGCCATTCGGGACTGAGATTGAGAAGAAATTTCTTCATTCAGAGGGTGGTGAATCTTTGGAATTCTCGACCCCAGAGGGCTGTGGAGGCTCAGTCATTGAGCGAACTTGCTGCCGGGTGAGGTGGTGGAAGCAGGTACGATAGCGACGTTTAAGAGGCATCTTGACAAATATATGAATAGGATGGGAATAGAGGGTTACGGTCCCCGGAAGTGCAGAAGGTTTTAGTTTAGGCAGGCATCAAGATCGCAGCAGGCTTGAAGGGCCAAATGGCCTGTTCCTATGCTGTACTGTTCTTTGTTCATGTTCAAGATAGAGACTGATAGATTTCTAGATGGCTGCGTTTGCTGACAACACTACCACTAGGCGATACTGCAGTGGCACATGTCCAAATGCAGCCTGTGCCACTAAAATGTCACAGTCTGCGATGTCAAGCAGCTGCCAGGATTAAAGATGGCGCTGCTCAAATAATCACACGAAAGCAACCTAATCACATGGCAGCACACAATGGCCGGAGGGACAGCGCGAGCGGGGCGGGGAGGGAGCGAGCCGGGGGGGGTGGGGAAGAGAAGGAGGAGCGCGCACCTGCCACCACCAAGGTCTTTGGCCACGCTCTCCCCGCTTCCCCCACCCCCACTCTCTGCCCGCATTACGCAATGATGTCATCTGCGCATGTGCCAACCAGTCTTGGCAATGCAGAACGCAGCGCATGCGCAGAGAGTAGGAGCCAATCTGCACATGTGCGCAGTCTGATGACATCAGCTGCCGGCTGCGTTGTCAATCACTATTTCTAGATATTAAAGATATCAAAGATATCAAGGGATTATGGGGATAGTGCGGGAAAATGGCGTTAAAGTAGATCAGCCATGATCTAGTTGAATGGCAGAGCAGGCTCGAGGGGCCGAACAGCCTATTCCTGCTCCTATTTCTTATGTTCCTAATTCCATAATTTGTCTATATATTTCTTCCTCCCCCTCCCTTCCACTATGAGGTGGTCTGTAGACGACAGCTATTAGCCTGATAGAATCCATATGGATTCTATTTTTGTCTTGCTGATAGCTGTGTCACATTTTTCTCCTGCCGTTATGTTACCCCTAATAAGTGCAGGTACTCCACCTCCCCCTATCCCCTCTCCATTATTTCTAAATTAACTCACCCACAATGTTTAATTCCCAGTCCTGATTTTTCTGTAGCCGGGTCTCAGTAATCCTTACTATGTCTGGTTTCTCCCAATGCATGAGTGCCTCCAGCTCCCCAGTTTTATTACGGACACTGTGTGCATTTCTGTACAGACATGTTAACTCATTTTTGATAGAATTTCCTCTCACTTTATGTTTCACCATCTTTACAAACTCCTGCTCTATACCTCAATTTATTCCCTATTTGCTATCAATGTTCTTCTTTATTCATTCCTATGCTCTCCTTCCCTGTTTTGTTTACATTTAGGCTGATTATGTTTCTTGGTGGATCCCTCCCCCATACGGACATACGAATTAGGAGCAGGAGTAGGCCATTCGGCCCCTTTGCATCTGCCCCACCATTTAATAAAATCATGGCTGATCTGATTGTGGCCTCAACTCCACTTTCCCACCTACCCCCAATACCCTTTGACTCCTTTGTTAGTCAAGAATTTATATACCATAAAATATTCAATGACCCTGCCTTCAATGCTCTCTGGGGAAAAGAGAGTTCCAACGACTCACAACCCTCAGAGAAAACATTTCTCATTTCCATCTCAAATGGGCAACTCCTTAGTTTTAAACTGTGTCCCCTAGTTCTAGTCTCCCCCACAAGGGAAAACATCCTTTCAGCATCTACCCTGTCAAGGGGAGATGGTGATGTAGTGGTCATGTCACTGGACTAGTAATTCAGAGGTCCAGGCTAATGCCCTAGGTACATGGGTTCAAATCCCATTACGGCAGCTGGTGGAATTTAAATTAAATTAATTAATTTTTAAAAATATGGAATTGAAAGCTGGTCTCAATAATTGTGCCATGAAACTATCTTCGATTGTCGTAAAAACCCATCTGGTTCACAAATGTCCTTTAGGGAAGGAAATCTGCCAACTTGCCAAAGAATTATGCAGGGCTTTGGTGAGACCACACCTGGGATACTGTGTGCAGTTTTGGTCTCCACATTTGAGAAAGGATATACTTGCACTGGAGGCAGTGCAGCGAAGATTTATGATTGGTCCCTGGGATGAGGGGGTTGTCCCATGATGAGAGGCTGAGCAAATTGGGCCGATATTCTCTGGAGTTTAGAAGAACAAGGGGTGATCTAATCGAGACATACAAGATTCTGAAAGGGCTTGATAGAGTAGAAGCTGAGAGATTGTTCCCACTGGTCAGGGAATCTAGAACACGGGGACACAGTCTCAGGATAAGGGGTCAATCATTCAGGACTGAGATGAGGAGAAATTACTGCACTCAAAGGGTTGCGAATCTTTGGAATTCTCCATCCCAGAGGATTGTGGATGCTCCATCATTGAATACATTTAAGGCTGGGATAGATAGATTTTTAGTCTCGCAGGGAATCAAGGAACATGGGGAGTGGGCAGGAAAGTTGAATTGAGTCCAAGATCAGCCATGATCGTATTGCATGGCAGAGCAGGCTCAATGGGCCATATGGTCGACTTCTGCTCCTATTTCTTGTGAATCAAAATCCATTTCTCCCACACCAATTTTTGAGCCATGCATTCCACACTCTGATCATACTTACCCCAAGCCAATTTGCTTGTGGCTCAGGTAGTAATCCACAGATTATCACCTTTGCAGTTCATCTTTTTAATTTAGTCCCTAGGTGCTCATACTCCCTCAGTAGAACCTCTTTCTTAGTCCTACCTATGTCATTGGTACATAGAAACATAGAAAATAGGAGCAGGAGTAGGCCATTCATCCCTTCGAGCCTGCTCCACCATTCATTATGATCATGGCTGATCATCCAACTCAGTAACCTGTTCCTGCTTTTGTGCCATACCCTTTGATCCCTTTAGACCCAAGAGCTCTATCTAACTCCTTTTTGAAAACATACAATGTTTTGGCCTCAACTGCTTTCTGTGGTAGCGAATTCCACAGGCTCACCACACTCTGGGTGAAAAAATATCTCATCTCAGTCCTGAAAGGTTCACCCAGTATCCTTAGACTATGACCCCTGGTTCTGGACTCCCCCACCATCGGAAACATCCTTCCTGCATCTACCCTGTCAAGTCCTGTTAGAATTTTATAGGTTTCTATGAGATCCCCCCCTCACTCTTCTGAACTCCAGTGAATATAATCCTAACTGACTCAATCTCTCCTCATACTTCAGTCCGCCATCCTAGGAATCAGTCTGGTAAACCTTCACTGCACTCCCTCTATAGCAAGAACATCCTTCCTCAGATAAGGAGACCAAAACTGCACGCAATATTCCAGGTGTGGCCTCACCAAGGCCCTGTATAACTGCAGCAAGACATCCCTGCTCCTGTACTCGAATCCTCTCGCTATGAAGACCAACATACCATTTGCCTTTTTTACCACCTGTTGGATCTGCATGCTTACCTTCAGCGACTGGTGTACGAGAACACCCAGGTCTCGCTGCATCTTCGCCTCTCCCAGTTTATAGCCGTTCAGAAAATAATCTGCCTTCCTGTTTTTGCTACCAAAGTGGATAACCTCACATTTATCCACATTAGACTGCATCTGCCATGCATTTGCCCACTCACTCAACTTGTCCAGATCACCCTGAAGCTTCTCTGCATCCTCCTCACAACTCACCCTCCCACCCAGTTTTGTGTCATCTGCAAATTTGGAGATAATACATTTAGTTCCCTCATCTAAATCATTAATATATATTGTGAATAGCTGGGGTCCGAGCACCGATCCCTACGGTACCCCACTAGTCACAGCCTGCCATTCGGAAAAGACCCATTTATCCCTACTCTGTTTCCTGTCTGCCAACCAATTTTCTATCCATCGCAATACACTACCCCCAGTTCCATGCGCTTTAATTTTACACGCTAATCTCTTATGTGGGACTTTGTCGAAAGCCTTCTGAAAGTCCAAATAAACCACATCCATTGGCTCCCCCTCGTCAACTCTACTAGTTACATCCTCGAAGAATTCTAGTAGATTTGTCAAGCAAGATTTCCCTTTCATAAATCCATGCTGACTCTGCCTGATTCTATCACTGTTCTCCAAGTGCTCTGCTGTAAAATCTTTGACAATGGACTCTAGAATTTTCCCCACTACTGACGTTAGGCTAACTGGTCCATAATTCCCTGCTTTCTCTCTACCTCCCTTTTTAAATAGTGGGGTTACATTAGCTACCCTCCAATCTGTAGGATCTGTTCCAGAGTCTATAGAATCTTCGAAGATGACCACCAATGCATCCACTATTTCTAGGGCCACATCCTTAAGTACTCTGGAATGCATACCATCAGGCCCTGGGGATTTATCAGCCTTCAATCCCATCAATTTCCCCGACACCATTTCTCTACTAATATGGATTTCCTTCAGTCCCCCTCTCTCACCAAGCCCTGTGCTGCCCAACATTTCTGGTATGATATTTGTGTCCTCCTTTGTGAAGACAGAACCAAAGTATCTATTTAGTTGATCAGCCATTTCTCTGTTCCCCATAATAAATTCCCCTGTTTCTGACTGTAAGGGACCTACATTTGTCTTCACCAATATTTTTCTCTTCATCTACCTATAGAAACTTTTACAGTCAGTTTTTATGTTCCCCTCAAGCTTGCTCTCATACTCTATTTTCCCCTTCTTAATCAATCCCTTGGTCCTCCTTAACTGAATTCTAAACTGCTCCCAATCCTCAGGTCTGTTGTTTTTTTCTGGCGAATTTATATGCCTCTTCCTTGGATCTAATGCTATCTCTAATTTCCCTTGTAAGCCATGGTTTGGCTACCTTTCCCATTTTACTTTTGCGCCAGACAGGGATAAACAATTGTTGCAATTCATCCATGCGCTCTTTGAATGTTTGCCATTGCCTATCCACCGTCATCCCTTGAAGTAACATTTCCCAATCCGTCATAGCCAACTCGCGCCTCATACCTTCGTAGTTTCCTTTACTAAGATTCAGGACCCTAGTCTCAGAATCAACTACGTCACTCTCCATCTTGATGAAGAATTCTACCATTTTATAGTCGCTCATCCCCAAGAGGTCTCACACCACTAGATTGTCAATTATTCCTCTCTCATTACACAATACCCAGTCTAGGATGGCCTGTTCTCTAGTTGCTTCCTCAACGTATTGGTCCAGAAAACCATCCCGTATACACTCCAGGAATTCCTCCTCTACAGTATTGTGAGTAATTTGATTTGCCCAATCTATATGCAGATTAAACTCACCCATAATTACAGATGTTCCTTTATTACATGCGTCTCTAATTTCCTGTTTAATGCCATTCCCAACATCACCACTGCAGCTTGGGTGTCTATATACAACCCCCACTAATATTTTTTGCCCCTTAGTGTTTCTCAGTTCTACCCATACAGATTCCACATCGTCACAGCTAATATCTTCCCTCACGATTGCATTAATTTCCTCTTTAACCAGCAATGCAACTCCACCGCCTTTTGCGTTTTGTCTGTCCTTCCTAAATACTGAATACCCCTGGATGTTCATTTCCCATCCCTGGTTACCTCACAGCCATGTCTCCATAATTCAGTCATCCACTTTATTGCAAATGCTCTGCGCATTAAGGCACAAAGCCTTAAGGCTTGTCTTTTTAACATTACTTGGCCCCTTCCTGCTATTTTTCACTGTGGCCCTGTATGATTCTGGCCCTTGATTTCTCTGCCCATCACTTTTCTTATTCCCCTTACTGTTTTTTTTGTTCTTGTCTTTAATCCCCCCCCTCCTCTGACTTCTTGCAAAGGTTCAAATCCCCTCTGCCATTTTAGTTTACACCTTCCCCAACCACTCTAGCAAATACTACCCCTCGGACATCAGTCCCAGTCCTGCCCAGGTGTAACCCGTCCAGTTTGTACTGGTCCCACCTCCCCCAAAACCGGTCCCAATGTCCCAGGAATCTAAAACCCTCCCCTTCACACCACCTCTTCAGCCACGTATTCATCCAATATATCCTGCTATTTCTACTCTGACAAGCACGTGGCACTGGCAGTAATCCTGAGATCACTACCTTTGAGGTCCTACTTTTCAACTTAATTCCTAGCTCCCTGTATTCTGCTTTTAGGACCGCATCCTTTTTTTTTTAAACCTACATCGTTTGTACCAATGTGTACCACGATCACTGGCTGTTCACCCTCCCCCTTCAGAATGTCCTGTAACCACTCAGACATCCTTGACCCTAGCACCAGGGAGACAACATACATCCTGGAGTCTCTTTTGCAGTTATAGAAACACCTATCTCTTCCCCTTACAATTGAATCCCCGATAACTATTGCATTCCCACACTTTTTACTCCTCCCCCGTGCAGCAGAGCCTACCGTGGTGCAACAAATTGGACAGTTGCTGCTTTCCCCTGAGAGGCCATTCCCCCTAACAGTATCCAAAGCAGTATATCTGTTTTGCAGGGGAATAAGCCACAGGAGATTCCTGAACTGCCTGCCTAGTCCTCTTGCTCTGCCTGGTGGTCATCCATTCCCTTCCTGCCTGTGGGGTCTGAGCCTGCGGTGTGACCACCTCTCTGTACGTGCTATCCACGATACTCTCCACCTCGTGGATGCTCCAGTGTCCCCAGCTGCCGCTCTAGCTCCGTACCCATGTGCACCACAACAACTGGACCCTTCCCCTCCCACTCCAAGTTCTTCTCCAGCCCCGCGAAGATATCCTCAACCCTGGCACTGGGCAGACAACGCAGCCTTTGGGACTCACGCTCTCAGCTGCAAAGAACAGTATTTCTCCCTCTAACTATACTGTCCCCTACAATTACATTCGCTTTTACTCCCCCCACTTGAATGGCCTTTGCAGCAAGGTGCTGTGGTCAGTTTGCTCATCCTCCCTGCTGTCCCTGCTCTCATCCACACAAGCTGCAAGAACCTCGAACCAGTTGGACAATTGCAAGGCCTGAGGCTCCTACAGTGCTACCTTCTGGATCCCCATACCTGTCTCACTCACAGTCACACCCTCCTGTACCTGACCTTGGACCAAATCTGAAGTAACTAGCCTAAGGGGTGAACAAAGTATCCAAACAACTTTCCCTCTCCCTGATGCATCGATCTGTCCGAATCTCAAACTCTAGTTCATCAACTCTGAGCTGAAGTTCCTTGAGCTGCAGACACTTACTGCAGATGTGGTTGCAGTGGATCACACTGGTATTCACCAGCTCCCACATGCTACAGCTGCAACACATTACCTGCCCAGCCATCTCTATTGTGTTTTATATAACTAATTAGATTCCTAGTTTAGAAATATCACTGATAACTTGTAGTTTATTTTAAAGCAGTTTAACTAGTTAACCTACAAATGTAATAAAATACTTTTATCTCCCCAGTACCAATTTAAACTACTGATCCAGTTTAGAAAACTCACCAGCCAATCACCTACCTGCTCCCTAATTCATGCCTCTGGACTTCAGCTCTCACCATCTCCAGCTCCCTCTCTTGGATCACTGCTTCTTCTGTAAAAGACCAGAACAGCATTTTCTCCCTCACTGCACCAAATTCCCAAAGTCTAGAATTCCAGAGACCTGAGTCAGGCCCTGCTGGGAAGGGAACCAGTTCTAACTAGCTACCTAAGTAACTAACTGTGTAACTGACACTAGCAGGCAGCTTGTTTACCACTGACAAAGACGGAAGTGAATTACAACTTAATGTTAAAGTCAAGCTAAATGGAAACTTGACTAGATTTTAGAAAAAGATCAACCCCTGAAATTCCCACACTTACCATATTCCTGAGTTAAACACTCTGTCACGCAGCACTCGGTCGAGCAGAACTTCATGTGACTTGTGGTTCGGTTACATTAACCCAGAGGCCGAGAGTTCGAATTCTGTCGTGGCAGTTTGAGAATTGAAAGTCAAAATCTGGAAATAAAAAAGCTGGTTGTCAGTAGAAGTGACCACGAAGCTGCTGGATTACCTAAGTACGCTCATTTATACAGCACCTTTCCTGACCTCACTGTTGCAAAGCACTTGTCAGCCAATTAAGCATCTTTAAAATGTGTACTCACTCTTGTAATGTAGGATAATGTGGGCAGCCCAAGCTGTGTACAGCAAGATCCCACAAACAGCAATGAGATAAAGGACCAGGTAGTCCAATTGTTCACAATTGGCATAAAATTGGTTCATTCATGCCCCTCCAGAGATGGAAACCTGCTGTCCTTACCCAGTCTGGCCCTGTATATGTGACTGAAGTCTTACACTAACATGTTTCACTATTAACTGTCCCTGAAGTGGCCGAACGAACCACTCAGTCGTATGAAACCGGTTCAAGGAGGCGGCCGCCCACCACCAGCACCTTCTCAAGGGGAGACTAGGGACAGGGTAATAAATACCAGCTTTACCAGCGATGCCCACATCCCAAGAATGAATTAGTAACAACTTACAGCCAGTCCTTTCCTCAAAGGGACTGGTGGAAAATCTGAAGCCCACCCACTGGAGACACCAAAACCCATCCAAGCTCAGTAATTATCAACCAGGTTTTCTCGCACCCATTGCCTCCCCCGCAAAGGCTGTGACATTAAAATCCCCGTGTTTCAGTGTTTTGGGTGGCCCCAGTCAGAGTGGTGTCCTCCCCAGGAGAGAGGCCAGCCTACCGGCTGCCGCCTCTCACTCGAGCCCCAGGCTCTCTCCGCGGCCTTGCTCCTGGCCGCTCAGCTCGAACTGGATGGCCCACCTGTGCCGCCGCGCGCCGTTACCAAGCCCCGCCCCCGTAGCCATGGCAACGCCGGCGACCGTTAACCATTACCTGTTCGAAAATATTGATGCGAAAAAAAATCCTCTGACAACCGCCGCTCACGCACTTCGCACACGCGCACCAGCTGCGTTCTGGGCGGGATCCTGATGTCATCGCCGCCATCTTTGTTAGGGATAAAACTCCACCAACGCCATTAAGCCAGGCGAAATGAAGCGCCAAGGCCCAATAGAAAAATGGACAACACTCCCAGATTTCAATTGCTTGTTTGTGGACAACTGTCTTTTGCAAGCTGGGATGGACTTTGCTTGCGTTCTTCTCCACCAAAATATTATGCAGGTATATTTTAATTGTAATGTTGGTTCACTTGTACTCATTTGTCTCCAATTACAAAGATGGCCAACATCTCTGAGCTTGCCATTAGGACTTACAATGGCGGGGCTATTACCCACCATTCCGCGCGGAGGTGAATCTTCCCTAATCTGTTCTCATGAACGGTCACAGACCTGAAATGCGAACACCGCATCTCTCTCCACAGATGCTGCCTGACCTGCTGAGTATTTCCAACGCTTTCTGTTTTTATTTCAGATTTCCATCATCTTGCTTTTATTTGGTGAATCTGCCCTATTCACAATACAGGAGCCCAGCGCGCAGGCGCAGTACTGGACTGCATCTGGAGCATGCGCAGTGTCATTTTGATTGGTGTGCTGGAGACGCTGTTGCAGCGGGTGAGAGTCGGACTGAGGCTGAGCAGGCGGGTCGGGAGGTGATTGTGGGCGCAGGGGAGGAACTGGAGCCGTGAGTGGAAAACTCCATAAACGCCTGGGGTAGGCCTGAGGCCCTGAATAAGAGGCCACAGGCCCCGGGTTTACCCCACGGTGACAGACCCGGGGGAGCGGGGTCACTGGCCGCCATCCTGTACAAGTCTTGGTGAGGGACAGTGATGGATTCAGTAAACTGAGAGATTACAGCGATTGGGAAAGATTGAACAGGGTGGAGCTTTTATATTCCGAAAACAGAAGAGTTAGCGGTGAAATGATAGAGCTCTTTAAAATTATCAATGGGTTGGACAGAGTAGATGTGGAGAGAATGTTTCCACTTGTGAGTGAATCCAAATCCAGGGGCCATGAATACAGTTACTGATAAATCCAATAGGGAAATAAGGAGAGATTTCTTTACTCAGAGTGCGTAGAATGTGGAAGTGGTTGTGGCAAGTAAGTTGGGATGCTTTCAAAAGGAAACAAAGGGAATAAAACGGTCTACTGAAAGGCTGAAATGAGATTGATGGAATGGGAGCAAACATACGAATTAGGAGCAGCAGTAGGTCATTTGGCCCCTTCGAGCCTGCTCTGTCATTTAATAAGATCATGGCTGATCTGATTGAGGCCTCGACTCCACTTTCCCGTCTACTCCCGATATCCTTTGACTCCCTTGTTTGTCAAGAACTTATCTACCTCTGCTTTAAAAATATTCAATGACCTTGGCTGCACCGCGGATTGGGGAAGAGAGTTCCAAGGACTCTCAACCCTCTGAAAGAAAATATTTCTCCTCATCTTTGTCTTAAATGGGTGACCCTTTATTTTTAAACTGTGTCCCCTAGTTTTAGTCTCTCCCACAAGGGGACGCATCCACCTGTCAAGTCCCCTCAGGATCTGATATGTTTCAATAAGATCACCTCTCATTCTTCTAAACTCCAATGGATACAGACTCAATTTGTCCAACCTTTCTTTATAAGATACCCCCTCCCCCTGCACCCCCCCCCCCCCCCCCAATCCCAGGTATCAGTCGAGTGAATCTTCTCTAAACTACCTCTAATGCATTTATATCTTTTCTTAAATGAGATCGAAACTGTACACAGTGGTTCATATCTGGTCTCACCAATAGCAAAACGTTGCAACTTTTAAATTCCATTCCCCTTGCAATAAATGACAACATTCCATTTGCCTTCCTACTAACTTGCTGCATCTGCATACTAACCTTTTGTGATTAATGTACCAGGACACCCAGATCCCTCTGTACCTCCGAGTTCTGCAATCTCTCTCCATTTAAATAATAATGCTACTTTACTATTCTTCCTACCAAAGTTCACATTTTCCCTCATTATACTCCATTTGCCAAATTCTTCCCCACTCCCTTAACCTATCTGTATCCCTTTGCAGACTCCTTGCCCTCGTCACAACTCAGTCCCTTCATGAGGTGTATAAGAACTAGCACAGACTAGTTGGACTGAATGGCATGTTTGTCGACTGTGTATTCTATATTATCTTTTACAGGAATTAGTAGAGGGGGATTTGCAGACAAGAAACAAACCAAACATCTTGGCAAGATCTGACAGAGTCACTCGATTCATCAAAACCTGAATATCATTAGCCTCTGAATGTGGAAGGAGAAATGTTTGTCTATTCTGTCTGTGGGAAAAGGAAAAGCACTGAAACACGCACACCCGAGTGAGTGTTCCAGTGCACTGACTGTGGACAGAGCCTTAACCAGTTCCACAGCCTAAAAAAACAACACAGCAGTCACAGTGAGGAACTGTACCCGTGTTCACTGTGTGGTTGAGGCTTCAACTGATATCCAACCTGGAGAGACACAAGGTCACCTGCACCATGGAGAAACCATGGAAATGTGGGGACTGTGGGAAGGGACTCAGTTCCCCATCGCAACTTGAAATTCATCGACGTACTCACACTGGGGAGAGGCCATTCATCTGCTCTGAGTGTGGGAAGGATTCACTCAGTTGTCACACCTTCTGAGACACCAGCAAGTTCAGACAGGGGAAGGGAAGGGATTCCCCAATCCATTCACCCTGTGGATACACCAACTTGTTCACACTGATAAGAGACCTTTTAAATGTTTTGGCTGTGAGAAGAGATTTAAAAGTAAAAGCTATCTGTTGACACATCAGCGAGTTCACACCGGGTGAGGCCGTTCACCTGCTCTGTGTGTGGGAAGGGATTTGCCAATTCAGAGAAACTGCAGAGGTACCAGCGAGTTCACTTGTGACTGCAGAACCCTTATTGTCACTATCCCTTGTTATTTAACTTTGTTCCCTAGATCTGATTGATTAATTGAACACTGACTGTAATTATATGATAAACTATAAAATTAGCTTTAGTTTTATGCTAATTAATTGATCTAGTCTTACTCTATATGATTAATGCAGTGACCAGATCTGTACACAGTTCTCTAGCTGTAGGAAGGGTCTAACGAGTGTTTTATACAGTTCAAGCATAGTCTCCTTGCTGTTATACTTTAGGACTCGACGTATAAAGGAAAGTAACCCCTGTTCCTTCTTGACCACCTTATCTACCTGTCCTACTGCCTTCAGGTATCTGTTGATATGCACTCCAAGGTCCTTCTGTTGCTCCACACTTTGGAGGATCCTACATTCTCGGTGCATTCCCTTGCCTTGTCTGCCCTCCCCAAATGCATTACCTCGCACTTCTCCGAGTTGAATTCCATTTGCCTCTTTTCTGCCCACCTGACCAGTTCACTGATATCTCCCTGGTGTCTGCAGCTTTCTTCCTCACTGTCAACCGCACAACCAATTTTTTTATCATCTGCAAACCTGTTAATCATGGTCTCCTACACTTAACTCTAAATCATTGATATACACCACAAACAGTCAGTGCCCTACTACTGAGACCTGTGGAACTCCAACTGGAAACAGGCTTTTAGACATGACTCAGCCCTGGAGTAACGGCAGCAATAAAAGAGGATTTTTAAAAGTTTCTTTCATGGGTTGTGGGCATCACTGGCAAGGTCAGCATTTGTTTCCCATCCCCAATTGCCCTTGACGTCTGAGTGGCTTGCTAGGCTATTTCAGAGGACAGTTAAGAGCCTTCCACGTTGCTGTGGGCCTGGAGTCACATGTAGGCCAGACCAGGTAAGGACAGCAGATTTCCTTCCCTAAAGGACATTAGTGAACCAGATGGCTTTTTATGACGATCAATGTTAGTTTCATGGCACCATTACTGAGACTAGTTTTTGATTCCAGATTTTTATTAATTAATTGTATTTAAATTCCACCAGCTGCCATGAAATGGCAGGTTTAAGTTTCCAGTCTGAAAATGACTGTAGGAATTATTCTACGAAGACGTAACATCTTTGTGTGACAGTCCTGAGTCAACCATTTTAAGAGTTTTTTTAAAATAGACCCGTTTAAAATAATTTCAAGTCTGTATTAAAACAGCAGATGGAAGAGTTCACAGGAGCCTCTTAACAGCTGGTACAATTATGCAACAGACTTTTGCTCTTCAGATTGTCACAAAAGTTGTCTGTGTGCCTTTAAGACTGAGAAAAAAGATTTCACTGTGAATAGTGAATGCTGAACTGTGCAGAAATCCAATACATGCTGGAGAACAGCTTAATCAAACCTAGTCAAAGCAGCTGGAGTTCACCAATAGTAGTAGTGCCTAAACCTGATGGGTCAACTGACTTTGCATAGACTACAGAAAAGTCAATGCAGTAACAAAGGCAGACTCCTACCCAATTCCTCACTTGGAAGACTGTATTGACAGAGGGGCAGTGCCATGTTTCTTACAAAGATAGATTTCTTCAAGGGATACTGGCAAATTCCTTTAATACCGCAAGCTAAGGAAGAATCAGCTTTTATCACACTGGATGGGGTATTCCAGTGTCAAGTGATGCTTGAAATGGATACTCGATAAACTTCATCAGTCATGACCACTGTTCCTAACTGTGCAGCTCACCTTGCTGAGCTGCTGGTCTATAGGGACACTTGCAAGGAACGCATGAAACAACTGGGAAACTATGTATGGAAAGTTGCAATTGGCTGATTGGGAGAACCTTTGTGGAAAAATTTAAAACCAAAATGTCAGCGTATTCAGATGGAGTTTATTGTTAAAGCCTTATTGCTTGAAAATTGAACACTTTTCAGGAAAAAAACAATGTTATCGCAGGTGCTTTGTCACAAATTTAACTTACATGAGTAAAAATGGCACAAAGTTGCGTTAACTACCAATAGAGTGAATGAGGGGGCATGTGTGTGAAAATATGTTTTAAAAGTTTTCAACTTCTGTTTTTACATTGTAATGAAACGCATTCAAGAACGGCATTTCATTTTACCAAGGGCAGAGGTGTTACAAGAGTTTTGTTTTGGTATTGAAAACTTAGAATTCTGCGTGTTTTTAAAAAAAACTGAGAAAATGATTTTTCTGTGGACATTGATTGCTTAACTTGGTGGGTTTGAACTGAGTGAAATACCTGTTTCAAACAACTCGGCAGAGGAATGACAGATCAAGATTTATGATTGTCATGTGACTTTACTGTTGAAGTTTAGTTTCACTTTTGGATTGTGAAAAAACCAGTGATTTGGACAAGGAAGGAGCTGGCATTTTGGAAATCTGGCTGTGACCTGCCTGGAGACCTGAGAAATGACCCCTCTCTGTAAAGGAAACCTGCATCTCTTGAAAAGAAATTCTGCACTTGAAAGATGACAGATTTCTATGCCTCCTGTCCCTTAAGAATTCCATCATCCAGTGTGATTCCTTTTACTCCTGTGTTTTGGGAAACCCTGGAACCTGCAGAAAGCTTCGACTGCTGTGTTGTTCTGTGAGTCCTGAGCAGACTGGTTGCTGAACCCCTGCTGAAAGACCTGTGTAATACCTGCTGCAAATTGCCTTGAATGCCTACCCATCACAGACTCTTCATCAACCTCGCCTGGAGACACTTCAAGTGACATCTGACTCTGGGACACCACACCGTACCAGAAACGTCCCACCAGAACATGATAAACTCAATCATTTTAATGTTTCCTTTTTATTCCTAAGAAACAGCTGTATACCAAAAATCCTTTTCCCCAGTTAACTGTTTTCTTTAATGTATGTGTGCATGAGGGCTAGGAAGAATAAGGAGTTTTTAAAAATCGTTCCATATATAGGTTTATCTCGTTAGTAGTTAAGACTTGTTATGCTGTTGTTTAAAGAAACCCGGTTTGGTGTGCTTTATTCTGGGAGACAAATAAAGTGTCTAATTTGGCTATTCTTTGGTAAGTGGAAAACTTTCTTGATAGGCAGTGACCTGTGGAGTAGTGGGACTGAATTAACAGTGCATTACTCCCGCCTTGGTAATAACAACAGCAAATGTACCAGTCTTTTGAAATTATTATAATTTTTTACAATTCTTCACTTTGGTTCTGTATTTTCATTGCTGTACTTCTCATGAGTGTGATAACATGGTTCAGTCTTGGATGTGATTAACAGCAGAATGCAATCACTCTCGTTACTTGTGAAATCGCTCATGTGTCAGCAGGAGCCATGAATGAGCAAATCTCTTCCCACACACGAAGCAGATGAACGGTTTCTCCCCGGTGTGAACTCGTTGGTGTTTCAGCAGGTTGAATGAATCAATGAATCCCTTCCCACACACGGAGCAGGTGAATGGCCTCTCCCCAGTGTGAACTCGCTGGTGTGTCAGCAGGGTGGATGAACAAGCAAATCCCTTCCCACATGTGGAGCAGGTGAATGGCCTCTCCCCAGTGTGAACTCGCTGGTGTCTCAGCAGGTGGGATGACCGAGTGAATCCCCGCCCACACTCTGAGCAGATGAACGGCCTCTCTCCAGTGTGAATGCGTTGGTGTACGGTGAGGTCGCTTGATCGCTTGAATCCAGTTCCACATTGAGAGCAGCTAAACGGTCTCTCGTCAGTGTGAACACGTTGATGGGACCTCAATTGAGCAGAACGTTTATAGCAATTCCCACAGTCTGGACATTTAAAAGGTTTCTTCCTAGCATGAACTACTCGGTGCTGCCGGAGGTTGGCTGACGCGGTGAATCCCTTCCCACACACTGAGCAGGTAAACAGCCTCTCCAGGGTCTGACTGTGTGGATGAGTTTCCAGCTCAACTGGATAATTGAATCCCTTTCCACAGCCCCCATATTTACACGGTTCCTCCCCGGTGTGACTGTGCTTGTGTCTCAACAGGCCACATGATCGACTGAAACCTCGTCCACACACTGAACACGTGTATGGTTTGTCTCCATTGTGATTGGTGCTTTTTCCTTCCATGCTCAAAATCTGATGATATTCAGGTTACGATAAATTGGGCGACTCCATCAAATCATGATGTGCTGCTTGGTTTGAGTTTCCCAACTGCAAATCCTCCCCTTCTAATACCCTGTGAAACTGATTTAAAACAAGAAAAAGGGAGTGTGAGAGAACTCACAAAAACACAAAGGCACCGTGTGAAATTGTGATGAATAAATCTGTGGGGTAATTTATGGGGCCGGCCCTTCGGATTGTCGTAAAAAACCAACTAGTTCATTAATGTCCTTCAGGGAAGGGAACCTGCCACCCAGTCTGGATCTACAGAAGACTGCCCTCTATGGGAGGAGGGAGAGAGAGGGCGAGGTGGCAGGGACAGGGAGTGAAGGGGAGGGTTTTCATATATCTACAACTTGACCAGAGTATTGGCAGAACATACCAAACTCTCAACTTCCACCACCTAGAAGGACGAGAGCAGCAGGTGTATGTGAACACCATCACCTCCAAGTCACACACTGTCCTGACTTATCTGACATCCAGTACTGGATGAACAGAAATGTCCTCCAATTGAACATTGGGAAGAGCGAAGCTATTGTCTTCGGTCCCTGCCACATACTCCACTGCCTAGTCACTGACTCCAACCCTTTCCTGGCAATTGTCGGAGGCTAAACCAAATGGCTCATTACCTTGGTGTCATATTTGACCCCAAGATGAGCTTACAAATGCATATCGGCGTCATCATTCATACCGCCTATTTCCATCTCAGTCACATAAGAATATAAGAAACAGGAGCCAATGTAGGCCATTCGGCCCCTCGAGCCTGCTGTGCCATTCAATATGATCATGGCTGATCTGACTGTGGCCTTGACTCCACTTTCCTGCCTGCCTCCCCATAACACTTGTCAACCAAAATCTGTCTAACTCAACCGTGAATATATTCAATGACCCAGCCTCCACAGCTTGCTGGGGAAGGGAATTACAAGCACTAAATTCCTCCTCATCTCCCTCTTTAAATGGGAGACCCCTTAATTTGAAACTGAGCCCTGTATTTCCAGATTCCCCACGAGGGGGAACATCCTCTCAGCATCTACCCTGTCAAGCCCCTTCCAAGTAATAGACATTCCAATTAGATCAATCATCTAAACTGCAATGAATATTGGCCCAACCTGCTCACCCTCTCCTCATAAGACAAACCCTTCATCGTCTGACCTCGCCACTGCCTCAGCTCAACTGCCTTTGAAATTTACATCAATGCATTTGTTATCATTCAGCTTGACTATCCTAACACACTCCTGGCTGGCCTCCCACATTCTACTCTCTGTAAACTTCAGATAGTCGAAAACTCTGCTGCTTACGTCCTTACTCGAACCATGTCCTGTTCACCCATCACCACTGTGCTCGTTGACCTATATAGGCTCCCAGTGAAGCAGCACCTCAAGTTAAAAATTCTCATCCTTGTTTTCATATCCCTGCATGCCCTCACCCCTCACTATCTCGATAATCTCCTCCAGCCCTACAACCCTCAGATATAAGGGTTCACCTAATTTTATTTTCTTCATTCACGGGATCTGGGCGTTGCTGGCCACACTGGCATTTATTGCCCATCTCTGATTGCCCTTGAGAAGGTGGCGGTGAGTTGCCTTCATAAACCGCTGCAGTCCATGTGGGATAGGTACACTCAGAGTGCTGTCGGAAGAGAGTTCCAGGATTTTGACCCAGCAATAGAAAAGGAATGGTGATATAGTTCCAAGTCAGAATGATGTGTGGCTTGGAGGGGAACGTGTAGGTGGTGGTGTTCCCATGCAATAAAAACAGAAAATGCTGGAAATATTCAGCTGGTCAGGCAGCATATGTGGAGAGAGAAGCAGTATCAATGTTTCAGGTCTGTGACCTTTCATCTGCTGCCCTTGTCCTTCAAGGTGGTAGAGATCACGGGTTTGGAATGTGCTGTCAGAGGAGTCTTGATGTGTTGCTGCAGTGCATCTTGTAGATGGTACACGCTGCTGCCACTGTGCATCAGTGGTGGAGGGAGTGAATGTTTGTGAATGGGATGCCAATCAAGTGGGCTGCTTTGTCCTGGGTGGTGTCGAGTGTCATGCAGGCCCCCACCTGCCAAGTATGAGGCACATTAATTTGGCCACATGGACATGAAATTTCACATTGTTGCTGGGCAGAGAAGGCCTATTACACGGGGTTGCCAGGCCCCTGGCTAGAAAAACATTTTTACATATTAACAGACAGTGTTTGGGAACAAAGGAGCTCTCCCCTGCTCCAATACAATCCACAAACATGTCGTCAGACCAGTTTGTCACATGACTAACTGGCTGTTGCAGAGCTTGAACTGAAAGTTTTAAATTGGAGAGACAGTGTTTGAATTGGCAGAACGCAGAATGCTCTGGGTCTGAAGAAGACCTCCTGCCTGTCTGCTTGCTCCCATCTCTTTCTCACGGACTTCAAAAACCCACCGAAGACACTTGAACCCCAAGAGACAAAAGTCTCCTACATCGAACAAGGTTTAAGAATACTGGGCCCCAACAGATCTACCTACAAGCAAGGACTCTACAGTGAGCTTGAAGACCCAGAACAAAAACTCTTCAGATATTGCCTCAAACTTTTCCACTTTTTTTCTTCTCTCTTTCTGTTCCTATCAGCATGTGTGTATCGCGTATGCATGCTAGCGTGGGCGCGTTGTGTATCCGTAGGAGTCAACCAAATTAGAGTTTCAGTTTAATAAATTTCACTTTTCTTTAAACCTAAGAAAACCTGTGTGTTTGCTGGTTTCTTTGCCATATAATTGGAAAACAGTGAACAGGGTTCACCAATGGGGAGCTAAAAACACGGTGTGTTTAAAATTTAAACCCTGTTACAGTAAGACCAGGTGAAGGCTGAAAAGGAACCCGAGACCTCTTTCTCACATGGTCGTAACACGAGCTTCTTGAGTGGTTTTGGAGCTGCACCCATCCAGGCAAGTGGATGGTGTTCCATCACACTCCTGACTCATAACTTGTAGACGGTGGACAGGCTCTGGGGAGTCACTGGTGAGGTACTCACTGCAGAATTCCCAGCCTCTGACATACTCTCGTAGCCACAGAAAAGCCTGGCTACCCAACCCGAACCCAACTAGAGCCGACTACAGGTGTCGGGTTCGGGTCAGGTCGAGTCGGATCGAGATTCCAAGTCCAGCATTCGGGTTCAGGTCGGGCTGGACACTGCTTCCGGGAAGTCACGGGATCAGGCTTACCCATGATTCCCCACAACTCCATCTTCAGGACTAGCCTGCTGCCGGAACAGATATTCGTGTCGTGTCGGATCAGATATGAAAAATAATTAAAGGGGTCGGGTTCGGGTTGGCTGTGGTTGGGTCAACTTTTAATTTTATACCCGAGCCAGGCTTTAAGCCACAGTATTTACCTGGCTGGTCAAGATCAGTTTCTGGTCAATGGTCACCTCCCAAGGATGTTAATAGCAGGGGATTCAGCGATGGTGATGCCATTGAACATCAAGGGGAGATGGTTAGATGTTTTTCCTTGTTTGAGATGGTCATTGTCTGGCACTTGTGTGGCGTGAATGTTACTTGACATTTATCAGCCCAAGCCTGGATGTTGTGCAGGTATTGGTGCATCTGGATACGGACTGCTTCAGTATCTGAGGAGTCGCGAATGGTGCTGAACATTGTGTAATAATCAGTAAACATTCCCACTTCTGACCTTATGGTGGAGGGAAGGTCATTGATGGAGCAGCTGAAGATGGTTAGGCCCAGGACATTACCCTGAAGAACACCTGCAATGACATCCTGGGACTGAGATGATTGACCTCCAACAATCACAACCATCTTCCTTTGTGCTAGGTATTTCTCCAAGCAGCTCAAGGAAAAGCACCTCATCTTTCAATTGGCGCTTCAGTCTTCTGGATTCAACAATGAGTTCAACAATTTCAGATAATTTGTTGCAATTCAGTGGGATGTAAACAGTAACCCTGGCACTTACCAGCACCTTCAGGATCGATGGTGGGAAACCCCCTATGTACAGATTGAAAATAAAATCAATGTCTGCAAATTCTCCCCCTCTAATACCCTGTAAAAGGAGTCTATAATAATCATCACTGTAAGTCCAGGATAGAAATTCAGAACACACAATTCTAGTTTCTATAGAACATTTTCTCCTCTCTTGTTTGAAATAGAGTCATTGTTATACAGCACAGAAACAGGTCCTTCAGCCCATCATGCCTGTGCTGCCCATTAAGCACCTATCCTAATCATATTTTCCAGCACTTGGCCCATAGCCTTGTATGCTATGGCGTTTCAAGTGCTCATCTAAATACTTCTTAAATGTTGTGAGGGTTCCTGCCTCTACCACCTCTTCAGGCAGTGCGCTCTAGATTCCAACCACCCTCCGGGTGAAAAATCTTTTCCTCAAATCCCCTCTAACCTCCTGCCCCTTACCTTAAATCTATGCACCCTGGTTACTGACCCCTCCGCTAAGGGAAAAAGTTTCTTCCGATCTATGCCGCTCAGAATTTTGTATACCTCAATCAGGTCCCCCCTCAGTGTTCTCTGCTCTAAGGAAAACAACCCTAGCCTATCCAGTCTCTCTTCATAGTTGAAATACTCCAGCTCAGACAACATCCTGATGAATCTCCTCTGCACCCTCTCCAGTGCAATCACATCCTTCCTATAGTGTGGTGACCAGAACTGTACACGGTACTCCAGCTGTGGCCTAACTAGCATTTTATACATCTCCATCATAACTTCCCTGCTCTTATATTCTATGCCTCGGCTAATAAAGGCAAGTATCCCATATGCCTTCCTGACCACCTTATCTACCTGTGCTGCTGCCTTCAGTGATCTATGGACAACTACACCAAGGTTCCTCTGTACTTCCTAGGGTCCTACCATCCACTGTATATTCCCTTGCCTTGTTAGTCCTCCCAAAATGCATCACCTCACACTTCTCAGGATTAAATTCCATTTGCCACTGCTCCACC
This sequence comes from Heterodontus francisci, assembly GCF_036365525.1. Lineage (NCBI taxonomy): Eukaryota > Metazoa > Chordata > Chondrichthyes > Heterodontiformes > Heterodontidae > Heterodontus > Heterodontus francisci. The sequence continues at coordinate 5,853,511 of NC_090404.1, read as the reverse complement.
CATCTATATTGTCCTATAATCTAAGGCTTTCCTCCTCACTATTTACAACACCGCCAATTCCCGTGTCATCTGCAAACTTACTGATCATACCACATCTAAATCATTAATGTACACTACGAACAGCAAGAGTACCAGCACCAATCCCTGCAGAACACCCTGCAGTATCCCTGTTGCCCCAAAGCTGTAAATCCCCGTCCCACACACTCTCCCTCCTCCTTGTGCTGAAATCCAAAGCCGCTGCACCATTTCTTTCCTCCACTGCCAGTTTTCTCCCTCCCTCTACTCTGACTGGGTTCAGTTCTCCAGCCCCTGTGTTGCAGAGTGAGAATCAAATCAATGAGTCAATGATTTTTCTCTCCTGGTCACAGGGAGCCTGAAGCCCCGCCTACTCTCTGTGTCGTCACGAAGATGGCCACGAAGATGACTCTCACCTGCTGGAAATGTGTTTACGGCATTCGCACAGCTCCGATCAAAGTGGCACTGCGCCTGCGTACTGGCATCCAGCAGTAAATACAGTCACTGTCCACCACCTATTGCAAATTCTATCTTAAAACTGTATGGAGATCTTAATCATTAAGAGAAATGGTGCACGGTTTTACTACTGTATAACTCATTGGTTAGGCCACAACTTGAGTATTGTGTACAGCTCTGGTTACCTCATTACAGAATGGACATGAGATACATTGTCGCTGATTGACATTTTAAACTAGCTGAAAAACTGGCTTTTGACAGATACGCAGACAGACAGCTGGACCAACATATACTGAAGGAAATGAGAGCTCTCTGTTTATTTAAACCCTATTTATTATACTCTCAGAATTCTGATGTCAAACCAGATTAATTTCTTAAAAGAAGAAAAGGAATTGGTTAAACTACTGAACTCTAATTGTTAAAATTCATCACTGGGAAAGAAGAGCATCAATTCAACTGCTTCGGAGTTCCCGAAGAAGGGTCACTGACCCGAAACATTAACTCTGCTTCTCTTTTCACAGATGCTGCCAGACCTGCTGAGTGGTTCCAGCATTTCTTGTTTTTAATTCAACTGCTGAATTAGGCTAAGGACTGTTCTACTGTTGAATAACCCTTTTTTCCTCATCGGACGGCTGTGTGGACATCAAGCAACCTTGGACTATTCCACATTGGAAGATTTCACTTTGGCAGGAACATAAATATGCAAAGACACTAATTTTTTCTATTTTTAATGTTGTTTATATCTTAATAGAGTTTAAGAATTTAGTTTTTCTAATTAAACAGTTAATTTGTTGATCTAAAGACACCTGGTTTAGTTAGCCTCATTCCAGTGTTAATAGATGGTAGAATTTAGCTGGGTCTTACTTTAATTTGGAAAGTTTAAAATGATATGTTAGGCGATCTGTGTAGGGATGGGACTGAATCAATAGTGTGTTTCTCCCACCACATCAGAATCATATAACTTGATTGGAGGCCTTGTCTTGAGCGGTCAGACGTAACATTCCTGAGTCCAAATCGTTTATGTAAATTGTCAATAACAGTGGTCCCAGCATTGCTGCCTGTCGAACACCACTTCCCACCTTTTGCCAGTCTGAGAAATTAGTCTAAACCCCTACTGTCTGTTTTCTGTTTTGTAACCAGCTTGGTATCCATAACTGTACAATCTGCAAGGTGACCATGATCAGGCTGTGTGGAGTGCAGGGTCAGGCAGCAGAATGGATGGAAAGATGATGACTAAATAGAAATCAGGGGATTGTATTTACGGAGACTGTACAGACTAGAGACACAGTGCACCAGTGGTGAGGAGGTGGGTATTGATTCCTGTCACACGGGCTCTATCAAAGAAGACTTCTCTGATTTGTAGTTCTGGGATGGGCGGGGTCCATGGGGCTTTGGCTGAAGCCTATCTTCCATGGTCTTGTCTGTGCTCAGGTGGCCCTGGGGAAGGAGGATCCAGTGTCTGTGTACGCTTGGTGACTTCCACAACCATGGCAAAGATCAAACTGCACATTCACATTTTGATTTAACTATTTCTGTGCATCATTGTATTGCTATTGTTGTTTGTTTCATATTTGTGATGCATTAGGGCACTTATCGTAATCGTTTTTGTTTTTATTCCATGACACTGGGTCAAGTTCACCTCAATTTGTTCATGGGATGACGGTGTCGTTGGCCAGGCCAGAATTTATTGCCCATCTGTAATTGCCCTTGAGAAGGTGGTGGTGAGCTGCCTCCTTGACCTGCTGCTGTCTGTGTGGGGTGCAGATACACCAACAGTGCTGTTAGGAAGGGAGTTGCAGGATTTTGACCCAACGACAGTGAAGGAACGGCGATATAGTTCCAAGTCAGGATGGTGTGTGGGTTAGAGGGGAAATTGCAGATTGTGGTGTTTCCATGCATCTGTTGCTCCTTGTCCTTCGAATTGGTAGAGGTTGCGGGTTTGGAAAGTGCTGTTGAAGAAGGCTTGGTGAGTTGCTGTCGTGCATCTTGAATATGGTACACACTGCTGCCACTGTACGTTAGTGATGAGGGATTGAATATTGAAGGTAGTGGCTGGGGTGCTAATCAAGTGGGCTGCTTTGTCCTGGATGGTGTTGAGCTTCTTGAGTGTTATTGGAACTGCACCTATCCAGGCAAGTGCAGAGTATTCCATCACACTCCTGACTTGTACCTTGTAGATAGTGGACAGGCATTGCGGAGACTGGAGGTGAGTTACTCGCCACAGAATTGCCAGCCTCTAACCAGCTCTTGCAGCCACAGTATTTATGTGGCTGGTCCACTTAAGTTTCTGGTCAATGGTGACCCTCAGGATGTTGATAGTAGCTGACGATAATGGCACTGAACATCAAGGGGAGATATTTGAATTCTCTCTTGTTGGAGATGGTCATTGCCTGGCACTTGTATGATGCAAATGTTACTTGCCACTTATCAGCCCAGCCTGGATGTTGTCCAGGTCTTGCTGCAACTGGACACGGGCTGTTTCAGTATCTGAGGAGTTACGAATGGTGCTGAACATGTCCAATCATCAGCGAACATCCCCACTTCTGGCATTATGATGGAGGGAACATCATTGATGAAGCAGCTGATGATGGTTGGGCCTAGGTCACTACCCTGAGGAACCCCTGCAGTGATATCCTGGGACTGAGATGATTGACCTCCAACAACCACAACCGTCTTTGTGTTAGGTATGACAACAACCAGCTGAGAGTTTCCCCCCTGATTCCCATTGACTCCAGTTTTGCTTGGGCTTCTTGATACCATACTCGGTCAACTGTTGCCTTGATATCAAGGGCAGTCACTCTCACCCCACCTCTGGAGTTCAACTCTTTTGTCCATGTTTGAACCAAGGCTGTAATGAGGTCAGGAGCTGAGTGACTCTGGCAGAACCCAAACTGAGAGTCAGTGAGAAGGTTATTCCTGAACAAGTGCTGCTTGACAGCACTGTCGATGATCCCTTCCATCACTTTCCTGATGATCAGGAGTGGACTAATAGGGTGGTAATTGGCCAGGTTGAATTTGTCCTGCTTTTTGTGTACAGAACATATCTGGACAATTTTCCACATTGCCAGGTATATGCCAGTGTTGTAAATGTACTGGAACAGCTTGGCTAGGGGCACGGCTAGTTCTGGAGCACAAGTCTCTAGTATCAATGCCGGAATGTTTCAGTGACCAGTGCCTTCAGCCATTTCTTGATATCATGTGGAAAGAATTGGATTGGCTGAAGACGGGCATCTGTGATGCTGGGGACCTTAGGAGCTGAAGATGGCTGCAAATGCTTCAGCCTTGTCTTTTGCTCTGATGTGCTGGGCTCCCCCATCATTGAGGATGGGGATATTTGTGGAACTTCCTCCTCTCTGTTAGTTGTTTGATTGTCCACGGCCATTCATGACTGGATGTAGCAGGACTGCACAGCTTAGATCTGATCCATTGGTTATGGGATTGCTAAGCCCTGTCTATTGCATGCTGCTTGTGCTGTTTGGCATGAAAGTAGTCCTGTGTTGTAGCTTCAACAGGCTGACACCTCATTTTTAGGTATGCCTGGTGCTGCACTCTTTATGGAACCAGGGTTGGTCCTTCAACTTGGTGGTAATGGTAGAGTGGCGGATTTCCCAAGCCACGGAGTTACAGATTGTGGTCGAATACAATTCTGCTGCTGCTGATGGCCCATAGCGCCGCTTGGATTCCCATTGTGAGTTTCTAGATCTGTTCAAAATCTATCCCCTTGCTTCCCCCAGTGCTTCTTCCAATTGGTATTCAACCATGGAGAAACACTGATTCATCAGCTGAGGTAGGGGGGTGCGGCCGTAGGCGGTAATCAGCAGGAGGTTTCCTTGCCCATTTCTGACCTGGTGCCATGAGACTTCATGGGGTCCGGAGTCACTGTTGAGGAGTCCCAGGGCAACTACCTCCCGCCACTGTGTATATCCACTGTGCCGCCACCTCTGGTGGGTCTGTCCTGCTGCTGAATATGACTATGTCAGGCCATTGCTTGACGAGTCTGTTGGACAGGTCTCGCAATTTTGGGACAAGCCCCCAGCCTGTTAGTCAGGAGGACGGCAGACGACAAGGCTGGATTTGCCGTTGTCGTTTCTGGTGCCTAGGCCATTGCTGGGTTTCATTCCTTTTCTTAGACTTTATGGTGGTTTGATGCAACTGAATGGCTTGCTAGACCATTTCAGAGGGCAGCTGTGAGTCAACGACATTGCTGAACAGGTAGTGAAAAAGGCACAATCTTAATTTAATGACCAAAAAATGAATTTTCACTTCATCATTTGGAGTTTTTAACCATGGTGTGTTTACTCGGAACTGCCCGGGGATGAGAAAGTGCCCTTTCAATGACTACACTACCTCAGAGAGTAATGGCAGATTGATTACCTAGAATTCCTCGCGGGTCAGATAGTCCCCTAGGAAAGACGAAAGGAAACCAGTGCGTCGGCGCGGTGGGGAGGGGGAGGAAATTGCTGGGCAGTGCCCCGAGCATGCGCAGTCCATTGGTGAAGACTGACTGCAGTGGAACAGGCGGCTCAGGAGGAGATTGTGGGTGCAGAGGAGAAATTGGAGCCGTTGCTGGGCTGGGAAGGTTCATCAACACCTAGGATAGGCCTGAGCCCCCGAATAAGTGCTCCGTGGTGACAGGCCCGGGGATGAGGGGACGCTGGCCGCCATCTTGTGAGTTGGAGTCAGGGCACAGCGGGGAGACGTGCCTTCTTCCGCTGGCAGGCCCGGGTTACCCTGGCAACCTTCCGCCATCTTCGTAGAGGAAGGAGGGCGCACGCGTGGCCATCTTGATGAGGGAGAGAGTGGGCGGGGCTTCAGGGTCAAAAGCGAAAATCTGGGTGGAAAGAGAAATTGCTCGAAATCCTCAGCTGGTCAGACAGCATCTGTGGACAGAGAAACAGAGTTAACGATTCAGGTCAGTAACTTTTCATCAGAAGTGGGAAAGTTGGAGATGTAACAGGCTTTAAACAAATGCAGAGGCAAGGAAAGGGGGAGGGGATGGGGAGGGGGAGGAAAGAACAAAAGGGGTCAGTGATAGGGTCGAAGGCAGAAGAGATTAAATAGCAACAGAGAGGATGGTGCAAGACAGAAGAACATGGTAATGGGACAGATAAAGAAACACAAGATGACTTTAGAGGATACGTAACTGGCAGCAGCAGAATCATTACCAACACTTGCTGCAAGTCTGAAAAAATAGGAGCAGTGGTTCTGATCTGAAATTGTTGATCTCAATGAGTCTGGAAGAGACGATCATTGACTCATTTCTTTTGTCACTCTGCACTCTGGGGGTTTCTCACCATTTTCTCTCCTCCTACATTTAAAGACGCCCCCTGCCCAGTTGTGAATTTCTATCCTGGACTGACAGTGATAGCTTCTGTACCCTTTTACAGGGTATTAGAAGGGGAGGATTTGCAGACTGAAAGCTCAAACCAAACATCACATCAAGCTCTGACAGTCACTCGATTCATCAGGACCTGAATATCATTGGCCTTTGAATGTTGAAGCAAAAAGGTTTGTGTGCTCTGTCTGTGGGAAAAGGTTTCCAGTATCAGTGGGACTGGAAAAGCACTGAGATTAGATCACACCTGGAGTAGTGTGTTCAGTTCTGGACACCAGACAACAGGAGGGATATATTGGCCTTTGAGGGAGTGCAGTGCAGATTTACCTGAATGATACCTGGATTCCAAGAGTTGAATTAGAAGGAGAGTTTACACAAATATGTCATACTGTCATTATGGCTGAGACGTAGGCCATTCAGCCCATTGAATCCATGCCAAATCTCTGTCAAGTAATCTAATCAGTCTCATTCTCCTGCTCTGCTCCCACACGTTTATTTCCCTCAAGTGCCTATCCAATTTGCTTTGGAAATCAGTGATTGTCTCTGTTTCCACCACCCTTGGAGGCAGCAAGATCAAGGTCATTATCACTCACTGTTTAAAAAAAGCTTCTAGCTCACATCCCCCCGATATCTCTTGCCCAAAGACTTAAATCTGTGCCCCCTAGTCCTTGTACCATCAGCTAATGGGAATAGCTTTTGTTTGTCGACCTTATCTAAACCTATCATAATCTTGTACACCTCCTTTACTTCAAGGAGAACAACTCCAGCTTCTTCAACCTAGCCTTGTAGCTAAATTCCCCTCTCCCGAGAACCATTCTGGTAAATCTTCTATGCACCCTGTCAAGGACCTTCACATCCTTCTGAAAGCATGGTGACCAGAACTGGATGCAGAAACTCTCGTTGTGGCCGAACCAGAGCTTTATAAAGAATATATATATATTCTTCACTAACTACTCTCTCAATATGTCCTGGCACTTTCAAAGATCAATGGACATGCACTCCCAGGTCCTTCTGTTCCTGCACACTCTTTTAAACTTTGCCATTAACTATATAATACCTTTCCCTATTTGTTCTGCCAAAATGCTACAAGAGCAGGTCAACAACACTCAAGAAGTTCGACACCATCCAGACAAAGCAGCCCACTCGATCGGCACCCCCATCCACCACCTCCTTACACATTCAATCCCTCCACCACTGGTGTACAGTGGCAGCAATCTGTACCATGTATAAGATGCACTGCAGCAACTTACCAAGGCCTCCCCCGACAGCACCCGCGACCTCTACCACCTGGAAAGACAAGGGCAGCAGATGCATGGGAACACCACCACCTGCAAGTTCCCCTCCAAGCCACACACCATCCTGCCTTGGAACTATATCACCGTTCCTTCACTATCACTGGGTCAAAATCCTGGAAGTCCCTTCTTAACAGCACTGTGTACCGACACCACACAGACTGCAGCAGTTCAAATAGGCGGCTCACCAACAAGGGCATTTCGGGATGGGTAATAAAAGTTGTCCTTGCCAGCAATGCTGATATCCCATGAAAGAGTAAAAAAAGAGCCTCCAGCCAATCTAATCACCTCGCACCACGCTACCCTCATATCCCTCTATTCCCTTCAACCTCAAGCCTCCCCTTAAATGCATCATTGCCATCTGCTTCAATCACTCCATGTGGCAGTGATCTCCACATTCTCACCTCTCTGAGTAGAGAAATTCCTCCTAAATTCTTTATTTGACATTTTAATTTCTATCTTATATTGCTGACCCCTTGTTCCGACCTACTTATAATTTTGAAGACCTTTATCCGATCTCCTATTTTCCAGAGAAAGGAGACCCAGCCTGAAAAATCTTGTTGGATAGTTACATCCTCTCTGGTGACATCTTTCTAAATCTATTCTGCTTTTTCTTCAGTGCTTCAATTGCCTTTTTATTAATGGAGACCAGAACTGCACACAGCCCTTCAAGTGTGGGATTGGGGGTAATATACTGCAATGGATTGAGAATTGGTTAACAGACAGAAAGCAGAGAGTAGGAATAAATGGGTCATTCTCAGGATGGCAGGCTGTTACTCGTGGGGTATTGCAAGGATCAGTGCTTGGGCCATAGCTGTTTACAATCTATATAAATGACTTGGATATGGGGACCAATTGCAATATTTCCAAATTTGCTGATGACACAAAGCTACATGGCAATGTAAGTTATGAGGAGGATACAAGGAGGCTTCAAGGGGATTTGGACAGGCTAAGTGAATGGGCACGAACATGGCAGATGGAATATAATGTCAATAAGTCTGCGTGGGTTTTCTCCGGGTGCTCCGGTTTCCTCCCACAAGCCGAAAGACTTGCAGGTTGATAGGTAAATTGGCCATTATAAATTGTCACTAGTATAGGTAGGTGGTAGGGAAATATAGGAACAGGTGGGGATGTTTGGTAGGAATATGGGATTAGTGTAGGATTAGTATAAATATGTGGTTGATGTTCGGCACAGACTTGGTGGGCCGAAGGGCCTGTTTCAGTGCTGTATCTCTAATCATAATCAAGTGTGAAGTGAGCCACTTTGGTAGAAAAAACAAAAAGGCAGAGTATTTCTTAAATGGTGAGAGGTTGGTACGTGTTAATGTCCAAAGAGACCTGGGTGTCCTTGTTCATGAGTCACTAAATGCTGGTATGCAGGTGCAGCAAGCAATTAAGAAGGCTAATGGTATGTTGGCCTTCATTGCAAGGGGATTTGAGTCCAGCAGTAAAGATGTATTGCTTCAATTGTATAAAGCATTGGTGAGACCTCGGCTGGAGTATTGTGTTCAGTTTTGGTCTCCTTATCTAAGGATGGATATAGTTGCCAAAGAGGGATTGCAACAGAGGTTCACCAGACGAACCCCTGTGGGATTGTCTTATGAGGAGAGATTGCAGAAACTGGGCCTGTATTCTCTGGAGTTTCAAAGAATGAGAGGTGAAACTTACAAAATTCTTACAGGGCCTGACAGGGTGGATGTTACCTCTGGCTGGTGAGCCGAGAATCAGGGAACATAGTCTCAGAATAAGAGGTAGGCCACTTAAGACTGAGATGAGGAAGAATTTCTTCACTCAGAGGGTGGTGAATCTTTGGAATTCTCTACCCCAGAGGGCTGTGGAAGCTCAATCATTGAGCATGCTGAAGACAGAAGTCGATAGATTTCTGGATACTGATGAGGGAAATGGGGATAGTGGGGATAAATAGCGTAGAGGTAGATGATCAGCCATGATCTGTTTGAATGGTGGTGCAGGGTCGATGGGCTGAATGGCCTACTCCTGCTCCTATTTCCTATGATCCTATGTGCTCCGGGCACCGCCCTTTCGGAAAGATGCGAGGGCATTGGAGAAGGTGCAGAAAAGATTCACGAGAATGGTTCCAGGGATGAGGAACTTCAGTTACGTGACTGGGTTGGGGAAGTTGTGACCGTTTTCCTTGGAGACGAGAAGGTTGAAAGGAGATTTGATAGAGGTGTTCAAAATCAGGAGGGGTCTGGACAGAGTAGATCGGGAGTAACTTCCATTGGTGGAGGGATCGAGAAGGAGAGGGCACAGATTTAAAGTCATTGGCAAAAGCAACAATGGCAACATGAGGAAAATCTTTCTCACGCAGCAAGTGGTTAGGATGTGGAATGCACTGCCTGAGAGTGTGGTGGAGGCAGGTTCAATTGAGCTGTTCAAGAGGGAGTTGGATTGTTATGTGAAAAGGAAGAATATGCTGTGTGAGAAAGCGGGAGAGTGGCAGTGGTAAATTGCTCTTTCGGAGAGCTAGTGCAGACACAATGGACTGAATGGCCTCCTCCTGTGTTGTAAGAATTCTGTGGTCTAAACAAGGTTCTCTATAAATTTAATAGTACCTCCCTGCTGTTGGATTAAATTCCTCTCGATGAAACTGGGGATTTCCTTTGTTCTATTGTAGTCTTATAAACGTGTCGCTCCTTTCAGTGATTTCTGTGAGTGTATTCCAGATCTCTTGCTCCTCTACTCCATTTAATTTCTTTCATTCTGTTTACAATTTATATCAATGACTTGGATGAAGGGACTGAATGTCTGGTAGCATAATTTGCTGATGACACCAAGATAGGAAGGAAAGTAAGTTGTCGAGGAGGTAAAGAGTCTACAAAGTGATATAGATAGCTTAAGTGAGTGGGAAAGAAATAGGCAGGTGGAGTATAATGTAGGGAAATGTGAACTTGTTCACTTTGGCAGGAAGAATAAAAAAGCAGTATACGATTTAAATGGAGAGAGATTGCAGAACTCGGTGGTACAGAGGGATCTGGGTGTCCTGGTACATGAATCACAAAAGTTTAATATGCAGGTACAGCAAGTGATTAGGAAGGCAAATGGAATGTTGGTGTTTATTCCAAGGGGAATCGTGTGTAAAAGTAGGGAGGTTTTACTGCAGCTGTACAGGGCCTTGGTGAGACCATATAGAATCGTAGAAAATTTGCGGCACAGAAAGAGGCCACTTGGCCCATCGTGTCTGTACCGGCTGAATAATGAGCCACTCAGCCAAATCACACTTTCCAGCATTTGGTCTCTAGCCCTGCAGGCACTTGAGGTGCATATCCAGACTTCTTTTCAATGGGTTGAGGGTTTTTGCCTCTACCAGCCTTTCAGGCAGTGAGTTCCAGACCTCCCACCACCCCCTGGGTGAAAAAACATTTCCTCATCTCCCCTCTAATATTCCTACCAATCACTTTAAATCTATGCCCCCGAGTCACTGACCTCTCTGCTAAGGTAAATAGACCCTTCACCTCCACTCTATCCAGGCCTCTCATAATTTTGTATATTTCAATCAGATCTCCACTCAGCCTCCTCTGTTCCAAGGAGAACAACCCCAGCCGATCCAATCTTTCCTCATGGCTGCATTTTTCCAGTCCTGGCAACATCCTCATAAATCTCCTCTGTACCCTCTCTGGTGCAATTACATCCTTTCTGTAATGAGGTGACTAGAACTGCACACAATACTCATGTTGTGGCCTAACCAATGATTTATACAGTTCCAGCATAACCTCCCTGCTCTTATATTCTATACCTCGGCTAATAAAGGAAAGGATTCCATATGCTTTCTTAACCACCTTATCGACCTGTCCTGCTACCTTCCGGGATCTGTGGACATTCACTCACTTCCTTTACACCTCTGAGTATTCTCCCATTAATTGTATACTCCTTTGCTTTGTTTGACCTCCCCAGATGCATCACCTCACACTTCTCCAGGTTGAATTCCATTTACCACTTTTCTGCCCACCTGACCATTCCATTGATTTCTTCCTGCAGTGTTCAGCCGTCCACTTCGCTATCAACCATACGGCCAATTTGTATCATCTTCAAACTTCTTGATCACGCCCCCTATATTTATATCCAAATTGTTAATATATACCACAAAAAGCAGTGGACCCAGTACTGAGCCCTGCGGAACTCCACTGGAAACCGTCCTCCAGTCGCTAAAAAACACCTGCCAGCAATTACTCTTTGTTTCCTGCCACTGAGCCAATTTTGTGTCCAGCTTGTTACATTCCCCTGGATCCCAGGGGCTTTGTCTTGTCTAGGTCCAGACCAGGTGGCAGCTCCATTCACTGAAGGATGTTAGTGAACCAGTTGGGGGTTGTACGACAATCCACCAGCTTTCATGGTCAACTTTTCCGAGTGTCGGCCCCTCAAATGACCAGATTCATTCAGCTCAATTTCACATCCTGCTTGTATGTTTTTGTGGGTTCCATCTCACGTTTCCTTTTTCCTTTTTTAAATTCAGTTTGCAGGATATTAGAAGGGAAGTATGGACAGGCAGGAAACTCAAACCAAACTTCACATCAAGATCTGACAGAGATGCTCAATTCATCGGTATCTTAATATCATTGGTCTTTGAACATGAAAGCAAAATGCTGTGGTGGGGAAAAACCATACACGTGTTCTGTGTGTGGACGAGGCTTCAGTCGATCATCTGGCCTGTCAAAACACAAGCGCAGTTACACCGGTGAGAAACCGTGTAAATGTGGGGACTGTGGGAGGGGATTTAATTACCCGTTTGAGCTGGAAAGTCATCGACGCACTCATACCGGGGAGAGACCATTCACCTGCTCTGTGTGTGGGAAGGGATTCACTCATCCATCCACCCTGCAGACACACCAGCGAGTTCACACTGGGGAGAAGGGGTTCACTTGCTCCGTGTGTGGGAAGAGATGCATGTTTTACTGTGCCCTGCTGAGATACCAGCAAGTTCACAATGACAAGAGACAGTTTAATTGTGCTGACTGTGACAAGAGCTTTAAGAGCCCATATATACTGAGGGAGCACCAGCGCATTCACACTGGTTACACACCATTCAGCTGCTCTCACTGTGGGAAGAGGTTCGGGCGAATGTCCAGCCTGTTGATACACCAGCGAGTTCACACCGGGGAGAGACCATTCACCTGCTTTGAGTGTGGAAAGGGATTCACTGATTCATCCAGCCTGCTGATACACCAGCGAGTTCACACTGGGGAGAGGCCGTTCAAATGCCCAGACTGTGGGAAGTGCTATAAAAGTGCTGGGGAGCTGATGCATCATCAGCCAGTTCACACTGAGGAGAGACCGTTCGGATGCTCTTACTGTGGGACTGGCTTCAGGCGATCAGCTGACCTCACTGTACACCAACGTACTCACACTGGGGAGAGGCCATTCAGCTGTTCCATCTGTGGGAAGGGATTTGCTCGTTCATGCAACCTGCTGAGACATCAGCAAGCTCACAAGTGACTGCAGGAGGTGAATTCTGTTGTTAGTCAGATCACAGACTGAACCGTGTTCATTGGGATCTGTTCCTGCTCATGTTAATGAACTCCAGCCCAGTTATAGGGGCTAATATTCTGGACAATTGCCAAATCAGCTTTCTGTGAAACACACAGTGTGCCAATTCTTTTTAACATCTCTAAGACAAGATAGTTCCTTTTGAAATGCTGTCCCTGGCAGCGTGTGTACAGCAAGATCACACAAAGAGCAATGAGGTGAGTGACCGATTAATCAAGTTAATATGGTGGTGCTGGTTGAAGCAGGAATGTTTGTCCCACTACACCAGGACATCACTTTGAATACTGTTGTGGGGGGGTGGGGGGTGGCCTCTCAGGGAAAAGCAGCAACAGCCAAGTTCGTGGCACCATGGATGGCTCTGCTGCACAGCAAAGGAGGGAAAAGACTGGGTGATCCATAGTGATAGGAGATTCAATTGTAAGGGGAACAGACATGTTTCTGTGGCTGCATACAAAACTCCAGGATGGTATGTTGCCTCTTGTTGCTCGGGTCAAGGATGTCTCAGAGTGGCTGCAGGACATTTTGAAGGGGGAGGGTGAACAGCTAATGGTTGTGGTACATGTTGGTACCAACAACATTGGTCGAAAAAGGATGAGGTCCTGCAAGATGAATTTAAGGAGTTAGGAGCTAAATTTAAATACAGGACCTCAAAGGTAGTAATCACAGGATCTCAATGGTGCAGGAGGGAGGGATTTAGATTCCTGGGACATCGGGACTGGTTCTGGGGAAGGTGGGACCTGTACAAGCATGATGGGTTACACCCAGGTAGGACGGGAACCGATATCCTCAGAGGGGTATTTGCTAGTGCAGTTGGGGAGGATTTAAACTACAATGGCAGGGGGATGGGAACCTGAGCAAGGAGAATGAGGAGGAGGAAACAAGGATAGAAATGAAAAACAAGAAACAAAAAGGCAAAAGTGGAAGGCATAGAAATCAAGGTCAAGAAACAAATCGGGCCAGAGTGCAAAATAATGCTAAGATGACTAAGAATGTTAAAAAGACAAGCCTAAAGGAATTGTGTCTCAATGCGTGGAGTATTCGCAATAAGGTAGGTGAATTAACTGCACAAATAGATGTCAATGGATACAATATAGTTGCAATTACGGACACATGGCTGCAGGGTGGCCAAGGATGGGAACTGAACATCCAAGGGTATTCAATATTTTGGAAGGACAGGCAAAAGGGAAAGGAGGTGGAGTAGCGTTGTTAGTAAAAGAGGAAATCAATACAATAGTGAGGAAGGATATTAGCTCAGAGAATCCTGATGTGGAAACTGTATGTGTGGAGCTAAGAAACCACCAAAGGGCAGAAAACGTTAGTGGGGATTGTATATAGCCCCCCAAACAGCAGTGATGATGCAGAGGATGGCATTAAACAGGAAATTAGAGACGCTTGCAATAAGGGTGCAACTGTAATTATGCTTGATTTTAATCTACAAATAGATTGAGCAAACCAAATTAGCAATAATACTATAGAGGAAGAATTCCTGGAGTGCGTACGTGATGGTTTTTTGGACCAATACATTGAGGAACCAACTTGAGAACAGGCCATCCCCGACTGGGTATTGTGTAATGAGAAAGGATTAGTTAACAATCTTGTTGTGCTGGGTCCCTTGGGGAAGAGCGACCATGACATGATAGAATTCTTCATTAAGCTGGAGAGTGAAAGAGTTGATTCCGAGACTAGGGTCCTGAATCTAAATAAAGGAAACTATGAAGGTATGAGGCGGGAGTTGGCTATGATAGATTGGGGAACGTTACTTAAAGGGTTGACAGTGGATAGGCAATGGCTAGCATTTAAAGAGCGCATGGATGAATTTCAACAATTGTTCATTCCTGTCTGGTGCAAAAATAAAACCGAAAGGATGGCTCAACCCTGGCTTACAAAAGAAATTAGGGATAGTCTTAGATCCAAGGAGGAGAAATATAAAATGGCCAGAGCAAGCAGCAAACCTGAGGATTGGGAGCAGTTTAGAATTCAGCAAAGGAGGACAAAGGGATTGATTAAGAAGGGGAAAATAGAGTATGAGAGTAAGCTTGCAGAGAACATTAAAAACTGACTGTAAAAGCTTCTATAGATATGTGAAGAGAAAAAGATTAGTGAAGACAAATGTGGGTCCCTTACAGTCAGAAACGAGGGAATTTATAATGGGGAACAAAGAAATGGCTGACCAATTAAATACACACTTTGGTTCTGTCTTCACCAAGGAGGACACAAATTACCTCCCAGAAATGTTGGGGAACATAGGGTCCAGTGAGATGGAGGAACTGTATGAAATCAGTTTTAATAGGGAAATGGTGTTGGGGAAATTGATGGGATTGAAGGCCGATAAATCCCCAAGGCCTGATAATCTACATCCCAGAGTACTTAAGGAAGTGGCCCTAGAAATAGTAGATGCATTTCTGGCCATTTTTTCAAAACTCTATAGACTCTGGAACAGTTCCAATGGATTGGAGGGTAGCTAATGCAACCCCACTATTTTAAAAAGGAGGTAGAGAGAAAACAGGGAATTATAGACCGGTTAGCCTGACATCAGTCGTGGGGAAAATGCTAGAGTCTATTATAAAAGATGTAATCGCAGAGCACTTGGAAAACAGTGACAGGATCGGACAAAGTCAACATGGATCTACGAAAGGGAAATCGTGCTTGACAAATCGACTGGAATTTTTTGAGGATGTAAGTAGAATAGATAAGGGAGAACCAGTGGATGTGGTGTATTTGGACTTTCAGACAGCTTTTGATAAGGTCCCACATAAGAGGTTAGTGTGCAAAATTAAAGCTCATGGGATTGGAGATAATATACCGGCACGGATAGAGAACTGGTTGGCAGACAGGAAACAAAGAGAAGGAATAAACGGGTCTTTTTCTGAATGGCAGGCAGTGACTAGTGGGGTACCGCAGGGATCAGTGCTAGGACCCCAGCTATTCACAATATATATTAATGATATAGATGAGGGAATTAAATGTAATATATCCAAGTTTGCAGACGACACAAAGCTGGGTGGGAGTGTCAGCTGTGAGGAGAATGCAGAGAAGCTCCAGTATGATTTGAACAGGTTGAGTGAGTGGGCAAATACATGGCAGATGCGATACAGTGTGGATAAATGTGAGGTTATCCACTTTGGTGGCAAAAACAGAAAGGCAGATTATTAGCTGAACAGTGACAGATTGGGAAAAGGGGAGGTGCAGCGAGACCTGGGTGTCCTTCTGCATCAGTCGCTGAAGGTAAGTATGCAGGTGCAGCAGACAGTTAAGAAAGCAAGTGGTATGTTGGCCTTCTAGCGAGAAGATTTGAGTACAGGAGCAGGGATGTCTTGCTGCAATTATACAAGGCCTTGGTGAGACCACAACCGGAGTATTGTGTGCAGTTTTGGTCTCCTTATCTGAGGAAGGATGTTCTTGCTATGGAGGGAGTCAGTGAAGGTTCACCAGACTGATTCCTGGGATGGCAGGACTGACGTACGAAGAGAGATTGGGTCAATTTAAGCTTGTATGTGCTTGAGTTTAGAAGAATGAGAGGGGATCTCATAGATACCTACAAAATTCTAACAGGACTGGATAGACTAGATGCAGGGAGGATGTTCCCAATGATGGGGGAGTCCAGGACCAGGGGTCACAGTCTAAGGATAAGGGGTAAGCCATTTAGAACTGAGATGAGGAGAGATTTCTTCACTCAGAGATTGGTGAACCTGTGGAATTCTCTACCACGGAAAGCAGTTGAGGCCAAATCATTAAATATATTCAAGAAAGAGTTAGATATAGTTCTTGGGACTAAAGGGATCAAGGGATGCGGGCAGAAAGCGGGAACAGGTACTGAGTTTGGATGATCAGCCATGATTGTATTGAATGGGGAGCAGGCTCGAAGGGGCGAATGGCCTACCTTTTCTCCAATTTTTCTGTGTTTCTATTTCCCTTGTGGACAGTATGTGGAGTTGGTGAAGTCTCCTGAGATGAGAGTGGAGCTGTCGGGCCTGTGTGTACCTTGAACAATTGCCGTCAGCGATCTTTCCTCGTAATCCACTGATGTTATATCTGCACTAAAATAGCTTTAAGTATAAATTCTAATTTAATATTTAGAATAAAACTACAAATGGACTGTAATAGAGAAAAACATTTCTTAAAACCATAAAATATAGGAGCAGGAGTAGGCCATTTGGTCCCTCCAGCCTGCTCCGCCATTCAATAAGATCACAGCTGATCTGATTGTAGCCTTCACTCCGTTTTCCTCCCTGCCCCCCATAGCCCTCAACTCCCCTAAAGTTCAAAAATCTGTCTCCCTCAGCCTTAAATATATTAAATGAATTGGCCTCCACAGCTCTTTGAGGTAGAAAATTCCAAAGATTCACAACCCTCTGTGAGAGGTAATTCCTCCTGATCACTGTCAAAAATGGGAGATTCCTTATTCTGACACTATCCCTGACGCCCCCCTCCCCCTGCCCCATGTTTGTTCAGAGATTGCTTATATTTCTTTTCTAAAATATGTTTGAAGGACTTACAGCTGAATTATGGACATAGATTCGTCTGGAATCTTGAAGAAGCTGAACTTTGTGGGGGTTTTTAAAAGTTCCCTGAAGGTTTGGAATGAGATTATACAGTTACTGGAAGGCACCTGTTTTCAAAGATCCCAGCAGGGCTTGTTTTGACTTGGAGAGCTGTTTGCAGAGAAATGACAAGCCAAGATTTATAGATGTCATTTGACTGGACTTCTGAAAGGTTTTGGTTTCAATTTGAACTGTTAAAAAAGGACAGTTGGTGTTTCTGCCTGGACAGAAGAAAATCAGCTCATCTTTCTCTTGAAAAGAAATCCTGCATCAAGAGATTCCTATTTTACCTGTATTTGAAGAAAGCCTGCACGTTAAAAGAACTTGCATGTCAAATGTGTGAAACTGAAACCTTTGTTGCTGCATTTCCTGCTGTCAGACTTGTTTGAAGCCTTCTGTCGCTGCATCTCTTAGAAAGCCTACCCAAACTGATCATCAACTCACCTGGAAAGAACTGTTCCAGGAAGAGCCCATTGACAGCCGCCAAAGCCTTTGGGACACCTCACTGAAACAAAGGACATCTTTCCATACCTTCTTTTCAACCTAAGTTTTTTAAAAATTCCTTTTAGTTCCTTGTAACAGCTTTAACCGAAAATCCCCTTTTTTCCCTGCTTTACCAGTCGTGTATGTATGTGTGTGTGGGGGCTAGGATAAATAAGGGGCTTTAATATTCCAATTTGTATGTATGTTCTACATCATTGCTGGTTAAAACGTGGTTCGTTATACACTGTAATTTTGTTATTTATTAAAGAAACCTGGTTGGTGTGCTTTATTCTGGGAAAAACTAGAGTATATGATTGACAGTTTCGGTAAGTGGGAAAATTTAAATGTATGCAGTGACCTATGGAGAAGTGGGACTGAATTAACAGTGCACTCCTCCCACCTTGGTCATAACAAGTTCTAGATTCTCCCATGTGGGGAAACATCCTCTCAGTATCTACCTTGTCAAACCCTCAGGATCTTGTATGTTTCAATAAGATCATCTCTCATTCTTCTAAACTCCAATGAGTATCGGCCCATCCTGCTCAACTGTTCCTCATGAGACAACCCTTCATCCTAAGAAACAACCGTGTGAACCTTCTCTGAACTGCCACCAATGCAAGTATATCCCTCCTTAAATAAGGAGACAAAAACTATACACAATACTCTTGGTGTGTTCTCACTAACACCCTGTACATTTGTAGCAAGACTTTCTTACTTTTATACTCCATCCCTCTTGCAATAAGGGCCAACATTACATTTGCCTTCCTAATTATTTGCTGTATCTGCATACTAACTTTTTGTGATTCATGTATGAGGACACTCAGATCCCTGTGTATAACAGCATGTTGTAGTTTCTCTCCATTTAAATAATATTTTGTTTTTCTATTCTTCCTATTAAGGGGGATAAGTTCACATTTTCCCACAAATTTACTCTACTGCCAATTCTTTCCCACTCTCTTAACCTATCTATATCCCGTTGCAGACTGTTTGTGTCCTCCTCACAACTTGCTGTCCCTTTGTATCGTCAACAGATTTGGCTACACACTTGTTCCCTTCATCCAATTCATTAATATAGATTGTAAATAGTTGAGGCCGAAGTACTGATTCATGTGGGACCCCACTAGTTACAATTTGCCAACCTGAAGGTGACCCATTTTCCTGACTTTTTGTTTTCTGTTAGTTGGTCAATCCTCTATCCGTGCTCATTTATTACTCCTAACACAATAGGCTCCTACCTACCTTTTGTGGCACCTTATCAAATGCCTTTTGGAAATCCAAATACACGACATCTACTGGTTCCCCTTTATCCATCCAGGGAGCATTTGACTGAGTGTGGCATCATGGAGCTCCAGCAAAATTGGAGTCAATGGGAATCGGGAAGAAAACTCTCCGCTGGTCCTAGGGTCCTAGGCCCAACCATCTTCAGCTGCTTCATCAATGATCTTCCTTCAATTATAAGGTCAGAAGTGGGGATGTTCACGGATGATTGCACAATGTTCAGCACCATTCGTGACTCCTCAGATACTGAAGCAGTTCGTGTAGAAATGCAGCAAGACCTGGACAATATCCAGGCTTGGGCTGATAAGGGCCGGGCAATGACCATCTCCAACAAGAGAGAATCTAAACAACTCTCCTTGATATTCAACAGCATTACCATCGCTGAATCCCCTGCTATCAGCATCCTCGGGGTTACCATTGACCAGAAACTGAACTGGAGTAGCCATATAAATACCATAGCTACAAGAGCAGGTCAGAGGCTAGGAATCCTGAGACGAGTGACTCACCTCCTGACTCCCCAAAGCCTGTCCACCATCTACAAGGCACAAGTCAGGAGTGTGATGGAATACTCTCCACTTGCCTGGATGGGTGCAGCTCCAACAACACTCAAGAAGCTCGACACCATCCAGGACAAAGCAGCCCGCTTGATTGGCACCCCATCTACAAACATTCACTCCCTCCACCACCGACGCACAGTGGCAGCAGTGTGTACCATCTACAAGATGCACTGCAGCAATGCACCAAGGCTCCTTAGACAGCACCTTCCAAACCTGCGACCTCTACCAATTAGAAGGACAAAGGCAGCAAATACATAGGAACACCACCACCTGCAAGTTCCCCTCCTAATCACACACCATCCTGATTTGGAACTATATCGCCGTTCCTTCACTGTCACTGGGTCAAAATCCTGGAACTCCCTTCCTAACAGCACTGTGGGTGTACCTACCCCAAATGGACTGCAGCGGTTCAAGAAGGCAGCTCACCAACACCTTCTCAAGGGCAATTAGGGATGGGCAATAAATGCTGGCCTGGCCAGCGTCGACCACATCCCATGAATGAATTTTTAAAAAGGTTAGAATTGTAGCTAGTGCAAAGGAAGATAGTTGTGATTGCTGGAGGTCAATCGTCTCAGCTCCAGGACATCACTTCAGGAGTTCCTCAGGGTAGTGTCCTCGGCCCAACCATCTTCAGCTGCTTCATCATAAGGCCAGAAGTGGGGGTACTCGCTGATGATTGCACAATATTCAGTAGCATTTGCGACTCCTCAGATATTGAAGCAGTCTGTGTCCATATGCAGCAGACCTGGCTTGGGCTGATAAGTGGCAAATAACTTTTGTGCCACACAAGTGCCAGGAAATGACCATCTCAAACAAGAGAGAATCTAACCATTTCCCCTTGATGTTCAATGGCATTACCATTGCTAAATCCCCAACTAACAAGATCAAGAAACTGAACTGGACCAGCCACCTAAATACTGTGATTACAGGAGCAGGTCAGAGGCTGGGAGTTCTGCGGCAAGTAACTCACCTCCTGGAGAGTGAAAGAGCGTCAGTATGAAATTGGAGGGAGGGGGAAGGAGTGTCAGTGTGAAATTGGAGGGAGGGGGAAGGAGTGTCAGTGTGAAATTGGAGGGAGGGGGAAGGAGTGTCAGTATGAAATTGGAGGGAGGGGGAAGGGGTGTCAGTGTGAAATTGGAGGGAGGGGGAAGGAGTGTCAGTATGAAATTGGAGGGAGGGGGAAGGAGTGTCAGTGTGAAATTGGAGGGAGGTGGAAGGAGTGTCAGTATGAAATTGGAGGGAGGGGGAAGGAGTGTCAGTATTAAATTGGAGGGAGAGGGAAGGAGTGTCAGTGTGAAATTGGAGGGAGGGGGAAGGAGTGTCAGTATTAAATTGGAGGGAGAGGGAAGGAGTGTCAGTGTGAAATTGGAGGGAGGGGGAAGGAGTGTCAGTATGAAATTGGAGGGAGGGGGAAGGGGTGTCAGTGTGAAATTGGAGGGAGGGGGAAGGAGTGTCAGTATGAAATTGGAGGGAGGGGGAAGGAGTGTCAGTATGAAATTGGAGGGAGGTGGAAGGAGTGTCAGTATGAAATTGGAGGGAGGGGGAAGGAGTGTCAGTATGAAATTGGAGGGAGGGGGAAGGAGTGTCAGTATGAAATTGGAGGGAGGGGGAAGGAGTGTCAGTATGAAATTGGAGGGAGGGGGAAGGAGTGTCAGTGTGAAATTGGAGGGAGGGGGAAGAATCCACCTTGAGCTGGGGACAGAGGGTGAAGAAAAGGCAACATTGGTCACAAGACTGCTATGGTCACTGTACTTGTGAGTTGGAACTGTGATCAGACCGATGTCTCCTGAAGTTGACTCGGATTAATATTCCTATCTTTTTCCTTCTGAAAATCTCAGGGTATATCACAGTTTTCCACAACCTTACAGACACTTCATCAACTCCAAGTCACAGCTGACAGTTGAATTATCTGAGGGCTGAAAGGACTCTCGAAACTCTCTCACTGTGTATTGTTGTAAAGCAGGATTGTCCAACCTTTTCTGGCGGAGGGCCGCACTTTTTTATGCAATGGCTGGTAATGACCTGAAACTCGCAGCCCACAAGGGTGGTGGAAGTGGAGACGATCAATGACTTCAAGAGGAAGTTGGATGGTCACCTGAGAGAAATAGACTTGCAGAGCTACGGGGATTGAACCAGAAAGTGGGACTGACTGCATAGCTCTGTGGAGAGCTGGCATGGGCTGGATGAACAAAATGGCCTCCTTCTGTATTGTAAGTAAATGACTCTTGGATTCTCTTCCCCCCACCCATCTCTCTCTCCCCCACTGTCTGCCTCTCTCACTGTCTCCTCCTCCCTTTCTCTGTCTCCTTCTCCGCCCTCTGTCTCTCTCCTCCCACCCTCTCTATCTCACCTCCCATCTATCTCCACCCCGTGTCTCCAGTGTTCCCCACTCCCTGCTCAGTGTCCCCCCTCTCTGTGTGTCTCTCCCCCTTCTGGCGGGCTTTAAAAAAAAGTCAGAACCCGCTGGAAAACCCCTGGGTCTGTTGGGAAACTGTTATTCCAGATGTTAGCAGCTGTTGGCTGTGAAACTGACAGTGGGGTGTTTTTAAAAAGGCTGCTCTGTAAGAAGAAGACAAAGGGTCTGCAGTCATCTTCAGTCATAGTGAGGATAAGGAACGGTCTGCAGGCCAGATTTGGTAGGCTGGATCCTGGCCCGCGGCCATATATTGGACAACCCTGTTGTAAAATAATGTGATCAGACCTATCCTAAACCATCTTTTCTTTAATTCAATTATTTCTTGTATATATATTTCACATTGACTGTTCAATGTGTGTTAATAGATGAATTTATCCATCACTTGGATCCCTCTTATGCTGGTCCCATAAGTCCAGTTTGCTCCAATCAGTAAATTCCAGAAAACTGTAAGCCCCCTGTGCTGTATTTCTTATTTGAAATGAATTGTACAAATACCAGGGTCCCAGACAAGACCTCTGCAGAATTCTGCTTTTTACTATTAACAAACCACTTCCAACTTCCAGTTGGTCACTTTGGAAGAAAAGGAAAACCAGTTCAATTTAATATTTGATTGTAACCAATTCACAACCATTCACCGCGCCAATAATCAGAAACAACAAATCTTACATTGAAAACATTTGATTTGAGTTCAGTGGGTTCTGATTCTCACATTACAAACTGGAAGTGGCATCAGTTACAAAAATAACCAGCTGATTTCCAGAGTGCAGTCTGAGACTCGGGCCTGGAGTTTCCTCTCGTCAGCACAATCTCAATTCCACTCCAGTCCGCGCTATGTTTAAAGCTTCGTAAGTTGTTTGTGCCCACACTGCACGTCTCTCTGTGTGAAAATGCCGAGGAAACTCCGAGCCTGGATGTGGTGTACAGGGAAGTTCAACTACTGCTGGATACAACTGCAGTATTATTGCCTTTAAAGCAACATCATTCTGTACAGCTGAGGCCATTAATCTGTGTCTAATTATTTCAGTCAAGTTCCAGTTATTATCCTCCAGTCCTCATGAAAGGTCACACTGTTATACACCTAATGATATCCAGAATACTGAAACCAACATTGAGAAAAACACAAACATAAAATGACTACAGCTCAGCTGAGTATCAGTAACATTTTCAGTATTAAATGTTGATATTTTCAGTGTTTATTTTGAGGTTTATTCAAATACATTGATTTTTCTTCTCTTTAAAAAAATCATGGGATACGTGGTGAAAAGCAGAAAACCCCAAGTATCACCTTGACCTTGTCATGCTCTTAATCAAGGCAAAGCCATCTCTGTTCACTGCCTTGTATCCGTCACCTTTCACATTCCCCTTCCTTCTGTGTCCATCCTGGAAAAAACTCTCCCTGAGTCACTTACAACTGCTCTTTCAAACTCTCAACTGTCTCCCCATTGGCTGTCCATTTGTCACAATACTTCTGCAACTGACGATCTGCTCAATCACTCCCTCAACCTCTGACCCCTTACCCTCAGTAAAACCCTGACTCTCTCCCACCTTTGTCACTCCCCCATCTTCACTTTCTCAAGTCTAAGGAACTCAGATTTGAACATAACTGGCCCACAACTGGTTTAGCCATTCATTACCAGAGCCAGCTGCACCACACATCAAACTCTATCTGGCCCTGCTCTCCTCTGCCAAAACTGCTCATTATTTCAGGATCATTCTTGAAAGCAAAGATAACCCCAGCTTCATTTCTCCACCACCGTCTCCTTAAACCTCTCTCACCTGAACTCAAACAAGTTCAAGGAGCTCATGGATTTCTTTGTCACTAACACTGAGACCATCCATTCAGCTGCATCCTCCTCTTCTCCACCAAGTCAAACATCCCCCGAGGTTCCCTCTTCCCTCACCCTGAACCTGTGTCTTTCTCTAGTTTCTCTCCCATCATGTCCTCTCTGAGCTCATCGTATCCATGAGACCCACCTCCTTCTCTTTCACCCCATTCCCACTAAACTGATCAACCAACTTCCCTTCCTGGCCCTCGTGCTAACTGCCATTGTAAACAGTTCCCTTTCCTCAGGTATTTCCTACTCCCTTTTAAAACTGTCATCATCACCCACCTCCTCAAAACCATCACCCTCAACCCCTCTGTCCTTGTAAACTACCACCTCATCTTCAACCTCTCATTCCTCTCCAAAGTCACTGAATGTCTTTATTCCTCCCAAATCCGTGCCCACCTTTCCCGTAGCTCCACGTGTGAACCTTTCCAATCAGGTTTCCATCCCTACCACAGCACTGAAACAGCTCGAATCCACAAAGGACATCCTCTGTGACTGTGGGACACTATCCCTCCTCATACTTCCTGACCTCCCAGTCAACCACACTATCCTCCAAGGCCTCTCCTCCACTGTCTAGCTGAGTGAGACTGACCTCACTTGGCTCCACTCAGACCTATCCAATCAGAGCCAAAGAATCTCTAGCAATGGCTTCTCTTCTCACCCCATTACCTTTGGAGTCTCCCAAGGATCTATTGATGGCCCCTTCTATCCCTCATCTATCTGCTACCCCAAAGTGCCATCATCCGAAGACATGACATCACGTTCCACATGTATACTGATGACAACCATCTCTACCTCACCACCATCTCTCTTGACCCCTCCAGTGCTTCTGTGTTGTCAGCCTGCTTGTCTATTCTAATGCTCTTCTCACTGACCTCCACCCTGCTTAAACTTGAGCTCATCCAAACTCTGCTGCCTTTTACCTCAGCCATCACAAAGTCCCACTCATCCATCACTACTGTGCTCACTGACCTACAATGGCTCCAGGGCCACCAATGCCTCCATTTTAAAATTCTCTTCTCGGGTTCAAATCCTTCAAGGCCTCACCCCTCCCTATATCTGGAACCTCCTCCAGCTGTACAACCCTCAGAGAACTCTGCATTCCTCCACCTCTTGCCTCTTACACATCCCTCACTCTCTGTCCCATTGGCTGTGCCTTCAGTCATTGGCTCTAAGCTCTGGAGTTCCCTCCCTACATCTCTCTGCCAGTCGACATCTCTCCTCCTTTAAGACCCTCCTAAAAACCTACATCTTTGACCAAGCTTTTAGTCAGCCCTCCTAATATCCCCTTCTTTAGCTCAGTGTCAATTTTTGTCTGACTTGTCAGTTTAAGCTTCTGAGATGCACCTTGGGACACCTTCCAACCTTAAATGTGCAATGTAGATGACAGTTGTTTTTAAAATCACATTACAACAGACTGGAGAAGCTGGTATTAAACGAATATCTGGGTACATGGAGTTAGGTTGCAGATCAGACATAATCTCATTGAATGGCAGAACAGGCTCGAGGGGCTAAATGGCTGACTCCTGTTTCCATGTCCCTAATAAACATGGAGTCAAACACAGCTGATGAATGGAAAGTCATGGGAGAACTGGGGAGAAGGCAGTGCAACAGGAAATCAGCACTTGAGCAGAATTAGAGAGTGGGAGATGTCTGGCGAGAAAGTACATAGGAAATGGAGCAGGCCATAATACGAGTTATTATCAACATAAACAAACACCAACAGTCAGGATGAACATGGTTCAGTCCTGGATGCGATTAACAGCAGCAATAACAGCAAACTGCAACCATCAGCAGATGGGATGACTGAGTGAATCCCTTCCCTCAGACAGAACAGTGAGTCTCTCCCCAGTGTGAACTCGCTGGTGTGCCAAAAGGTTGGACAATTGCTTAAATCCCTTCCCGCACTCTGAGCAGGTGAATGGCCTCTCCCCAGTGTGAACTCGCTGGTGTGCCAGAAGGTTCGACAATTGCTTAAATCCCTTCCCGCACTCTGAGCAGGTGAATGGCCTCTCCCCAGTGTGAACTCGCTGGTGTGCCAGAAGGTTCGACAATTGCTTAAATCCCTTGTCACACAGGCAGCAAATCAATGGTCTCTCCCCAGTATGACTCCGCTGATGAATTTCCAGCTCAGACCGGCAACTGAATCCTGTTGTGCCTAACACACACTTACTCTTAAAGAACCCACGGAATCCGATTGGTGAAAGGTATATCAATATTTTATTCACACACTAAATCAAGTACAAGCTCTCACTACTTGTACAGTATCAAAACTCATCAAGTACAAGCTCTCACTTCTTTTTCTTCTTCTTCTTCTTTGGCCTTCTTATCTTGAGAGACAATGGGTAAGTGCCTGGGGGTGGTCAGTAGTGTGTGGAGCAGCGCCTGGAGTAGCTATAAAGGCCAATTCTAGAGTGACAGGCTCTTCCACAGGTGCTGCAGAAAAATTTGTTTGTTGGGGCTGTTACACAGTTGGCTCTCCCCTTGCGCTTCTGTCTTTTTTCCTGCCAACTGCTAAGTCACTACTTGCACAATATACTACCCGTCAAGACACGAGGTGAACAGTCTTGTGGCTGCTCTTCTGTTCTCTGAGCCCCTGGCTCAGGGATCTTCTCGAGTGTTATTCCCCAGGGTTCTCGTACCTTCCTCAGTTTCAGTCAGGGGTTAAATCTTGTTTCTAAGACCCTCCCCTCTTACTTACCCATAGGGGTCTGGTATAATGACATAATGATAATTCCTTATTTGGCTCAGTGAGAACCTGTTCAAAACTTCACAGTTTCCCAGTGTCTATTATGCGTTTAACCATATCTGGTGTCCATGCCAACTCCCTTTATCTGATACGTGCACGGACTGTGTCTGGGATCCTCCTCAACATCTTTTCCATACTATCCAGAATTCCTCGACGATCTGTGTGCTGTGCACCTTTCTACTCATCCCGCTTCAACACACTGTTCATTGTTGTGTGACTAGCCCCTTTGTTTTAATTAAGTTCTTATGTGTTTTTTCTGTGTGTGTTTTTACTGGGTCTACAGTCCCCACTTTGATCCTGCAGGGCTATGTCCAAGGGATCTCACACTCTCATGTCTCTTAGGTAGTACACTTGCGCAATTACAATGTCATTTTCAAAGCAAAAGCATAAGCAATGTAATGTTAAAGGAAGCACAATTTAAACATTACTATTACATAATCAAATGTGCGAGCATAATATAATTTCATTCTTAGAGTACATTGATCATTCATTAACTCCCCTTCACACCCTCCCACTTCTTCCCCTTCACACCCTCCCACTTCTTCCCCTTCACACCCACCCACTTCTTCCCCTTCACACCCTCCCACTTCTTCCCCTTCGCACCCTCCCACTTCTTCCCCTTCGCACCCTCCCACTTCTTCCCCTTCACACCCTCCCACTTCTTTCCCTTCACACCCGCCCACTTCTTCCCCTTCACATCCTCCCACTTCTTCCCCTTCACACCCGCCCACTTCTTCCCCTTCGCACCCGCCCACTTCTTCCCCTTCGCACCCTCCCACTTCTTCCCCTTCGCACCCTCCCACTTCTTCCCCTTCGCACCCTCCCACTTCTTCCCCTTCGCACCCTCCCACTTCTTCCCCTTCGCACCCTCCTACTTCTTCCCCTTCACACCCTCCCACTTCTTCCCCTTCACACCCTCCCACTTCTTCCCCATCACACCCTCCCACTTCTTCCCCATCACACCCTCCCACTTCTTCCCCTTCACACCCTCCCACTTCGTCCCCTTCACACCCTCCCACTTCGTCCCCTTCACACCCTCCCACTTCTGCCCTTTCACACCCTCCCACCTCTTCCCCTTCACACCCTCCCACTTCTGCCTTTTCACACCCTCCCACTTCTTCCCCTTCACACCCTCCCACTTCTTCCCCTTCACACCCTCCCACTGCTTCCTCTTCACACCCTCCCACTTCTTCCCCTTCACACCCTCCCACTTCTTCCCCTTCACACCCGCCCACTTCTTCCCCTTCGCACCCGCCCACTTCTTCCCCTTCGCACCCTCCCACTTCTTCCCCTTCGCACCCTCCCACTTCTTCCCCTTCGCACCCTCCCACTTCCTCCCCTTCGCACCCTCCCACTTCCTCCCCTTCGCACCCTCCCACTTTCCCCCTTTCACACCCTCCCACTTCTTCCCTTTCACACCCTCCCACTTCTTCCCCTTCACACCCTCCCACTTCTTCCCTTTCACACCCTCCCACTTCTTCCCCTTCACACCCTCCCACTTCTTCCCCTTCACACCCTCCCACTTATTCCCCTTCACACCCTCCCACTTCTTCCCCATCACACCCTCCCACTTCTTCCCCATCACACCCTCCCACTTCTTCCCCATCACACCCTCCCACTTCTTCCCCATCACACCCTCCCACTTCTTCCCCTTCACACCCTCCCACTTCGTCCCCTTCACACCCTCCCACTTCGTCCCCTTCACACCCTCCCACTTCGTCCCCTTCACACCCTCCCACTTCTGCCCTTTCACACCCTCCCACCTCTTCCCCTTCACACCCTCCCACTTCTGCCTTTTCACACCCTCCCACTTCTTCCCCTTCACACCCTCCCACTTCTTCCCCTTCACACCCTCCCACTTCTTCCCCTTCACACCCTCCCACTTCTTCCTCTTCACACCCTCCCACTTCTTCCCCTTCACACCCTCCCACTTCTTCCCCTTCACACCCTCCCACTTCTTCCCCTTCACACCCTCCCACTTCTTCCCCTTCACACCCTCCCACTTTTTCCCCTTCACACCCTCCCACTTTTTCCCCTTCACACCCTCCCACTTTTTCCCCTTCACACCCTCCCACCTTTTCCCCTTCACACCCTCCCACTTTTTCCCCTTCACACCCTCCCACTTTTTCCCCTTCACACCCTCCCACTTTTTCCCCTTCACACCCTCCCACTTTTTCCCCTTCACACCCTCCCACTTTTTCCCCTTCACACCCTCCCACTTTTTCCCCTTCACACCCTCCCACTTCTTCCCCTTCACACCCTCCCACGTCTTCCCCTTCACACCCTCCCACTTCTTCCCCTTCACACCCTCCAACTTCTTCCTCTTCACGCCCTCCCCCTTCTTCCCCCACTCCCTCCCACTTCACACGATGATGTTTTCACGCACATGCGTGAATTAGTCCTGGCAAGCCAGGTGCTCGTGTAGGCTGTGCATGTGCAGCACCATATTTGCTGGAAGAAATCGATTTGCAGGTGCATGTCTGGGAATGCACTGATGATGTCAGCGCTTGGCTACATTGTCAGGAGTCACTGTTTCGCTTTTATCTCTGCTGCAAGTAACACTCTCTAAAAACTCCAATGTGTTTGTCAAACATGATTTCCCTTTCACAAATCCATTTTAACTCTGCCAATCTTATAATTATTTTCCAAGTGTCCAGTTATCTCATCCTTTATGATAGATTCCAACATTTTACTCCTTACGTCGAACTAACAGGTCTATAGTTCTCAGTTTTCTCTTTCACTTCTCTCTTAAACAGTGGGGTTTCCATTTGCTACTTTCCAGTCAGCAGGAAGTCTTCCAGAATCTTTAGAATTTTGAAAGATAACTCACAATAAATCCAGTTTCTCTTTAACCACCTCCTTCAACACTCTGGAATATAGCTCATCTGGTCCAGGGGATTTATCAACTTTCAATGCAATTAATTTTTCGAGTATTACCTCTTTATTGGTACTAATTACTTTCAGTTCCTCATTTTTACAAGTCCCTTGGTTCCCTTTTATTTCTGGGAGATTTTCTATGCCTTCCTTCGTGAAGACAGACAAAAAGTAATGTTTAGTCTCTCTGCCATTTCCTCATTCTCCACCACAAACACTTTTGCCTCCCCCTGCAATAGACCCACGTTTGTCCTTGCTAATTGTTTCCTTTTCACATACCTCAAGAAGCTTTTACAGTTTGCCTTTATGTTTCTAGCTTGCTTCGATTCATAATCTCTTTTCCCTTTCTTTATCAGTTTCTTTGTCCTCCTTTGTTGGACTGTAAATTGCTCCCAATCCCCGGGATTACCACTTTTTCTGGCGACTTTATTAGCCATTTCCTTTGACCTAATGCATTCCTTAACTTATTTTGTTACCCACGGTCGATTCACCTTTCCTGTTGCATTTTTGTGTCTTAGAGAATTGTATATTTGTTGTAAACTGTGTAATACGTCTTTATATACTAGCCATTGCCTGTCTACCATCAAACTTTTGATGTGTTTTCCCAATCCACCATAGCCAACTTGTCCCTCATACCCTCATAGTTTCCTTTGTTCAGATTTAAGACCCTAGTTTCAGAATAAACTATATCTCTTTCAAACTTCATGTAGAATTCTATCATATTGTGGTCACTATTTCCTAATTGTCAGCAAAGAGGAGTTCCCATGATGAGGACCTTCCGTACTTTGGTCTTCGCTCTAAGACGGGCAAGGTTGAACAACCTGGCATCTGATCTTGTGTGGAGGAAAATTCCTTCTTCTGAAGACTTGAACGCATGTGAGAGCAGCAGGGAGAAGAAGATCCAAAACAGTGTAGGTGCAAGAACACAGTCCTGTTTCACACCACTCAGGATAGGAAAGGGGTCTGAGGAGGCGCTGCTATGCTGAATTGTGCCTTTCATATTGTCATGGAATGAGGTGATGATACTTAGTAGCTTTGGTGGACATCCAATCTTTGCTAGTAGTTTGAAGAGACCACGTCTGCTGACGAGGTCAAAGGCTTTGGTGAGATCTATGAAAGCAATGTAGAGGGGCATCTGTTGTTTGCGGCATTTCTCCTGTAGCTGGTGAAGGGAGAACAGCATGTCAATGGTGGATCTCTTGTTCTTATGGAGGGTGACGATATTGGCATCGCGCATGTCCTGGGGTACTGCTCCCTCATCCCAGCACAGGCAAAGCAGTTCATGGAGTGCTGACAGTATAGCAGGCTTAGCACTCTTGATTATTTCAGGGGTAATGCTGTCCTTCCCAGGGGCTTTTCCACTGGCTAGAGAATCAATGGCATCACTGAGTTCCGATTTTGTTGGCTGTTCGTCCAGCTCATCCATGACTGGCAGAGACTGGGCTGCATTGAGGGCGGTCTCAGTGACAACATTTTCCCTGGAGTACAGTTCTAGGTAGTGCTCCACCCAGCGGTCCATTTGTTTGCGTTGGTCAGTGATTGTGTCCCCTGATTTAGATTTGAGGGGGGCGATCTTCTTGATGGTTGGCCCAAAAGCTCTCTTAATGCCATCGTACATTCCTCTGATATTTCCGGTGTTGGAGACCAGCTGAATACGACTGCATAGGTGTTGCCAGTAGTCATTTGCGCAGTGCCTGGCTGTTTTTTGTGCAGCACTTCTGGCTGCTTTAAGTGCTACGGATGTTAACTCACTGGGGGCTTTCTTGTAGTTCAGCAGTGCAATGTGCTTCGTGGCTATGACAGGTACCAGCTCTTCAAAGTGAGATTGAAACCAGTCTGCATTCTGCTTCTCACGTTTGCCATAGGTGGTCATTGCTGAGTCATAGATGGTGTCTCTGATGTGGGCCCACTTGGTCTCTGCATCCCCTGTAGGAGTGTTTTAAGGGCTTTTTCAAGTGACTTTAGAAACTTATGTAACAGCTGTGGATAAGAAATTCTGTTATTGTTGCTGCGCGGGCGGCCCTTCTGCTTGGAGTGATGTAGCTTCTTTGGTTTGAGTCTAACCTTGCTGCACACCAGGGAGTGGTTGGTGTCGCAGTCCGCACTGTGGAAGCTGTGTGTGATTTGAACGCTGTTTAAAGAGGCTCACCTTGTGACGATGAGGTCCAGCTGGTGCCAATGATGTGATCTTGGGTGCCTCCATGAAACCTGTTAACAGGGTTTAGTATGAAAGAACGAGTTGGTGATACAGAGTTTGTGAAAGGTACACAACTGCAGCAGTCTCTGTCCATTCTCATTCATCCTTCCAATGCCATAGCGCCCAAGACAGGAGGGCCATGAGTCATGGTCAGCCCCAACCCTGGTGTTAAAGTCCCCCAGCAGGAATAGGTGTTCGGTATTCGGAATGCTACTAATGATATTATGGAGTTCCTCGTAGAACTGGTCTTTAACTTCAGGTGGGGAGCAGAGTGTTGGAGCATAGATGCTGAGTAGGTGTACTGGACCAGAGGTGGTGAGCAGTCGGATGGACCGTATGCGTTCCAAGCCATTTGAAGGTGGCTCTATCATGCTGAGCAAAGAGTTTTTGATGGCGAAGCCCACTCCATGCTGTCTTGGCTCTTCAGGATCCCTACCCTGCCAGAAGAAGGTGTAGTCTTGCTCTCTTAGAGATGCGCTCGCAGGGAGATGTGTCTCCTGAAGTGCTGCAATGTCCACATTGAGTCTACTCAGCTCGTCGTTAATGATGGCTGTCTTCTGAGAATCGTTGATTTGTGTAAGGTCTTCCCATAGGCCCGGACACATAGTTCTGACGTTCCAGCTTGCAAAACGAAGGGCTACTATCTTGAGAAAAGTATGGAAGGTCCTCATCAGGGAACTCCTCTTTGCTGACGATGCTGCAGTAACATCCCACACAGAAGAGTGTCTGCAGAGTCTCATCGACAGGATTGCGGCTACCTGCAACGAATTTGGCCTAACCATCAGCCTCAAGAAAATGAACATCATGGGACAGGACGTCAGAAATGCTCCATCCATCAATATTGGCGACCACGCTCTGGAAGTGGTTCAAGAGTTCACCTACCGAGGCTCAACTATCACCAGTAACCTGTCTCTCGATGCAGAAATCAACAAGCGCATGGGAAAGGTGTCCACTGCTGTATCCAGACTGGCCAAGAGAGTGTGGGAAAATGGCGCACTGACACAGAACACAAAAGTCTGAGTGTGTCAAGACTGTGTCCTCAGTACCTTGCTCTATGGCAGCGAGGCCTGGACAACATATGTCAGCCAAGAGTGACGTCTCAATTCATTCCATCTTCACTGCCTCCGGAGAATCCTTGGCATCAGGTGGCAAGACCGCATCTCCAACACAGAAGTCCTTGAGGCGGCCAACATCCCCAGCATATACATACTACTGAGCCAGCGGCGCTTGAGATGGCTTGACCATGTGAGCTGCATGGAAGATGGCAGGATCCCCAAGGACACATTGTACAGTGAGCTCGTCACTGGTATCAGACCCACCGGCTGTCTATGTCTCAGCTTTAAAGACGTCTGCAAATGCGACATGAAGTCCTGTGACAGTGCAAGGAGAGAGCCAACTGTGTAACAGCCCCGACAACCAATTTTATCTGCAGCACCTGTGGAAGAGTCTATCACTCTAGAATTGGCCTTTATAGACACTCCAGGCGCTGCTTCACAAACCACTGATCACCTCCAGGCGCTTACCCATTGTCTCTCGAGACAAGAAGGCGAAAGAAGAAGAAGAAGATTTCCTAATGGCTCCTTTACAGCAAGGTTATTAATTAACCCTTTCCCGTTACATAATACTAAACCTAAAATATGCCATCCCTAGTTGGTTCTTCAACAGACTGCACCAGAAACCCATGTTGTACACACTCCAGCAATTCATCCTCCATAACAATACTGCTAATTAGATTTGCCCAATCTATATGTAAATTGAAGCCGCCCATTATTACTGTATTGCCCATACTACATGCAGCTCTAATTTCCTGATTTATACCATGCCCAACATTACCACTACAGTTTGGTGGCCTATAAACAACTCCCACCAATGTTTTCTGCCCATTGCTGTTCCTTAGCTCCACCCAAACTGATTTTACATCTTGCTCCTTTGATCTAAGATCCTCTCTCACTAATGTACTGATCTCGGCCCTTATTAACAGTGCTACCCCACCTCCTTATCCCTTCAGCCTATCCCTCCTAAATGACGACCATCCCTGAATATTCAGTTCCCAGTCCTGGTCATCCTGTAGCCACATTTCCGTAATGGCAAATAAGTCATACCCATTTACCTCTATTTGTGCCTTCAAATCATCTACCTTGTTTCGAATACTGCGTACATTCAGATAGAGTGCCCTTAACTTTGAATAAACTTTATTCCTCATTCCGATCCTAGTTGATGTTTGCCATCATCTCTCCTGCCTTCCAATTTCGTTTACTATTTCTCTACTTCCTGTTACTAGTTTTGTTTTCTTCCCTGTGAAGTTCCCAACCTCCTGCCAATTTAGTTTAAACTCTCCCCAACAGCACGAGCATCATATCCAGACCT
The DNA here is from genome assembly GCF_036365525.1 of Heterodontus francisci. Lineage (NCBI taxonomy): Eukaryota > Metazoa > Chordata > Chondrichthyes > Heterodontiformes > Heterodontidae > Heterodontus > Heterodontus francisci. The sequence goes on along the minus strand of NC_090404.1, from coordinate 5,819,620 downwards.
GGAGCATAGCCCAGAGCCCTTGAACTTGGGTTTCTGTGCTAATGTTGTCTTAATTTCATCGCAATAGGATCACGGAAAATTATTTTTCAATCGATTACGGAGTCTGCCAAAGGCGAATCTGCTCCCCAGAATTCCAAGGAACAATAAATGTGCCCTTTCCACAGGACAGGAGATCAGTGCAGGGGCTGACTGTATCTAGAGCATGCGCAGTGTCACTTTGATCTGAGCGGTGCGAGTACCAGAGACGCTTTTGCAGCGGGTGAGAGTCGGCGGGGTGCAGGGGAGGAATGGAGGAATGGAGCCTGCGGGTTGGCGGGGAGGCTTTCGAAGTACCTGGTGTAGGCCGCAATCCGCGAATCAGAACCTTCAGGTGCCGCGTTTGCTGCTCCGGAGCTTTTTCCCGAGAACAGGCCCGAGTAACGGCCGCCATCTTGGTTGAGCGCGAGCAGAGCGCATGCGCAGTCTGAGACGACACCGTGAGTAGGCGGGGCTTCGGGGTCCCACTGACCAGGAGAGAAAATCATTGATTTGATTCTCACTCTGCACACAGGGACTGAAGAACTCAACCCAGTCACAGTAGAGGGAGGGAGAAAACTGGTAGTGGAGGAAAGAAATGGCGCCAATGCTGCGATGGCTTTGGATTTCAGCACAGGGAGGGGGGAGAGTGTGTGGGACGGGGATTTACAGCTTTGGGGAACAAGAGAGGAAAAAATGTTCCATAGAACATATGAGGAGGAAGTGGTGGCGTGGTGGTATTGTCATTGGACTAGTAACCCAGAGACAGAGGGTATTGCTTTGTGGTGGCGCAGTGGTTAGCACCGCAGCCTCACAGCTCCAGGGACCTGGGTTCGATTCTGGGTACTGCCTGTGCAGAGTTTGCAAGTTCTCCCTGTGTCTGTGTGAGTTTTGCCGGGTGCTCCGGTTTCCTCCCACATCCAAAGACTTGCAGGTCGATAGGTAAATTGGCCGTTGTAAATTGCCCCTAGTGTAGGTAGGTGATAGGGAATATGGGATTACTGTAGGGTGAGTATAAATGGGTGGTTGTTGGTCGGCACGGACTCAGTGGGCCGAAGGGCTGTTTCAATGCTGTATCTCAAAATAAATAAAAAAAAGAAAAGAAACTAGAATTGTCTGTTCAGAATTTCTATCCTGTACTGATAGTGATGACTTTTATAAACTCCTTTTACAGAGTTTTAAAAGAGGGGGATTTGCAGACTCAAACTCGAATCAAACATCACGTCAAGATCTGACAGAGTCAATCGATTCATCAGGACCTCAATATCCTTAGCCGTTGAATGTGGAAGAAGAAATATTTGTGTTTTCTGTCAGTGGGAAAGGATTTCAAACATCAGTGTGACTGGAAAAGTACTGAGACATAGATACCCGAGTGAGAGTGTTCCAGTGCACTGACTATGGAAAGAGCTTTAACAGCCTGAAAAAAAAGTTGCACCATTCACAGTGGAAATAAACCGTACATGTCTTCTCTGTGTGGCTAAGGCTGGAACTGATCATCCAACATGGAGAGACACAAAGACACCCGCACCACAGAGAAACCGTGGAAATGTGGGGACTGTAGGAAGGGATTCAGTTGCCCATCTGAACTGGAAATTCATCGGCGGTGTCACAATGGGGAGAGGCCATTCATCTGCTGCCTGTGTGAGAAGGGATTTAAGCAATTGTCTAACCTCCTGCAACTCCAGCGAGTTCATACTGGGGAGAGGCCATTCACCTGTTCAGAGTGTGGGAAGGGATTTAAACAGTCGTCCAACCTTCTGGCACACCAGCGAGTTCACACTGGGGAGAGGCCATTCACCTGCTCAGAGTGTGGGAAGAGATTTAAACAATCATCCAACCTTCTAGCTCACCAGCGAGTTCACACTGGGGAGAGGCCATTCACCTGTTCAGAGTGTGGGAAGGGATTTAAACAATCGGCCAACCTTCTGGCACACCAGCGAGTTCACACTGGGGAGAGGCCATTCACCTGCTCTGTGTGAGGGAAGGGATTCACTCGGCCATCCCATCTGCTACACCAGCAGTTTCACAAGTGACTGCAGGGGATTGCATTTTGCTGTTATTGCTGCTGTTAATCACATCCAGGACTGAACAATGTTCATTCTGGCAGTTGGTGTTTGTTTATGTTGATAACTCATATTATGGCCTACCTCAGTTCCTATGTACTTTCTCCCACTCTCTAACTCTACTCAAGTGCTGGTTTCCTGTTGCACTGCCTTCTCCCCAGTTGTCCCATGACTTTCCATTCATCAGCTGTGTTTGACTCCATGTTTATTAGGGACATGGAAACAGGAGTCGGCCATTTAGCCCCTCGAGCCTGTTCTGCCATTCAATGAGATCATGGCTGATCTGCAACCGAACTCCATGTACCCAGATATTATTTTAATACCAGCTTCCCAGTCTGTTGTAATGTGATTTTAAAAACAACTGTCATCTACATTGCACCTTTAAGGTTGGAAGGTGTCCCAAGGTGCATCTCAGAAGCTTAAACTGACAAATCAGACAAAAATTGACACTGAGCTAAAGAAGGGGATATTAGGAGGGCTGACTAAAAGCTTGGTCAAAGATGTAGGTTTTTAAGAGGGTCTTAAAGGAGGAAAGATGTGGACTGGCAGAGAGATATAGGGAGGAAATTCCATAGCTTTGGGCCAATAACTGAAGGTGCAGCCAATGGGACAGAGAGAGTAAGGGATGTGTAAGAGGCCAGACTTGGAGGAATGCAGAGTTCTATGAGCGTTGTAGGGCTGGAGCAGGTTACAGATATAGGGAGGAGTGAGGCCTTGAAGGGATTTGAACCAGAGAAGAGTATTTTAAACTGGAGGCATTGGTGGACCTGGAGCCATTGTAGGTCAGTGAGCACAGTAGTGATGGATGAGTGGGACTTTGTGATGGTTTGGGTAAAAGGCAGCAGAGTTTGGATGAGCTCAAGTTTAAGCAGGGTGGAGGTCAGTGAGAAGAGCATTAGAATAGACAAGCAGGCTGACAATACAGAAGCACTGGAGGGGTCAAGAGAGGTGGTGGTGAAGTAGAGATGAGTGTCAGCAGTGTACAGTAGAACCTGATGTCATGTCTTTGGATGATGGCACCACAGGGCAGCAGATAGATGAAGGATAGAAGGGGCCATCGATAGATCCTTGGGAGACTCCAAAGGTAACTGGGTGGAAAGAAAAGCCATCGCTAGAGATTCTTTGGTTACGATTGGATAGGTTTGAGTGGAACCAAGTGAGGTCAGTCCCACTCAGCTGGACAGTGGAGAGAGGCGTTGGAGGATGATGTAGTTGACTGGGAGGTCAGAAAGTAATTGGAAGGATAGAGCCCGACAGTCACAGAGGATGTCCTTTGTGGCATGGATTCGAGCTGTTTCATTGCTGTGGTAGGGATGGAAACCTGATTGGAAAGGTTCACACATGGAGTTACGGGAAAGGTGGGCACGGATTTGGGAGGAATAAAGACATTCAGTGACTTTGGAGAGGAATGAGAGGTTGAAAATGAGGTGGTAGTTTACAAGGACAGAGGGGTTGAGGGTGGGGGTTTTGAGGAGGTGGGTGATATTGACAGTTTTAAAAGGGAACAGGAATACCTGAGGAAAGGGAACTGTTTACAATGGCAGTTAGCACGAGGGCCAGGAAGGGAAGTTGGTTGATCAGTTTAGTGGGAATGAGGGTGAGAGAGAAGGAGATGGGTCTCATGGATACGATGAGCTTGGAGAGGACATGATGGTAGAAAAACTAGACAGGTTCAGGGTGAGGGAACCTGAGGATGTTTGACTTGGTGGAGAAGAGGAGGATGCAGCTGAATGGACGGTCTCAGTGTTAGTGACAAAGAAATCCATGATCTCCTTACACATCTTTGAGGTCAGGTGAAAGAGGTTTAAGGAGACGATAGTGGAGAAAAGAAGCTGGGGTTATCTTTGCTTTCAAGAATGATCCTGAAATAGTGAGTAGTTTTGGCAGAGGAGAGCAGGGCCAGATAGGGCTTGACGTGTGGTGTAGCTGACTCTGGCAATGAATGGCTAAACCAGTTGTGGGCCAGTTATGTTTAAATCTGAGTTCCTTAGACATGAGGAAGTGAAGATGGAGGAGTGACAAGGGTGGGAGAGAGTCAGGGTTTTACTGAGGGAAAAGGCATCAGGGATTGAGAGAGTGATTGAGCAGATCGCCAGTTACAGAAGTATTGTGACAAATGGACGGCCAATGGGGAGACAGTTGAGAGTTTGAAAGAGCAGTTGTAAGTGACTTGGGGAGAGTTTTTTCCAGGATGGACACAAAGAAGGGGAATGTGAGTGGTGACGGATCCAAGGCAGTGAACAGAGATGGCCTTGCCAGTGATTAAGAGAATGACAAGGTCAAGGTGATCCTTGGGGTTTTCTGCTTTTCACCACGTATCCCGTGATTTTTTTAAAGAGAAGAAAAATCAATGTATTTGAATAAACCTCAAAATAAACACTGAAAATATCAACATTTAATACTGAAAATGTTACTGATACTCAGCTGAGCTGTAGTCATTTTATCTTTGTGTTTTTCCTCATGTTGGTTTCAGCATTCTGGATATCATTAGGTGTATAATAGTGTGACCTTCCATGAGGACTGGAGGATAGTAACTGGAACTTGACTGAAATAATTAGACACAGATCAATGGCCTCAGTTGTACAGAATGTGGTTGCTTTGAAGACAATAATATTGCAGTTGTATCCAGCAGTAGTTGAACTGCCCTGTACACCACATCCAGGATTGGAGTTTCCTCGGCATTTTCACACAGAGGGACGTGCAGTGTGGGCACCAACTATTTACGAAGTTTCAAACATTGTGTGGACCTGGGTGGCAGTGAGATTGTGCTGACAAGAGGAACCCCAGGCCCAAGTCTCAGACTGCACTCTGGAAATAAGCTGGTTTTTGTAACTCCATCACTGATGCCACTTCCATCTTGCAATGTGAGAATCAGAACCCACTGAACTCAAATCAACTATTTGTAATGTAAGATTTGCTTTTTCTGACGATTATTGGAGTGGTGAAAGGTTGTGAATTGGTTACAATCAGATATCAAATCGAACTGGTTTTCCTTTTCTGCCAAAGTGACCAACTGGAAGTGAGAAGTGGTTTGTTAATAGAAAAGAGAAGAATTCTGCAGGGGTCAATGTGAAAGATATATACAAGAAAGAATTGAATTGAAGAAAAGATGGTTTAGGATAGGTCTGATCACATTCTTTTACAACAGCATTGTCCAACATACAGCCTGTGGGCCAGGATCCAGCCTGCATAACGTTTCCATCTAGCCTTCAGGCCATTCCTCATCCTCACCGTGACTGGAGATGGCAAATTTCCCTTTGTCTTCTTCTTACAGAGCGGCCTCTTTAAAAACATCCCATTGTCAGTTTCACAGCCAACAGGTGCTAACATCGGGAACAGCAGTTTCCCAACAGACCCAGGGGTTTTACAGCAGGTTCTGACTTTTTTTTAAAAGCCTGCCAGAAGGGGGAGAGACACACGGTGGGGGGGGGGGAGGGGGGCGGGGGACACTGAGCAGGGAGTGGGGAAGACTGGAGACACGGGGTGGAGAGAGACGGGAGGATAGATAGAGAGGGCTGGAAGAGAGAGACAGAGAAGGAGATACAGAGAGAGGCAGACAGACGGGGGATGGCGGGGGGCGGGGGGGGGGGGGGGTAGTGCGAGAGATGGGGGGGAGAATCAAAGAGTAATTTACTTACAGTACAGAGGAGGCCATTCTGTCCATCCAGCCCATGCCGGCTCTCCACAGAGCTATGCAGTCAGTCCCACTCCCTGGCTCAATCCCCATAGCCCTGCAAGTCTATTTCTCTCAGGTGGCGATCCAACTTCCTCTTGAAGTCATTGATCGTCTCCACTTCCACCACCCTTGTGGGCTGCGAGTTCCAGGTCATTACCACCCGCTGCATAAAAAAGTGCTTCATATTCCCCCTGCATCTATTGCCCAAAACTTTCAATCTGTGTCCCCTGCTCCTAGAGGGCAGGGAAGAGAGAACAACACTTATGCATACACACACACACAGAGCAGGGAAAGCAGAGAGAGAGATCAAGGTCTCTCCTGACAGATGGAAATCTATCCAGAATACTCTGCATCGCTACATCAAGTGTGCAGCCAGGGATTGACTACTTATGCAAGCAAAAACAATGCCAGGTATCTCACTAAATCAGTTTTCAATATCGTGATGAATAAGTAAGTCAATAAATTAGTCTTCACATTTAAAGCTTCTTCACAAAAATACACATTTGTTGTTTTTATTAGTAAGATAAATTTTTAATGCCTTTATCTTTTGAAATTCGCTCACGAGCCCCAGGTCAAGCAAAAATCATAATGCGGCCCTCTGCCAGAAAAGGTTGGACAACATTCTTTTACAATACAGTGAGAGAGTTTCGAGAGTCCTTTCAGCCCTCAGATAATTCCACTGTCAGCTGTGACTTGAAGTTGTTGAAGTGTCTGTAAGGCTGTGGAAAACTGTGATATGCCCTGAGATTTTCAGAAGGAAAAAGACAAGAATATTAATCCAAGTCAAATTCAGGAGATATCTGTTCTGATCACAGTTCCAACTCACAAGTACACTGGCCACAGCAGTCTTGTGACCAATGTTGCTTTTTCTTCACCCTGTCCCCAGTTCAAGGTGGATCCTTCTCCCTCCCTCCAACTTCATACTGACACTCCTTCCCCCTCCCTCCAATTTCAAACTGACACTCCTTCACTCTCCACGAGGTGAGTTACTTGCCACAGAACTCCCAGCCTCTGACCTGCTCCTGGAACCACAATATTTAGGTGGCTGGTCCAGTTCAGTTTCTTGATCTTGTTAGTTGGGGATTTAGCGATGGTAATGCCATTGAACATCAAGGGGAAATGAATAGACTCTCTCTTGTTTGAGATGATCATTTCCTGGCACTTATGTGGCACAAATGTTATTTGCCATATCAGCTCAAGCATGGATGTTGTCCAGGTCTGCTGCATATGGACACAGATTGCTTCAGTATCTGAGGAGTCGCAAATGCTACTGAATATTGTGGAACCATCAGCGAACATCCCCATTTCTGACCTCATGATTGAAGACAGGTCATTGATGAAGCAGCTGAAGATGGTTGGGCCTAGGACACTACCCTGAGGAACTCCTGCAGTGAAGTCCTGGAGCTGAGATGATTGACCTCCAGCAATCACAACCATCTTCCTTTGCGCTAGCTATGATTCTAACCAGTGGAGAGTTTTCCTCCTGATTCCCATTGACTCCAGTTTTGCTCGAGCTCCTTGATGCCACACTCAGTCAAATGCTCCCTGGATGGATAAAGGGGAACCAGTAGATGTAGTGTATTTGGATTTCCAAAAGGCATTTGATAAGGTGCCACATAAGGTAGGTAGGAGCCTATTGTATTGGGAGTAATATATTAGCATGAATAGAGGATTGGCCAACTAACAGAAAACAAAGAGTCAGGAAAATGGGTCACCTTCAGGTTGGCAAATTGTAACTAGTGGGGTCCCACATGAATCAGTACTTCGGCCTCAACTATTTACAATCTATATTAATGAATTGGATGAAGGGAACAAGTGTGTAACCAAATCTGCTGACTATACAAAGCTAGGTGGGAAAGCAAGTTGTGAGGAGGACACAAACAGTCTGCAACGGGATATAGATAGGTTAAGAGAGTGGGAAAAAAATTGGCAGTGGAGTATAATGTGGGAAAATGTGAACTTATCCCCCTTAGTAGGAAGAATAGAGAAACAAAATATTACTTAAATGGAGAGAAACTACAACATGCTGTTATACACAGGGATCTGAGTGTCCTCATTCATGAATCACAAAAAGTTAGTATGCAGGTACAGCAAATAATTAGGAAGGCAAATGTAATGTTGGCCTTTATTGTAAGAGGGATGGAGTATAAAGTAAGAAAGTCTTGCTACAACTGTACAGTGTGTTAGTGAGACCACACCAAGAGTATTGTGTATAGTTTTTGTCTCCTTATTTAAGAAGGGATATACTTGCATTGGTGGCAGTTCAGAGAAGGTTCACACGGTTGGTTCTTAGGATGAAGGGTTGTCTCATGAGGAACAGCTGAGCAGGATGGGCCGATACTCATTGGAGTTTAGAAGAATGAGAGATGATCTTATTGAAACATACAAGATCCTGAGGGCTTGACAAGGTAGATACTGAGAGGATGTTTCCCCACATGGGTGAATCTAGAACTTGTTACGACCAAAGTGGGAGGAGTGCACTGTTAATTCAGTCCCACTTCTCCATAGGTCACAACATACATTTACATTTTCCCACTTACTGAAACTGTCAATCATATACTCTAGTTTTTCCCAGAATAAAGCACACCAACCAGGTTTCTCTAATAAACAACAAAATTATCAGTGTATAATGAACCACGTTTTAACCAACAATGATGTAGAACATACATACAAATTGGAATATTAAAGCCCCTTATTTATCCTAGCCCCCACACACACATACATACACAATTAGTAAACCAGGAAAAGGGATTTTTGGTTAAAGCTGTTACAAGAAAATAAAATGTATTAAAAAAAACTTAGGTTGAAAAGAAGGTATGGAAAGATGTCCTTTGTTTCAGTGAGGTGTCCCAAAGGCTTTGGCGGCTGTGAATGGGCTCTTCCAAGAACAGTTCTTTCCAAGCGAGGTTGATGATCAGTTTGGGTAGGCTTTCTAAGAAATGCAGCTACAGAAGGCTTCAAATAAGTCTGACAGCAGGAAATGCAGCAACAAAGGTTTCAGTTTCACACATTTGACATGCAAGTTATTTTAACGTGCAGGCTTTCTTCAAATACAGGTGGAAATAGGAATCTCTTGATGCAGGATTCCTTTTCAAGAGAAAAATGAGCTGTTTTTCTTCTGTGAAGGAAGAAACACCAACCGTCCTTTTTTTTTTAAACAGTACAAATTGAAACCCAAACCTTTCAGATGTCCAGTCTTATGACATCTATAAATCTTGGCTTGTCATTTCTCTGCAAACAGCTCTCCAAGTCAAAACAAGACCTGCTGGGATCTTTGAAAACAGGTGCCTTCCAGTAACTGTTTACTCTCATTCCAAACCTTCGGGGAACTTCTTTTAAAAACCCCCACAAAGTTCAGCTTCTTCAAGATTCCAGACGAATCCATGTCCATAATTCAGCTGTAAGTCCTTCAAACATATTTTAGAAAAGAAATATAAGCAATCTCCGAACAAATTTGGGGCAGGGGGAGGGGGGTGGGGGGCGTCAGGGATAGTGTCAGAATAAGGAATCTCCCATTTTTGACAGTGATCAGGAGGAATTACCTCTCACAGAGGGTTGTGAATCTTTGGAATTTTCTACCTCAAAGAGCTGGGGAGGCCAATTCATTTAATATATTTAAGGCTGAGGGAGACAGATTTTGGAACTTTAGGGGAGTTGAGGGCTATGGGGGGCAGGGAGGAAAACGGAGTGAAGGCTACAATCAGATCAGCTGTGATCTTATTGAATGGCGGAGCAGGCTGGAGGGACCAAATGGCCTACTCCTGCTCCTATATTTTATGGTTTTAAGAAATGTTTTTCTCTATTAGAGCCCATTTGTAGTTTTATTCTAAATATTAAATTAGAATTTATATTTAAAGCTATTTTATTGCAGATATAACATCAGTGGATTACGAGGAAAGATCACTGATGGCGATTGTTCAAGGTACACACAGGCCCGACAGTTCGATCAGCTCCACTCTCATCTCAGGAGACTTCACTAACTCCACATACTGTCCACAAGGGAGATGGCCTGGTGCAGTGGGACAAACATTCCTGCTACAACCAGCACCACCATAAAAACTTGATTAATCGGTCACTCACCTCATGGATCTTGCTGTGCACAAACTGCCAGGGACAACACTTCAAAAGGAACTATCTTGGCTTAGAGATGTTAAAAAGAATTGGCACACTGTGTGTTTCATATAAAGCTGATTTGGCAATTGTCCAGAATATTAGCCCCTATAACTGGGCTGGAGTTCATTAACATGAGCAGGAACAGATCCCAATGAACACGGTTCAGTCTGTGATCTGATTAACAACAGAATTCACCTCCTGCAGTCACTTGTGAACTCGCTGATGTCTCAGCAGGGTGGATGAACGAGTGAATCCCTTCCCACACAAGGAGCAGATAAATGGCCTCTCCCCTGTGTGAATGTGCTGATGCCGCAGCAGGTTGCATGAACGAGCAAATCCCTTCCCACGGATGGAACAGCTGAACGGCCTCTCCCCCGTGTGAGTACGTTGGTGTACAGTGAGGTCAGCTGATCGCCTGAAGCCAGTCCCACAATAAGAGCATCCGAACGGTCTCTCCTCAGTGTGAACTGGCTGATGATGCATCAGCTCCCCAGCACTTTTATAGCACTTCCCACAGTCTGGGCATTTGAACGGCCTCTCCCCAGTGTGAACTCGCTGGTGTATCAGCAGGCTGGATGAATCAGTGAATCCCTTTCCACACTCAAAGCAGGTGAATGGTCTCTCCCCGGTGTGAACTCGCTGGTGTATCAACAGGCTGGACATTCGCCCAAACCTCTTCCCACAGTGAGAGCAGCTGAATGGTGTGTAACCAGTGTGAATGCGCTGGTGCTCCCTCAGTATATGTGGGCTCTTAAAGCTCTTGTCACAGTCAGCACAATTAAACTGTCTCTTGTCATTGTGAACTTGCTGGTGTCTCAGCAGGGCAGAGTAAAACATGCATCTCTTCCCACACACGGAGCAAGTGAACCCCTTCTCCCCAGTGTGAACTCGCTGGTGTGTCTGCAGGGTGGATGGATGAGTGAATCCCTTCCCACACACAGAGCAGGTGAATGGTCTCTCCCCGGTATGAGTGCGTCGATGACTTTCCAGCTCAAACGGGTAATTAAATCCCCTCCCACAGTCCCCACATTTACACGGTTTCTCACCGGTGTGACTGCGCTTGTGTTTTGACAGGCCAGATGATCGACTGAAGCCTCGTCCACACACAGAACACGTGTATGGTTTCTCCCCACCACAGCATTTTGCTTTCATGTTCAAAGACCAATGATATTAAGATACCGATGAATTGAGCATCTCTGTCAGATCTTGATGTGAAGTTTGGTTTGAGTTTCCTGCCTGTCCATACTTCCCTTCTAATATCCTGCAAACTGAATTTAAAAAAGGAAAAAGGAAACGTGAGATGGAACCCACAAAAACACACAAGCAGGATGTGAAATCGAGCTGAATGAATCTGGTCATTTGAGGGGCCGGCACTCGGAAAAGTTGGAGTGAATGTCCACAGATCCCGGAAGGTAGCAGGACAGGTCGATAAGGTGGTTAAGAAAGCATACGGAATGCTTTCCTTTATTAGCCGAGGTATAGAATATAAGAGCAGGGAGGTTATGCTGGAACTGTATAAATCATTGGTTAGGCCACAACATGAGTATTGTGTGCAGTTCTAGTCACCTCATTACAGAAAGGATGTAATTGCACCAGAGAGGGTACAGAGGAGATTTATGAGGATGTTGCCAGGACTGGAAAAATGCAGCCATGAGGAAAGATTGGATCGGCTGGGGTTGTTCTCCTTGGAACAGAGGAGGCTGAGTGGAGATCTGATTGAAATATACAAAATTATGAGAGGCCTGGATAGAGTGGAGGTGAAGGGTCTATTTATCTTAGCAGAGAGGTCAGTGACTCGGGGGCATAGATTTAAAGTGATTGGTAGGAAGATTAGAGGGGAGATGAGGAAATGTTTTTTCACCCAGGGGGTGGTGGGAGGTCTGGAACTCACTGCCTGAAAGGCTGGTAGAGGCAAAAACCCTCAACACATTGAAAAGAAGTCTGGATATGCACCTCAAGTGCCTGCAGGGCTAGAGACCAAATGCTGGAAAGTGTGATTTGGCTGAGTGGCTCATTATTCAGCCAGTACAGACACGATGGGCCAAGTGGCCTCTTTCTGTGCCGCAAATTTTCTACGATTCTATATGGTCTCACCAAGGCCCTGTACAGCTGCAGTAAAACCTCCCTACTTTTACACACGATTCCCCTTGGAATAAATACCAACATTCCATTTGCCTTCCTAATCACTTGCTGTACCTGCATATTAAACTTTTGTGATTCATGTACCAGGACACCCAATTCCCTCTGTACCACCGAGTTCTGCAATCTCTCTCCATTTAAATCGTATACTGCTTTTTTATTCTTCCTGCCAAAGTGAACAAGTTCACATTTCCCTACATTATACTCCACCTGCCTATTTCTTTCCCACTCACTTAAGCTATCTATATCACTTTGTAGACTCTTTACCTCCTCGACAACTTACTTTCCTTCCTATCTTGGTGTCATCAGCAAATTATGCTACCATACATTCAGTCCCTTCATCCAAGTCATTGATATAAATTGTAAACAGAATGAAAGAAATTAAATGGAGTAGAGGAGCAAGAGATCTGGAATACACTCACAGAAATCACTGAAAGGAGCGACACATGTTTATAAGACTACAATAGAACAAAGGAAATCCCCAGTTTCATCGAGAGGAATTTAATCCAACAGCAGGGAGGTACTATTAAATTTATAGAGAACCTTGTTTCGACCACAGAATTCTTACAACACAGGAGGAGGCCATTCAGTCCATTGTGTCTGCACTCGCTCTCCGAAAGAGCAATTTACTACTGCCACTCTCCCGCTTTCTCCCACAGCATATTCTTCCTTTTCACATAACAATCCAACTCCCTCTTGAACAGCTCAATTGAACCTGCCTCCACCACACTCTCAGGCAGTGCATTCCACATCCTAACCACTTGCTGCGTGAGAAAGATTTTCCTCATGTTGCCATTGTTGCTTTTGCCAATGACTTTAAATCTGTGCCCTCTCCTTCTCGATCCCTCCACCAATGGGAAGTTACTCCCGATCTACTCTGTCCAGACCCCTCCTGATTTTGAACACCTCTATCAAATCTCCTTTCAACCTTCTCGTCTCCAAGGAAAACAGTCACAACTTCCCCAACCCAGTCACGTAACTGAAGTTCCTCATCCCTGGAACCATTCTCGTGAATCTTTTCTGCACCTTCTCCAATGCCCTCGCATCTTTCCGAAAGGGCGGTGCCCGGAGCACATAGGATCATAGGAAATAGGAGCAGGAGTAGGCCATTCAGCCCATCGACCCTGCACCACCATTCAAACAGATCATGGCTGATCATCTACCTCTACGCTATTTATCCCCACTATCCCCATATCTCTCATTAGTATCCAGAAATCTATCAACTTCTGTCTTGAACATGCTCAATGATTGAGCTTCCACAGCCCTCTGGGGTAGAGAATTCCAAAGATTCACCACCTTCTGAGTGAAGAAATTCTTCCTCATCTCAGTCTTAAATAGCCTACCTCTTATTCTGACTCTATGTTCCCTGATTCTAGACTCACCAGCCATGGGAAACATCCTATCCACATCCACCCTGTCAGGCCCTGTAAGAATTTTGTGTAAGTTTCAATGAGATCACCGCTCATTCTTCGCAACTCCACAGAATACAGGCCCAGTTTCTGCAATCTCTCCTCATAAAACAATACCGGCATCCCAGTGAGTAGTCTGGTGAACCTCTGTTGCACTCCCTCTATGGCAAGGACATCCATCCTTCGATAAGGAGATCAAAACTGAACACAATATTCCAGCTGTGGTCTCACCAATGCTTTATCCAATTTAAGCAATACATCTTTACTCCTGTTGTCAACTTCCCTTGCAATGAAGGCCAACATACCATTTGCCTTCCTAATTGCTTGCTGTACCTGCATAATAGCTTTTAGTGACTCATGAACAAGGACACCCAGGTCTCTTTTGGACATCAACACGTACCAAACTCTCGCCATTTAAGAAATACTCTGCCTTTTTGTTTTTTCCACCAAAGTGGCTCACTTCACACTTATTGACATAATATTCCATCTGCCATGTTCGTGCCCATTCACTTAGCCTGTCCAAATCCCCTTGAAGCCTCCTTGTATCCTCCTCATAACTTACATTCCCATGTAGCTTTGTGTCATCAGCAAATTTGGAAATATTGCAATTGGTCCCCATATCCAAGTCATTTATATAGATTGTGAACAGCTGTGGCCCAAGCACTGATCCTTGCAATACCCCACTAGTAACAGCCTGCCATCCTGAGAATGACCCATTTATTCCTAACCTCTGCTTTCTGTCTGTTAACCAATTCTCAATCCATTGCAGTATATTACCCCCAATCCCACACTTGAAGGGCTGTGTGCAGTTCTGGTCTCCATTAATAAAAAGGCAATTGAAGCACTGAAGAAAAAGCAGAATAGATTTAGAAAGATGTCACCAGAGAGGATGTAACTATCCAACAAGATTTTTCAGGCTGGGTCTCCTTTCTCTGGAAAATAGGAGATCGGATAAAGGTCTTCAAAATTATAAGTAAGTTGGAACAAGGGGTCAGCAATATAAGATAGAAATTAAAATGTCAAATAAAGAATTTAGGAGGAATTTCTCTACTCAGAGAGGTGAGAATGTGGAGATCACTGCCACATGGAGTGATTGAAGCAGATGGCAATGATGCATTTAAGGGGAAGCTTGAGGTTGAAGGGAATAGAGGGATATGAGGGTAGCGTGGTGCGAGGTGATTAGATTGGCTGAAGGCTCTTTTTTTACTCTTTCATGGGATATCAGCATTGCTGGCAAGGACAACTTTTATTACCCATCCCGAAATGCCCTTGTTGGTGAGCCGCCTATTTGAACTGCTGCAGTCTGTGTGGTGTCGGTCCACAGTGCTGTTAAGAAGGGAGTTCCAGGATTTTGACCCAGTGATAGTGAAGGAACGGTGATATAGTTCCAAGGCAGGATGGTGTGTGGCTTGGAGGGGAACTTGCAGGTGGTGGTGTTCCCATGCATCTGCTGCCCTTGTCTTTCCAGGTGGTAGAGGTCGCGGGTGCTGTCGGGGGAGGCCTTGGTAAGTTGCTGCAGTGCATCTTATACATGGTACAGATTGCTGCCACTGTACACCAGTGGTGGAGGGATTGAATGTGTAAGGAGGTGGTGGATGGGGGTGCCGATCGAGTGGGCTGCTTTGTCCTGGATGGTGTCGAACTTCTTGAGTGTTGTTGACCTGCTCTTGTAGCATTTTGGCAGAACAAATAGGGAAAGGTATTATATAGTTAATGGCAAAGTTTAAAAGAGTGTTCAGGAACAGAGGGACCTGGGAGTGCATGTCCATTGATCTTTGAAAGTGACAGGACATATTGAGAGAGTAGTTAGTGAAGAATATATATATATATTCTTTATAAAGCTCTGGTTAGGCCACAACGAGAGTTTCTGCATCCAGTTCTGGTCACCATGCTTTCAGAAGGATGTGAAGGTCCTTGACAGGGTGCATAGAAGATTTACCAGAATGGTTCTCGGGAGAGGGGAATTTAGCTACAAGGCTAGGTTGAAGAAGCTGGAGTTGTTCTCTTTGAAGTAAAGGAGGTGTACAAGATTATGATAGGTTTAGATAAGGTAGACAAACAAAAGCTATTCCCATTAGCTGATGGTACAAGGACTAGGGGGCACAGATTTAAGTCTTTGGGCAAGAGATATCGGGGGGATGTGAGCTAGAAGCTTTTTTTAACAGTGAGTGATAATGACCTTGATCTTGCTGCCTCCAAGGGTGGTGGAAACAGAGACAATCACTGATTTCCAAAGCAAATTGGATAGGCACTTGAGGGAAATAAACTTGTGGGAGCAGAGCAGAAGAATGGGACTGATTGGATTACTTGACAGATAATTGGCATGGATTCAATGGGCTGAATGGCCTACGTCTCAGCCATAATGACAGTATGACATATTTGTGTAAACTCTCCTTCTAATTCAACTCTTGGAATCCAGGTATCATTCAGGTAAATCTGCACTGCACTCCCTCAAAGACCAATATATCCCTCCTGTTGTCTGGTGTCCAGAACTGAACACACTACTCCAGGTGTGATCTAATCTCAGTGCTTTTCCAGTCCCACCGATACTGGAAACCTTTTCCCACAGACAGAGCACACAAACCTTTTTGCTTCAACATTCAAAGACCAATGATATTCAGGTCCTGATGAATCGAGTGACTGTCAGGGATTGATGTGATGTTTGGTTTGAGCTTTCAGTCTGCAAATCCTCCCCTTCTAATAGCCTGTAAAAGGGTACAGAAGCTATCACTGTCAGTCCAGGATAGAAATTCACAACTGGGCAGGGGGCGTCTGTAAATATAGGAGGAGAGAAAATGGTGAGAAACCCCCAGAGTGCAGAGTGACAAAAGAAATGAGTCAATGACCACCTCTCCCAGACTCATTGAGATCAACAATTTCAGATCAGAACCACCGCTCCTATTTTTTCAGACTTGCAGCAAGTGTTGGTAATGATTCTGCTGCTGCCAGTTACGTATCCTCTAAAGTCATCTTGTGTTTCTTTATCTGTCCCATTACCATGTTCTTCTGTCTTGCACCATCCTCTCTTTTGCTATTTAATCTCTCCTGCCTTCCACCCTATCACTGACCTTCCCTTTTGTTCTTTCCTCCCCTCCCCCTTTCCTTGCCTCTGTATTTGTTTAAAACGTGTTACATCTCTAACTTTCCCACTTCTGATGAAAAGTTACTGACCTGAAACGTTAACACTGCTTCTCTGTCCACAGATGCTGTCTGACCAGCTGAGGATTTCTAGCAATTTCCGTTTCCATCCAGATTTTCGCTTTTGACCCTGAAGCCCCGCCCACTCTCTCCCTCATCAAGATGGCCACGCGTGCGCCCTCCTTCCTCTACGAAGATGGCGCAAGGTTGCCTGGGTAACACGGGCCTGTCAAACGGAAGAAGGCGCGTCTCCCCGCTCTGCCCTGACTCCAACTTACAAGTTGGCGGCCAGGGTCCCCTCATCCCCGGGTCTGTCACCACGGAGCTCTTATTCAGGGGTTCAGGTCTATCCTAGGTGTTGATGAACCTTCCCAGCCCAGCAACGGCTCCAGTTCCTCCCCTGCACCCACAATCTCCTCCTGAGCCGCCTGTTCCACTGCAGTCCGTCTTCACCAGTGACCTGCGCATGCTCGGAGCACTGCCCAGCAACTTCCTCGCCGCCCTCACCGCGCCGATGCACTGGGCTCATTCATAGGGGACTATCTGACCCGCGCGGAGTCCTGGGTAATCAATCTGCCATTACTCACTGCAGTCCTGTAGCCATTGATAGGGGGCTTTCTTATGCTCCGGGTGTTCTGAGTAAACACAGTCACTGAAAACTGCAATTGCTGAATAGAAAATTTATTTTTTGTCATTAAATTAAGACTGGGCCTTTTCACTACCTGTTCGGCAATGTGGTTGACTCGTAACTGCCCTCTGAAATGGTCCAGCAATCCATTCAGTTGTATCAAACCACCATAAAGTCTAAAAAAAGGAATGAAACCGGACAGCCAAATAGAAACATAGAAAATAGGAGCAGGAGTAGGCCCTTAGAGACTGCTCTGCCATTCATTATGATCATGGCTGATCATCCAACTCAGTAACCTGTTCCCGTTTTCGCCCCATATCCTTTGATCCCTTTAGACCCAAGAGCTATATCTAACGCCTTCTTGAAAACCTACAATGTTTTGGCCTCAAACTCAGCATTGAACGAGGCACTGGAAATGACAACGGCAAACCCAGCCTTATCGACCCTGCAAAGTCCTCCTGACTAACATCTGGGGGCTTGTGCCAAAATTGGGAGACCTGTCCCACAGACTAGTCAAGCAACAGCCTGACAGTCATATTCACAGAACCATATTTTACAAACAATGACCCAGACACCACCATCACCACCCCTGGGTACGTTCTGTCCCACCAGCAGGACAGACCCACCGGAGGTGGTGCCACCGTGGGTATTCAGTCGGGAAGCAGTTGCCCTGGGACTCCTCAACAGTGACTCCGGACCCCATGATGTCTCATGACATTAGGTCAGAAATGGGGAAGGAAACTTCCTGCTGATTACTACCTACTGCCGCAACCACCTCCAACCCCTACCTCAGCTGCTGAATCAGTGCTTCTCCATGGTTGAATACCAATTGGAAAAGGCACTGAGGGCAGCAAGCAGATAGATTTCTAACAGATCTAGAAACTCAAAATGGAAATCCAAGAAACGCTATGGGACATCAGCAGTAGCAGACTAGTATTCGACCACAATCTGTTACCTCATGGCCTGGCAAATCCCCCACTCTACCATTACCACCAAGTCGAGGGACCAACCCTGGTCCCATTAAGAGTGCAGGACGGCATGCCAGGTGCAGCACCAGGCATATCTAAAAATAAGGTGTCAGCCTGGTGAAGCTACAGCACAGGACTACTTTCATGCCAACAGCACAGGCAGCATGCAATAGACAGGGCTTAGTGATCCCATAACCAACGGATCAGATCTAAGCTGTGCAGTCATGTAAAATCCAGTCATGAATGGCTGTGGACAATTAAACAAATAACAGGAGGAGGAAGTTCCACAAATACCCCCATCCTCAATGATGGGGGAACCCAGCACATCAGAGCAAAAGACAAGGCTGAAGCATTTGCATCCATTTTCAGCCAGAAGTGCAGAGTGGATGATCCATCTCGACTTTCTCCTGAGGTCCACAGCATCACAGATGCCCGTCTTCAGCCAATCCAATTCATTCCTCGTGCTTTCAAGAAACGGCTGAAGGCACTGGTTACTGAAAAGGCTATGGGCTCTGACAACATTCCGGTAATAGTACTGAAGACTTGTGCTCCAGAACTAGCCGCACCCCTAGCCAAGCTGTTCCAGTACAGCTACAACACTAGCATCTAGCTGGCAATGTGGAAAATTGCCCAGATATGTTCTGTACACAAGAAGCAGAACAAATTCAACCTGGCCAATTACCACCCTATTAGTCCACTCCCGATCATCAGCAAAGCGATGGAAGGGATCATCAACAGTGACATCAAGCAGCACTTGCTCAGCAATAACCTTCTCACTGATGCTCAGTTTGGGTTCCATCAGAGCCACTCAGCTCCTGACCTCATTACAGCCTTGATTCAAACATGGACAAAAGAGTTGAACTCAAGAGGTAAGGTGAGAGTGTCTGCCCTTGACATCAAGGCAGCATTTGACCGAGTATTGCATCAAGGAGCCCAAGCAAAACTGGAGTCAATGCGAATCAGGGGGAAAACTCCCGGCTGGTTGGTGTCATACCTCTAACACAAAGATGGTTGTGGTTGTTGGAGGTCAATCATCTCAGTCCCAGGACATCCCTGCAGGAGTTCCTCAGGGTAGTGTCCTCGGCCCAACCATCTTCAGCTGCTTCATCAATGATCTTCCCTCCATCATAAGGTCAGAAGTGGGGATGTTTGCTGATGATTGCACAATGTTCAGCAGCATTCGTAACTCCTCGGATACTGAAGCAGCCCGTGTCCAGATCCAGCAAGACCTGGACAACATCCAGGCTGGGCTGATAAGTGACAAGTAACATTCGTGTCACACAAGTACCAGACAATGACCAAATCAAACAAGAGAGAATTCAAGCATCTCCTCTTGATGTTCAATGGTATTACCATCGCTGAATCCCCCACTAACATCATCCTGGGGGTTACCATTGACCGGAAACTTAAGTGGACCAGCCACATAAATGCTGTGGCTACAAAAGCAGGTTAGAGGCTGGCAATTCTGTGGCGAGTAACTTACCTCCTGACTCCCCAATGCCTGTCCACCATCTACAAGGTGTCACGGTCCTGTAGTTTTTATTCGGAATATGCGGTTTGCCTTTAAAGGCTTGCAAGGGATCAGTATTGCTTTAGGAACCAGCATGCCTCAGGAGTTATAGGAAGGTGCATTTTTGTTGCCTTAGAAACAGCCATTTTGGAGACTGCAATTCAAAGGGTGCATTCTCGATACCATAGAAACAGTCACTGGGAGTGAGCCTGATGCAATACATTTGTTTCAATTCAGTTTGAACTGGCTTTTACTGGAGACAATTTGTCCTAACAGAACACACAGACACAGAATACACAGACAGCTGTGATGAGCACACCTGAAAAAGAGCTGTCAACCATTTAAACTGAAGGAATAGGATTTTAGTCTGTTTAATTATTATCTCTTAAAATTCTAAAAACATCAAGCCAATACATAGATCTCTGGTAATTTAAACTGAAGGAAGGGAAGTTAGACTGTGACAATCTTTAATCCCTCAAAAACTCTAAAGTCAGATAGATTCTGTTGAAAGTGTTTGCAAGTCGTTAACTGCTGAAATTCGCTGAAGAAGGAAAGCAACATTCTGTGAGGACATCGAGCAACATCCTGTGAGGACTTCAAGCAACATTGGACTGTAAATTTGCAAGGACTCTAATTTTTTCTATTTTAAATGTTGTTTATACCTTCATAGTGTTTAAGAATTTAGTTCTTACAATTAAAGAGTTAATGTATTGATTTAAAGATACCTGGTTTGGTTAGCCTCATTCGGGGGTTAATGGATGGTACAATTTGGCTGGGTCTTTCTTCAATTTGGAAAGTTTTAAATGATATGTTAGGCGATCTGTGGAACGATGGGATTGAATGATCAGTGCATCTCTCCCACCACAATCAGAATTGTATATTTTGATTGGGGGCTTTGACAGGAGCGGTCGGTCATAACAAAGGCACAATTCAGGAGTGTGATGGAATACTCGCCACTTGCCTGGATGGGTGCAGTTCCAACAACACTCAAGAAGCTCAACACCATCCAGGACAAAGCAGCCCACTTGATTGGCATCCCATTCACTACTTTCAACATTCAATCCCTCACCACCAACATACAGTGACATCAGTGTGTACCAAATACAAAATGCATGACAGCAACTCACCAAGCCTTCTTCAACAGCACTTTCCAAACCTGCAATCGCTACCAACTAGAAGGACAAGGGCAGCAGATGCATGGAAACACCACAATCTACAAGTTCCCTCTAAACCACACACCATCCTGGCTTGGAACTATATCGCCGTTCCTTCACTGTCATTGGGTCAAAATCCTGGAACTCCCTTCCTAACAGCACTGTTGGTGTATCTGCATCCCACATGGACTGCAGCAGGTCAAGGAGGCAGCTCACCACCACCTTCTCAAGGGCAATTATGGATGGGCAATAAATTCTGACCTAGCCAGCAACGCCCGCATCCCACGAACGAATTGAGGTGAACTTGACCCAGTGTCATGGAATAAAAACAAAAACCATTAAATACGATAAGTGCCCTAATGCATCACAAATATGAAACAAACAACAACAGCAATACAATGATACACAGTTAAATCCAAATGTGAATGTGCAGTTCGATCTTTGCCTTGATTGTGGAAGTCACCAAGTGTAACATGGACACTGGACCTCCTTCTCCAGGGTCACCTGAGCACAGACAAGACCATGAAAGAGAGGCTGGAGCCAAAGCCCCATGGACCCCACCCATCCTGGACCTACAAATCAGAGAAGTCTTCTTTGTCAGTGCCCCTGCTGCAGGCGTCAATACCCACCTCCTCACCACTGGTGCACTGTGTCTCTAGTCTGTACAGTCTCCATAAATACAATCCTCTGATTTCTATTTTGTCATCATCTTTCCATCCATTCCGCTGCCTGACCCTACACTCCACACAGCCTGACCATGGTCACCTTGCAGATTGTACTGTTATGGATACCAAGCTGGTTACAAAACAGAAAACAGACAGTAGGGATTGAGAGTAGCTTCTCAGACTTGCAAAAGGTGGGAAGTGGTGTTCAACAGGCAGCAATGTTGGGACCATTGTTATTCACAATTTACACAAACAATTTGGACTGAGGAATGATATGACTGACCGCTCAAGTCAATGCCCCCAATCTAATGATATGATTCTGATTGTGGTGGGAGAAATGCACCGTTGATTCAGTCCCGTTGCTCCACAGATCACCTAACATATTTTAAATTTTCCAAATTAAAGACCCAGATAATTGTACCATTTATTAACCCACGAATGAGGCTAACCAAACCAGGTGTCTTTCGATCAACAAATTAACTGTTTAATTAGAAAAACTAAATTCTTAAACTCCAAGATATAAACATTTAAAATAGAAAAAAAATTAGTGTCCTGGCATATCTACACTCCTGCCGAAGTGAAATCTTCCAATGTGGAATAGTCCAAGGTTGCGTGAAGTCCTCACAGCCATCTAATGGGGAAAAAAGGATTATTCAACAGTAGAACAGTCCATAGTCTAATTCAGCAGTTGAATTGGTGCACTTCTTTTCCAGCAATGAATTTCAACAATTACAGTTCAGTAGTTAAAGGAATTGGTTATTTTCTTTTAAGAAATTAATGTGGCTTGACATCAGAATTCTGAGAGTATAATAAATAGGGTTTAAATAAATGGAGACAGAGCTTTCATTTCCTTCAGTATATGCTGGTCCAGCTGACTGTCTATATATCTGTCAAAAGCCAGTTTTTTAGCTAGTTTAAAACGTCAACCGCCAACAATGTATCTCGTGTCCTTGGTCCTGAGTGGCTGTACGGTGAGCAACCAGAATACACTCTTTGAATCACAGTCTCCGAGTGGCTGTATCCTGGGGCAACGAGAACGCATTCTTTAACTCAGTCACAAAAACAAGAAATGCTGGATTCACTCAGCAGGTCTGGCAGCATCTGTGGAAAGAGAAGCAGAGTTAACGTTTCGGGTCAGTGACCCTTCTTCGGAAGGGTTCGAAGTTCCGAAGAAGGGTCACTGACCCGAAACGTTAACCCTGCTTCTCTTTCCACAGATGCTGCCAGACCTGCTGAGTGAATCCAGCATTTCTTGTTTTTGTTTCAGATTTCCAGCATCCGCAGTATTTTGCTTTTATTTCTTTAACTCAGTCTCTGGAGCTTGTTGCCTTTAAGAAGTACTGATCCTTTTACAGCTTTAAAGGCACACCGCATACTTCCCGGAAAAGAAAAAGAAAACTACAGGATCATAACAGGAATCAGAAACAGAATTTTGAAATTTGGGAGCAGAATTACTGTAAACCACAGATAAGAATTCCCAGTCAACAAAATTTTGCAGCACAGCTCATTAAATCTTTAATTCAATAGCAGACAAAAGAAGACAACCAGGAAGTGATTAACTGCATGCCTACATGTGACTCCTGACCCATAGCAATGTGGTTGACTCTTAACCGTCCTCTGAAATGGCCTAGCAAGCCACTCAGTTGTCAATTAGTGATGGGCAACAAATACTGACCTTGCCAGCGATGCCCACATCCAATTGAAGAAAAAATAAAAGCAGCAATATCAGCAGAACCAATCCCTGCAGTCACTTGTGAACTCGCTGGTGTCTCAGCAGGGCGGATGAATTATTGAATCTGTTCCCACACACGGAGCAGATGAATGGCCTCTCCCCTGTGTGAACTCGCAAGTGTTGCATCAAGTAGTTTCTGCTTTTAAAGCTCTTCTCACAGTCAGAACATTTAAATGGTCTCTGATCAGTGTGAACAAGTCGATGGGTCAGCAGAGCTGATGACTGGGTGAATCCCTTTCCACACATGGAGCAGATGAACGGTCTCTCCCCAGTGTGAACGCGCTGGTGTTGCATCAAGTAGTTTCTGCTTTTAAAGCTCTTCTCACAGTCAGAACATTTAAATGGTCTCTGATCAGTGTGAACAAGTTGGTGGGTCAGCAGAGCTGATGACTGAGTAAATCCCATTCCGCACATGGAGCAGATGAACGGCCTCTCCCCATTGTGAACTCGCTGGTGTGTCAGAAGCTTGGATGGATTAGTGAACTCCTTTCCACAGTCAGAGCAGATGAACAATCTCTCCCCAGTTTGGGTGCACTGGTGTGTCAGAAGGTGAGATGACCGAGTGAATCTCTTCCCACACAAAGAACAGGTGAATGGCCTCTCCCCAGTGTGAACTCGTTCATGTGTCAGAAGGCTGCCCGACTGAGTGAATCCCTTCCCACACACGGAGCAGGTGAAGGGCCTCTCCCCAGTGTGAATGCATTGGTGTGTCAGCAGAGAGGATAACTGAGTGAAACCTTTCTCACACACAAAGCAGGTGAACGGCCTCTCCCCGGTGTGAACTCGTTGGTGTGTCAGCAGGTTGCCTGACTGAGTGAATCCCTTCCCACAAACAGAGCAGGTGAACGGCCTCTCCCCGGTGTGAACTCGCTGGTGTGTCAGCAGATCCTTTTTTCTTATAAATCTCTTCTCACAATCAGAACATTTAAAAGGTCTCTGATCAGAGTGAACAAGTTGGTTGGTCGGACAGTAGGATGCACGACTGAACCTCCTCCCAGACATGGAGCAGGTGGACGGCCTCTCCCCAGTGTGACTGTGTTGATGAGTTTCCAGTTCAAATGGGGAAATGAATCCCTTCGCAGTCACCAAATTTCCATGGTTTCCCCCTGGTGCAGGTGTCCTTGTGTCTCTCCAAGTTGGATGATCAGTTAAAGCCTCGTCCACATGCAGAACAGGTGTACGGTTAGTCCCCGCTGTGAATAGTGTGATGTTTTTACAGTCTGTGTAACTGGTTAAAGCTCTTTCCACAGTCAGTGCACTGGAACATACTCACTCGGGTATGTGTGTCTCGGTGTTTTTCCAGTCACACTGATGTTTGAAATCTTTTCCCACAGTTAGGACGACAAACATTTCTCCTTCCACATTCAAAGGCCAATGACATTCCGGTACTGATGAAGCGAGTGACTCTGTCAGATCTTGATCTGATTTTTGGTTGGGTTTCCTGTCTGGAAATCCTCCCCTTTTAATACCCTGTAAAAGGAGTTTGCAAACCTCATCATTGAGTATAAGGTAGAAATTCAGAACAGACAATTTTAGTTTCTATGGAACATTTTTTTTCTCTCGTTACCCCAAAGCTGTAAATCCCCGTTCCACACACTCTCCCTCCTCCTTGTGCTGAAATCCAAAGCCATCGCACCATCTCTTTCCTCCACTGCCAGTTTTCTCCCTCCCTCTACTCTGACTGGGTTCAGTTCTCCATCCCCTGTGTTGCAGAGTGAGAATCAAATCAATGAGTCAATGATTTTCTCTCCTGGTCACTGGGACCCTGAAGCCCCGCCCACTCTGTGTCGTCACTAAGATGGCCACACATGCGCTCTGCCCCCCCTCAAATAGATGGCGGCCATTAAACTGGGCCTGTTCGGGAAAAAGCCCCGGAGCCGCAAACGCGGGACCTGAAGGTTCTTATTCGGCGCTTACGGCCTACACCAGATGTTTCTGAAGCCTCCCCGACCACCCGCCGGCCACATTCCTCTCCTGTGCCCCGCCGATCCTCACCCGCTAAAAAAAGCGACTCCAGCTCCCGCACAGCACTGTTCAAAGTGATACCGCGCATGCTCCAGATACAGTCCAGCTCGGCGCCTGCGCACTGGGTTCCTCCGCTGTGAATTTCCCAGAATGGTGACAGCCCAGAAAATGACTGTAATAGATATTCTACAAAGACTGTCCTGAGTCTACCAATTTAAAATCAGTCTTAACTTACTGAAAGTAAACTCATTTAAAATAAATTGGTTCAAGTCTGCATCAAAATATCACATAGAGGAGTTTACAGGATCCTATTAACTGCTGGAACAAGTATGAAATAGACATTTGATCATCTGCTAAAACAATACCTACAGCCTGTTTCCAGAAATTCCCTGTTTTATTGATGAGTGTCAGACACCAAGATAACTAAAAATACATGACCCAGAATCACACAATTGTTACAGAAGGATGCCATTCAGCCCATTGTGTCTGCACTGGCTCTCTGAAGGAGCAATTTACCTAGTGCCACTCCCCCACCTTGTCCCCGTAGTCCTGCTGCACATTCCTTCTTCACAGAGAACAATCCAAATCCCTCTTCGATGCCTCAAATGAACTTGCTTCCACCACACTCTCAGCCAGTGCATTCCAGATCCTAACCACTCGCTACTTGAAATGTTATTCCTCATGTCACCGTTGCTTCTTTTGCCAGTTACTTTAAATCTGTGCCCTCTTCTTCTCGATTCTTCAATCAATGGGAACAGTTTTTCCCTATTTACTCTGTCCAGACCCCTCATGATTTTGAACATCTCTATCAAATCTCCTCTCAACCCTCTCTTCAAGGAAAACAATCCCAACTTCTCCAATCTAATAAATAATTGAATAAAATAATTTAGTTAATTGAAACACATTAACTATGGCAGGACAGGTGATGGTCACAGCTGCAGCATGTGAGAGCTCCTGGATGCCGGTGTGATCCAGGGCAAACAGGTCTGCAGGAAGTGTTTGTGGCTTGAAGAGGTTCGGCTCAGAGTCATTGAACTGGAGGCCGAGCTGCAGACATTGCGACACATCAGGGAGGGGGAAAGTTACCTGGAAATTTTGTACCAGGAGGCGGTCACACCACTTAGGATAGGGTCTTCTGATTTGGTCAGTGGTCAGGGACAGGTGAGTGTGGGTGCAGCTCAGGCAGGTAAGGGGTCCCAGAGGGCAGGAAAGCAGGAGCCTCGTCCTTTGAGATTGTCCAACAGGTTTGAGGTTCTTTCAGCTTGTTTGGATGAAAGTGGGGGCTGCAGGGTGGATGATCAACCTGACGAGGGGACCATCGGACAGGAAACCATTCCAGTGGAGGGAGAAAAAAGGAATTTTTTTAGGGGGATTGACACTGTTCTCTGCAGCAAAAAGTGAGAGTCCAGACAGCTATGTTGCCTGCCCGGTGCCAGGGTTCGGGACATCTGCTCAGGGCTGGAGAGGAATTTACAGTGGGAGGGGAAGGATCCAGTCATTGTTTAGTTTAGTTTAGAGATACAGCACTGAAACAGGCCCTTCGGCCCACCAAGTCTGTGCCGACCATCAACCACCCATTTATACTAATCCTACACTAATCCCATATTCCTACCACATCCCCACCTGTCCCTATATTTCCCTACCATCTACTTATACTAGGGATAATTTATAATGGCCAATTTACCTATCACCCTGCAAGTCTTTTGGCTGTGGGAGGAAACCGGAGCACCCGGTGGAAACCCACGCAGACTTGTCAGAACTTACAAACTCCACACAGGCAGTACCCAGAATTGAACCCAGGTCGCTGGAGCTGTGAGGCTGCGGTGCTAACCACTGCGCCACTGTGCCACCCTGTGTTCCATGTAGGTACCAACGACATAGGCGGCTCAAGGAAAGAGGTTCTGCAGAGTCAGTAAGAGGAACTAGGCGCTAAATTAAGCAAAACCTCAAAGGTAATAATCTCTGGTTTATTACCTAAACCACGTGCAAATTGGCATAGGGCAACTAAGATTAGAGAAATTAATGTGTGGCTCAAAGACTGGGGCGGTAGAGGTGGGTTCCGGTTCGTGGGGCACTGGCATCAGTACTGGGGAAAGTGGTGGCTGTACCGTTGGGACCGTCTACACCTGAACTGTGCTGGGGCCAGTAGGTACCAACTAGGAAAGTAGTTAAACTGAATAGTGGGGACAAGGGATCAAATTTGGGAAGATATGGTAAATCAAGGAGTAGCGACAAAGCAAGAGAGAAAGGTATTAATATGGGAAATAATAAACAGACTGTGACAGTAAGGGGCAGAGCATACAAATCTAAGAGTAAATCAACAGATAGGACTAGAGTCACAAAAGTAATAAAAGGACAAAACTAAAGGCTTTATATCTGAATGCACGTAGCATGCAAAACAAAACTGATGAACTGAGAGCACAAACAGAAATAAATAAGTACAATTTGATAGCCATTACAGACTCATGGCTGCAAGATGACATAGATTGGGACCTGAATATTGAAGGGTACATGGCAATTAGGAAGGACAGTAAGCTAGGAAAAGGTGGAGTGGTAGCTCTGTTAATTAATGATGATATTAGCATAATAGAGGGGGTTGACCTAAGTTCAGGAGATCAGGATGTGGAAGCAGTTTGGGTAAAGATGAGAAATCATAAAGGTAAGAAGTCACTTGTGGGAGTGGTGTACAGGCCATCTAACGTTAACCACACAGTAGGATGGGGTATAAAGGAAGAAATAACAGCAGCTTGTCAGAAAGATACAGCGATAATTATGGGGGATTTTAACCTACATATAGAGTGAAAAAAATCAGATGGGCAGAGGTAAACGAGATAAGGAGTACATAGAATGTTTTCGGGACAATTTCTTGGAACAATACATTCCGGAGCCAACCAGAGAGCAGGCTATCCAAGACCTGGCAATCTGCAACGAGATAGGATTAATTAATGACCTCATAGTTAAGGCACCCCCTAGGTAGCAGCGATCATAATATGATTGAATTTTACATTCAGTTTGAGGGAGAGAAGAGTGGGTCCAAGACTAGTATTTTCAACTTAAATAAGGGCAATTATGAGGGCATGAAAGCAGAGCTAGCTAAACTGAACTGGCAAATTAGCTTAAGGGATAGGTCAATAGAGATGCAGTGGCAGACATTTAAGGAGATATTTCAGAATACACAGAAAAGATACATTTCACTGAGAAAGAAAAATTCCAAGGTCGGACCCGTCATCCGTGGTTAATTAAAACAGTTAAAGATAGTATCAAACTTAAAGAGCCTATAATCACACAAAGATGGGAGGCATGTCAGAAGATTGAACAGAATATAAAAAACAGCAAATAATGACTAAAAGATTGATAAGGAAGTTAAAATTAGAGTACGAGAGAAAACTAGCTAGAAATATAAAGTAAGAGTTTCTATAGATACTTTAAAAAGAAAAGAGTTAACAAAATGAGCGTTGCTCTGATAGGAAGTGAGTCTGGGGAATTAATAATTGATAATAAGGAGATAGCAGGTGAATTGAACAGATATTTTGCATCGGTCTTCACTATTAAGGATACAAGAAACATCCCAGTATTATCTGTAAATCAGGAAATGGAAGGGAGGAACTCAAGAAAATTACAATCACCAGGGAAGTCATACTAAACAAATTGTTGGAGCTGCGGGCTGACAAGTCCCTGGGTCCTGAAGGACTTCATCCTCGGGTGTTAAAAGAAGTGGCTAGCGAGATAGTTGATGCATTAATTTTAATTTTCCAAAATTCCCTAGAAGGTTGCGTTAGATTGGAAAATAGCGAATGCAACTCCTTTATTCAAAAAGGGAAGGAGCCAGAAAGCAAGAAACTAGAGGCCAGTTAGCTTAACATCTGTTTTAGGGAAAATGTTAGAAGTTATTAAAAGATGTTATAGCAGGGCATTTAGAAAAATTCAAGGTAATTAGGCAGAGTCAACATGGCTTTGTGAAAGGGAAATCATGTTCAACCAATTTATTGAAATTCTTTGAGGGAGTTACATGTGCTGTGGATCAAGGGGGACCGGTGGATGTATTGTACTTAGATTTCCAGAAGGCATTTGATAAGGTGCCACATCAAAGGTTATTGCAAAAAATTAAAGCTCATGGTGTAGGGGATAACATATTGGCATGAACAGAACATTGGCTAGCTAACAGGAAACAGAGAGTAGGCATAAATGGGTCATTTTCTGTTTGGCAAAATGTAACGAGTGGTGTGCCACAGGGATCTGTGCTGGGTCCTCAACTTTTTACAATTTATATAAATGACTTAGATGAAGGGACCGAAGGTATGATTGCTAAATTTGCTGATGACACAAAGATAGGTAGGAAAGTAACTTGTGAAGCGGACATAAGGAGGCTACAAAGGGATATAGATAGGTTAAGTGAGTGAGCAAAGACCTGGCAAATAGAGTATAATGTGGGAATGTGTGAAATTATCCACTTTGGCAGGAAGAATAAAAAAGAAGCATATTATCTAAATGGTGAGAGATTACACAGCTCTGAGATGCAGAGGTATCTGGATGTCCTAGTGCGTGAATCGCAAAAAGGTGAGTATGCAGGTACAGCAAGTAATTAGGAAAGCTGATAGAATGTTGTTGGTTATCGCGAGGGGAATTTAATACAAAAGAAGGGGGTTATTCTTCAGCTATACAGGTTATTGGTGAGACCATATCTGGAGTACTGTGTACAGTATTGGTCTCCTTATTTAAGGAAGGATGTAAATGTGTTGGAGGCAGTACAGAGAATGTTTACTAGACTAATACCTGGAATGGGTGGGCTGTCTTACAAGGAAAGATTGGACAGGTTAGGTTTGTATCCGCTGGAATTTAGAAGAGTAAGAGGTGACTTGATTGAAACATATAAGATCCTGAGGGGTCTTGACAGGGTGGATGTGGAAAGGATGTTTCCCCTTGTGGAAGAATCTAGAACCAGGGGGTCACTGTTTGGCGGCACAGTGGCGCAGTGGTTAGCACCACAGCCTCACAGCTCTAGGGATCCGGTTTCAATTCTGGGTACTGCCTGTGTGGGTTTTCGCCGGGTGCTCTGGTTTCCTCCCACATCCAAAGACTTGCAGGTGATAGGTAAATTGGCCGTTGTAAATTGTCCCTAGTGTAGGGAGGTGATAGGGAATAAGGAATTACTGTAGGGTTAGTATAAATGGGTGGTTGTTGGTCGGCACAGACTCGGTGGGCCGAAGGGCCTGTTTCAGTGCTGTATTTCAAAATAAAATAAATAAAAAATTTAAGACAGAGATGAGGAGAAATTTCTTCTCAGAGGGTTGTGAGGCTTTGGAATTCTCTTTCTCAAAAGGCAGCGGAATGCAGAGTCTTTGAATATTTTTAAGGCAGAGGCAGATAGATTCTTGATAAGCAAGGGGGTGGAAGATTATCAGGGGTAGGTGGAAATGTGGAGTAATCAGTTCAGCCATGAACTTATTGAATGGAGGAGCCGGCTCGAAGGGCCGAGTGGCCTACTCCTGCTCCTATTTCGTATGTTCGTACCGATGTATCTATCCACGCAACTGATGTTCCTCATATTGGAACCATTCTTGTGAATCTTTTCTGCGCTCTCCCTACTGTTTTCACATATTTCCAAAAGTGTAGCACCAGAACTGGACATAATGCTGCAGTTAAGACCTAAACAGTATTTTTTACAATTTAAAATAACTTGAGTATTGCTTAAAATAAAGACATGTTGTCGAAGATTTTCGTATTGGACAATCACAAGAACCAGGAGAATTACAAATACAAGGGAAAACAGCAACTTATACTGCATGAGAAGAGAGTGCTGATTGGTTGGCAAGTGAACTCTGATTGGTGGAGGTGTTGCCATGGCGAATGCACCAGTCCTGCTTGCAAAACTCAAAACACACAGTGTCCGACATTAGATGTGATTCAGCGATTGGACAACATTTGCTAAATAATCCACAGTGTGCTAAGAATTACACTGACAAACAATTTAAGATTGTCAGTAGGGCTCGCAGTGTGGTGCATTTGCGCTTACTGAGGGCGACATGTATTAATACACAGGGCCCTGTTCTTTGCAGACAGAAAGAACATGTACAAACATTGCGCCTGTTTCAGCAGAACAAAGTAAGTGACAGCCATTCGCTGGTTCATTCCTCAGGGCAATGCCTTAACCAATCAGAGTCAAGCTGCCTGACGTAAATGTTAAATAAAGCTTAGCAGTTAACAGTCAGTCACCGTAAACTGGTGCATTCGCCATGGCAATGCCTCTACCAGTCAGCAAGGGCTACATATAGAGTAAAGCTCCCTCTACACTGTCACGTCAAACACTCCCACGGCAAGTACACCACGGATTAGATACAAACATGGGACTGGAAGGTTCTTATTCTGGCTTTGAGACCTACACCAGTTGGTTGTAAATCGGATAACGTTCCCTATTTTATATTGGGGCCTGGGACTACGCTCAGTGTGTGTGAAGCCCGCGTTGCCCCAGGGTTTATTAACCCACTCCCTGCAGCCTCCTCTATCCTGTTCATTCCATTTCTCACACTTTTGCTATCACCCCTTTCCCCCTCTCCCAGAACCACTATAGGGTTCCCCTTGTCCTCACTATTCACCCTACCAACATCCACATTCAACACATCATCCTCCATCATTTCCCTCACCTCCTGTGTGCTACCACCAGACACATCTTCCCCTCCGCTTTCAGCATTCTGGTGGGATCGTTCCCTCCACGATACCCTGTTCCAAACCTCTATCACATCCAGCACAAAGGGTAGAGACAAGGCAAGAGAGAAACGTATTAATATGGGAAAAGATAAACAGACCGTGACAGGAAGGGACAGTGAGTACAAATCTAACAGTAAATCAGCAGATAAGGCTAGAGGTTACAAAAATAATAAAAGGACAAAACTAAAGGCTCTGAATCTGAATGCAAGTAGAATTCGAAACAAATCAGATGAACTGATGGTGCAAATAGAAATAAATAAGTACGATCTGATAGCCATTACAGACATGGCTGCAGGAAACACCCTTCTTTATCTGGAGATCAAATGTCTCTTGTATAATTGTACCAGCAGTTAACAAGCTCCTGTGAACTCCTCCACATGCCATTTTAATGTAGGCTTTGACCAAGTTATTTGAACTGGGCTTATTTTAAATGAGTTAATGCCTGCCTTAAAGTGGTAGACTCAGGGCGGTCGCACAAACACATCAAATCTTCATAAAATAATTACCAGTCATTTTCAGACTGGAAACTTAAACCTGAAATTTCACTTGCAGTCAGGAACAGATCACAGTTTTACTCCAATCTCTGATTTGACATCACGTTTCCAGCATTCACCGTTGTTCTTCCTGACTCTAAGCACAGTTGTAAAGGAGCCTTCTGTTCTGTGCCTAGGAGCTCTGAACCATGGAAGAGAGCAGCTGGGACACATTTCATACGCACCTCAGGATTAACCCACAAGGGGACTTTGGTGTCAGTGAAGAGAGAGGAGAAAGACCCAAGTGCCATTTGTCCCTCTTTGTATGACCCTGAAGGACTATGTCCAGGCTGAAGTTCTGTTCCTGCCGTATGATCCTCCCCCCAGATTGTACTTTCTGAGCTCCAGCCGGGTGATGTTAAACACTCGGGTGGGAAGGACAAAAAATCTACAAAACTGTGTTTCAAATCTATCCAGAATATTAAACTCTAGCCCAGGTAGAGGGGTTATTAACATCAGGAGAAACAAACCCCAACTGTCAGAACAGAAACATAGAAAACTCGCGACAAATGAGGCCATTCGGCCCATCATTTCTGTGCTGGCTAAAAAAGAACTATCCAGCCTATTTCCACTTTCCATAACTTGCTCCATATCCCTGCAGGTTTTATTCGTTCGTGGGACGTGGGTGCTGCTGGCTAGTCCAGCATTTATTGCCCATCCCCAATTGCCCTCGAGAAGCTGGTGGTGAGCTGCTTTCTTGAACCACTGCAGTCCTTGGGGTGTAGGTAGACCCACAGTGCTGTTAGGAAGGGAGTTCCAGGATTTTGACCCAGCGGCAGTGAAGGAACAGCGATGTAGTCCCAAGTCAGGATGGTGTGTGACTTGGAGGGGAACTTGCAGATGGTGGTGTTCCCGTGCATCTGATGTCCTTGTCCTTCTAGATGATAGAGGTTGCGGGTTTGGAAGGTGCTGTCTAAGGAGCCTTGGTGAGTTGCTGCAGTGCATCTTGTAAATGGTACACACTGCTGCCACAGTGCGTCGGTGGTGGAGGGAATGAATGTTTGTGGATGGGGTGCCAATCAAGTGGGCTGCTTTGTCTTGGGGGGGAGTCAGTGGCATAGTGGTAATGTTACTGGACTAGTAATATAGAGGCCCAGGCTAGTGCTCTGGGGACTGGGATCGCATCCCACCACAGCACATGGTGAAATTTGAATTCAATTCATCAATATGCAATTAAAAAGCTAGTCTAATGGTGACCATGAAATCATTGCCGATTGTTGTTAAAAACCCATCTGGTTCACTAATGTTCTTTAGGGAAGTAAATCTACCCTCCTTACCTGGTTTGGCCTACATGTGATTCCAGACCCACAGCAAAGTGGTCGACTCTGAAATGGCCTAGCAAGCCACTCAGTTCAAGGGCAATTAGGGATGGGCATTAAATGCTGGCCTGGCCAGTGATGGCTGCGTCCCATGAATGAATTAAAAAAAAATACAGGATGGTGTTGAGCTTCTTGAGTGTTGTTGGAGCTGCACCCATCCAGGCAAGTGGAGAGTGTTCCATCACACTCCTGACCTGTACCTTGTAGATTGTGGACAGGCTTTGGGGAGTCAGAATGTACCTGGGCTATTTTCCACATTGCCAGGTAGATGCCAGTGTTGTAGCTTTACTGGAACAGCTTGGCTAGAGGTGCAAGTTCTGGAGCACAGGTTTTCTTTATTATCAACCATAGGACCCATTGTTGTTATCACCTGCAAACTTCTTGATCAAAGCCCCTATATTTAAGTCTAAATCACTGATATACAACCACAAATGTAAGGGGCCTAGTGCTGAGCCCTCTGGAAACCCAACTGGAAACAGGTTTCTGGTCAGGATTCAATTCCAGCAATAGCAGCAGAATCCAAACCCTGCAGTCACTTCTGAACTTGCTGGTGTCTCAGCAGATTGGATGATCAATTAAATTGCTTTCGACAAATGGAGCAGGTGAACGGCCTCTCCCCGGTGTGAATGGACTGGTGTCTCAGTAGGAGGGATGAATTAGTCAATCCCTTCTCACACACAGAGCAAGTGAAGAGCCTCTCCCCAGTGTGAATTTGCTGGTGTGTCAGCAGGTTGGATGCTTGATAAAATCCCTTTCCACAGACAGAACAGGTGAATGGCCTCTCCCCAGTGTGACTGCGTCGATGAGTTTCTAGCAGTGATGAGCAACTGAATCCCTTTCCACAGTCCCCACATTTCCATGGTTTCTCCGTGGTGCGAGTTTTCTTGTGTCTCTCCAGGTTGGATGATCAACTGAAGCCTTGTCCACACATTGAACACGCGTACAGTTTCTCCACGCTGTGAATGGTGTGATTTTTTTTCAGGCTGTGTAACTGGTTAAAGCTCTTTCCACAGTCAGTGCACTGGAACACTCTCACTCGGGTGTGTGTGTGTCTCAGTGATTTTCCAGTCACACTGATGTTTGAAATCTTTTCCCACAGACAGAACAGACAAATATTTACCCTTCCACGTTCAAAGGCCGATCATATTCAGATCGTAATGTGAACTTTGGTTTGGGTTTGAGTCTGCAAATCCTCCCCTTCTAATCCCTGTAAAAAGGGGTTTACAAAAGCTATCACTGTCAGTAGAGGATAGAAAATCAGAGCAGACAATTCTAGTCACTGTGGAACACACTGTGAACACACTGGTGTGTCAGACGTTTTGATGAATTAGTGAATCTCTTCTCACAAACAGAGCAGGTGAATGCCTTCTCCCCAGTGTGAACTCGTTGGTGTCTCAACAGAGTAGTTGACTGAGTGAATCCCCTTCCACACGAAAAGCAGGTGAACGGCTTCTCCCCGTGTGACTGCGTTGATGAATTTCCAGCAGGGATGGGTAATTGACTCCCTTCCCACAGTCCCTGCATTTACATGGTTTCTCTGTGGTTCTGGTGTCCTTGTGACTCTCCAGGTTGGATGATCAGTTCAAGTCAGACACAGAATACATGTACTTTCCCCCCACCCCCCACTGTGAACTCGGATGGTGGCCTGAACCCAATCCCACAGTCAGCGTGAACTCGCTGGTGTGTGAACAGGTTGGATGAAGTAATGAATCCCTTTCCACACAAGGAGCAGTTGAACGGCTTCTCCCCTGTGTGAACTCGCTGGTGTGTCTGGAGGTTGGATAACCGAGTGAATCCCTTCCCACACACAGAGCAGTTGAACGGCCTCTCCCCAGTGTGAAGCTGCTGGTGTTGCAGCACGGCAAACAATCGCCTGAAACTCTTTCCACAGTGAGAGCAGCTGAACGGTGTGGAACGCTGGTGCTCCCTCAGTGAATGTGCACTTTTGTTGCAGCTTAGGCATTTAAAAACTCTTTCTTCAGTATGAACTCATTGGTGTGTATGGAGGCTGGATGACCAGTGAATCTCTTCCCACAGTCCGAGCAGGTGAACGGCCTCTCTCCAGTGTGAGTGCGTCGATGAATTTCCAGCTCAGACGGACAATGGAATCCCTTCCCACATTCACACGGTTTCTCCCTGGTGTGGCTGCTCTTATGTCTCGACAGGCCAGTTGATTGAAGCCTTGTCCACAAACAGAACACGTGTGCGGTTTCTCCCCGCTGTGAGCAGTGCTTTTTGCTTCCATGTTCAAAGCCCGATAAACTGAGTGACTCTTTCAGATCTTGATATGATGGGAGGCTTGAGGTTCGCATCTACCAACAAAAATACAAAGACAGTTTGTGAAACTGAGCTGAAGCAATCTGGTATTTTGTGGGGGCTGTACTCAGAAAAAGTGACCATCAAAGCTACCAGATTGTCGTAAAAACCCAACTGGTTCACCCATGTCCTTCAGGAAAGGGAACCTGGCACCCGGTCTGGGCCTACACAAGGCACCAGCCTCTATGGGAGGAGAGAGAGAGGGAGGGGGAGAGGAACTTTCTACATCTGCAACTCAGCCAGAACTCTGACAGAAACTTCCAGACCTGCAACTTCCACAAGATAAAATAATAAGGGAAACAAGAGAACACCACCACCTCCAAGTTCCCCGAAATGACATACTGACTTGGACACATATAGCCATTCCTTCATCATAGCTGGGTGAATATCATGTAAATCGTTACCTAACAGCATTGTGGATGCACCTTCACTACAAGATCTGCAGCGGATCAAGAAGGCGGACCAACATCACCTTCTCAAGGGGCAAACTGGGAATTGACAACATATGCTGGGCTGCTCGTGACTCCCAGATCCCAAGAATGAATTTTAAAAAGCTGTATATGTAAAATGGATTAAAAGCCCCTGCAGAAATACTTATTAAAACAGTACTCTATTACATTGTACTGACAGTATCTGCTCAGCAACCTAATCTCCCCTAGAATCTACCTGCCTTGACAGTCTCACTTTGGAAATTGTTGGGCCGGACTGGGTTCGAAAATACCCAGGGTTAAACCCAGCTGCTTCTCCTCCATCTCCACTCCAGCATAAACTAATGCAGCAGAAAAGATCTACACAGGAGGCCAGGGACTGACTTCCATATCCAACACCCAACCTGATACAAACCAGCTCTTAATTGGTCTGTCTGTGTTTCCAGACTCTGTTCTGTGAGCAATGCCTGCAATAAAAGAAAAGCAAAATACTACGGATGCTGGAAATCTGAAATAAGAAAAAATGCTGGAAATACTCAGCAGGTCAGGCAGCATCTGTGGAGCGAGAAACAGAGTTAGTGTTTCAGGGTGAGCAGAATGAATTACAGGGAATAAAAATGGTGCAGAATTTCATGGTCAGTAGAAGCTCAGAAGTGGAAGAAAAATGGACAATAGTGCAGGAAAAGCAATTCCTGACCATGAAAGATACTGTGGGAAGATAAAACTGATAATCCGGCAGCGCATGGTCAGGAGGCTGGGCAGTGGTGGAAACTTAATTTAGTCATGGTCAGCGGAAATAACAGCAAAATATCAAACATGGGTGAAATACAGCCATGACGAGAGGGCGGAGGTTAGACAATGGCAGAGAGGCGATCAGAGAGGGCAAAGGTGAAACATAACAATGGATGGACATGGATTCAGATCCATAGCAAAAGAGCACATCAGCCACAGAGCCATGGAACCTCTCACAGATAACACAGTGTGATATCAAGAAACAGCTAAAGGCACTGGATACTGCAAAGACCGTGGGTCCTGACAATATCCCGGCTGTAGTACTGAAGACATGTGCTGCAGAACTAGCCGCGTCCCTAGCCAAGCTGTTCCTGTCCAGCAACAACACTGGCATCTACCTGACAATGTGGAAGATTGCCCAGATATGTCCCATCCACAAAAAGCAGGACACATCCAATCCAGCCAATTAACGCCCCATCAGTCTATTCTTCATCATCAGTAAAGTGATGGAAGGTGTTGTTGACAGTGCTATTAAGCACCACTTAAACAGCAATAAGCTGCTCACCAATGCTCAGTTTGGGTTCCGCCAGGGCCACTCGGCTCTAGGCCTTAATCCAGACATGGGCAAAAGAGCTGAAATCAGAGGCGAGGTGAGAGTGATTGCCCTGGATATC
The DNA here is from genome assembly GCF_036365525.1 of Heterodontus francisci. Classification (NCBI taxonomy): domain Eukaryota; kingdom Metazoa; phylum Chordata; class Chondrichthyes; order Heterodontiformes; family Heterodontidae; genus Heterodontus; species Heterodontus francisci. The sequence continues at coordinate 5,781,738 of NC_090404.1, read as the reverse complement.
AAGGCAGCATTTGACTGAGTATGGCCTGAGCCAAACTGGAGTCAATGGGAATCAGAGGGAAAACTCTCCACTGGTTGGAGTTGTAACTAGCACAAAGGAAGGTGGTTGTGGTTATTGGAGGCCAATCATCTTAGCCCCAGGACATTCTGCAGGAGTTCCTCAAGGTAGAGTTCCTGGACCCAACCATCTTCAGCTGCTTCATCAATGATATTCTCTCCATCATAAATTCAGAAGTGGGGATGTTCACTGATAATTGTACGATGCATGCTCAGTACCATTCACAACTCCTCAGATACTGAAGCAGTCCGTATCCATATACAGCAAGATCAGGACAAAATTCAGGTTTGGGCTGAAAAGTAGCAAGTCACACTCATGCCACACAAGTGCCAGGCAATGAGAACTTCAATAAGAGAGAATCTAACCATCTACCCTTGACATTCAACAGTATTAGCATTGCTGAATCCCCCATTATCAATATCCTCGAGGTTAACATTTACCAGAAACTGAACTGGACCAGCCACGTGAATACTGTGGCTAAAAGAGCAGGTTAGATGCTGGGAATCTGTAGTGAGTAACCCATCTCCTGACTCGCCAAAGCCTGTCCACCATCTACAAGGCATAAGTCAGGAGTGTGATGGAATACTTTCCACTTGCCTGGTTGGGTGCAGCTCCAACAACACTCAGGAAGCTTGACACCATCCAGGAGAAAGTAGCCCACTTGATCAACACCCCATCTACCACCTTCAACACTCACTCGCTTCACCACTGGCGGGCAGTGGCTGCAGTGCGTACCATCTACAAGATGCACTGTAGCAACTCACCAAGGTTCCTTCAACACCACCTTCCAAACCTGCGATCTCTACCATCTAGAAGGACAAGGGCTGCTGATGTATGGGAACGTCAACACCTGCAAAGTTCCCTCCAAGTCACACACCATCCTGCCTTGGAACTACATCGCCGTTCCTTCACTGTCTCTGGGTCAAAATCCTGAACTCCCTTCCTAACAGCACTGTAGGTGTACCTACACCCCAAGGACTGCAGCAGTTCAAGAAGAGGGCTCACCACCACCTTCTTCAGGGCAATTAGGGATTGGCAATAAATGCTGGCCTAGCCAGTGATGCCCATATACTGCAGCTCCTCCTGGAGCTGCAGCTGGAAAGATCTCAGAAACCCTGGAGGCAGAGATTTCAAAAATCACGTCACTGAGGAAATACCCAGCGAGTGGGATGACGTCACCAAGCAATGCCACAGCATGAAGACGTCACGGCTCACATAGACCAACTGCGACTGCGCAAAATAGTCCTGGCAACCGAGATTCTGGGCCTGGGAAAGCGACGCACGCGCGAGCGGGTCCTGTCAATCATTATCGCTCTGGTCACGGACTCAAGCCCCGCCTACTCAGTGACGTCACCAATATGGCCGCACATCCGCTCTGCTCCCCGCTCTATCTGAACCCGTTCCCGAGGGGGAAAAAAAGCCCTGGACCTGCAAACGCGGGACACTTCGAGGCTCTTATTTGGGCCTTGCGGCCTACACCAGGTGTTTCTGAAACCTCTCCGCTCACTCACCGGCTCCATTCCTCCCCTGCGCCCCGTCGATTCTCACCCGCTGTAAAAGCGTCTCCAGCACTTTCACAACTGTGATAGAAATGACTCTGCGCATGCTCCAGATACAGACCAGCCCCGCGCCTGCGCACTGGGCTTCTCTGGTGTGAATAAGATCCAACAGTAAATTAAACCAAGAAATGCTGCGTCTGTGGAGAGAGAAACAGAGTTAACGTTTCAGGTTAGTGACCCTTCATCAGAACTGGCAGATATTAGAAATTAAAAAGGTTTTAAGCAAATAAAGCGGGGGATGGGGCAAGAGATAACAAAAGAGAAGGTCACAGAGAATAACTGACCAGAAGGTCAAGGAGCAAAGACAAACAATTTGTTAATGGTGTGCTGAAAGACGAAGCGTTAGTACAGAGAGGGTGTGAATAGACTGTAAAGCACAAAACACTCCAAGCACAAACATTAAAAAAAACAGAAACAGTGGGCAGGTACAGTAGAAACAAACTAAAAAAACTACAATAAAATAACCAAAGAAAAAAATAACTAAACATAAATAGGGGGCCCATCATGCTCTGAAATTATTGAACTCAGTGTTCAGTCCGGCAGGCTGTAGTGTGCCTAATCGGTAAGTGAGATGCTGTTCCTCGAGCTTGCGTTGATGTTCGCTGGAACACTGCAGCAATCCCAGGACAGAGATGTGAGCGTGAGAGCAAGGTGGGGGGGGGGGGTTGAAATGGCAAGTAACCGGAAGCTCGGGATCATGCTTACGAACTGAGCGGAGGTGTTCTGTAAAGCGGTCACCCAATCTGCATTTGGTCTCCCTAATGTAGAGGAGACCACATTGTGAGCAGTGAATACAGTATACTAAATTGAAAGAAGTGCAAGTAAATCGCAGCTTCACCTGAAAGGAGTGTTTGGGGCCTTGGAAAGTGAGGAGAGAGGAGGTAAATAGGCAGATATTATACCTTCTACAATTGCAGGGGAAGGTGCCGTGGGAAGGGGATGAGGTGGTGGGGGTAATGGAGGAGTGGACAAGGGTGTCGCGGAGGAAACGATCCCTTCGGAATGATGTCGGGAAAGGAGGGGAAGATGGGTTTGGTGGTGACATCACACTGGATATGGCGGAAGGGGCGGAGGATGATTCTTTGGATCTGGAGGCTGGTGGGGTGGAAAGTGAGGACAAGGGGAACCCTGTCGCAGTTCTGGGCGGGAGGGGAAGGGGTGAGAGTAGAGGTGCGGGAAATGGGCTGGACACAGTTGAGGGCCCTGTCAACCACAGTGGGGGGAATCCTCGGTTGAGGAAAAAGGAAGACATATCAGAAGCGCTGTCGTGGAAGGTAGCATCATCAGAGCAGATGCTTCGGCGATGGAGAAACTGGGAGAATGGAATGGAGTCCTTACAGGAGGCAGGGTGTGAAGAAGTGTAGTCGAGATAGCTGTGGGAGTCATAAGAACTGGGAGCAGGAGTAGGAAATTCAGCCCCTCGAGCCTGCTCCGCCATTCAATACGATCAGGGCTGATCTCATCTTGGCCTCAACTCCACTTTCCTGCCCGTTCTCCATAACCCTTCAACCCATTTCTAATAAAAAATTTGTCTATCTTCTCCTTAAATTTATTCGATGTTCCGGCATCCACCGCACTCTGGGCTAGTGAATTCCATAGATTCACAACCCTTTGAGAGAAGTAATTTCTCCTCATCTCTGTTTTAAATCTGCTACCCTTTATCCTAAAACTATGACCTCTCGTTCTAGATTTCCCCAAAGAGGAAACATCCTCTCTGTCTACTTTGTCAATCCCTTTAATCATCTTATATACCTCAATAAGATCTCCTCTCATTCTTCTAAACTCCAGAGAGTAAAGGCCTAAACTGCTCAATCTCTCTTCATAAGACAAATCCCCCATCGCTGGAATCAATCTAGTGAACCACCTCTGAACTGCCTCCAATGCAACTACATCCTTTCTCAAGTAAGAGAACCAAAACTGTATGCAACACTCCAGGTGCGGTCTCACCAAAGCCTTGTACAGTTGCAGCAACACTTCCCTACTTTTATACTCTATTCTTTGAGCAATAAATGCCAAAATTCCATTTGCCATAGCACCTGCTGTACCTGCAAACTAGTTTTCTGTGATGCATGCACAAGGACACCCAGATCCCTCTGCACCAAAGCACTCTGAAGTTTCTCTCCATTTAGATAATTTGCCTTTCTATTCTTCCGACCAAAATGGATAACCTCACACTTATCCACATTAAAGTCCATCTGCCAAATTTTGGCCCATTTATCTAATCTATCCATATCCATTTGTAGATTTCTTATTTCTTTATTGCAACTTACTGTCCCACCTATTTTAATGTCATCCGCAAATTTGGCTATAGTACCTTCTATCGATGCATCCAAGTTATTTATATGGATTGTTAATAGTTGGGGCCCGAGGACCGAACCCTGTGGCACCCCACTAGTTACATCTTGCCAACCAGAAAAGGACCCATTTATTCTGACTCTCTGTTTTCTGTTGGTTAGCCAATCCTCTATCCAAGCTAATAAATTGCCCGTAACCCCATGTGAACTTACCTTGTGTATTAACCTTTTGTATCAAATGCCTTCTGGAAGTCCAGATAAACTACATCTATAGGATCCCTATTATCCACTTTGCTTGTTACAGCTTCGAAGAACTCTAGCAAATTAACGAAACACAATTTACCCTTCATAAAACCATGCTGACTCTGATGGATTGAGTTTTGACTTTCGAAATGTCCTGTTATTACTTCCTTAATAATGGATTCTAACAATTTCCCAATGACAGATGTTAAACTAACTGGCCTATAGTTTCCTACTTTCTGCCTCCCTCCCTTTTTGAATAAGGGCGTTACACTAGCTTTTTTCCAATCCACTGGAACATTTCCCGTATCCAGAGAATTTTGGAATATTATAACCAATGGGTCCACTATCTCCAATACCACTTCCTTTAAGACCTAGGATGTAGGCCATCAGGCTCTGGGGACTTGTCTGCCTTAAACCCCAATAGATTGCTCAGTACTTTTTCCCTAGTGATGATGATTGTTCTATGTTCCTCCCTTTCTATAACCTCTGCCTTACCTGGTACTGTTGGGTTGGTACTAGTGTCCTCCACCATGAAAATTGAAGCAAAATACTGATTTAGTGTCTCTGCCATTTCTGTGTTCCCTTCTATTAACTCCCAAGTCTCATCCTCCAGTGGACCAACATTCACTTTAGCTACTCTCTTCCCTTTTATATACTTATTGAAGCATAGTGTCGGTGGGCTTGTAATGAATATTAGTAGACAGCCTATCCCCAGAGATGGAGACAGAGAAGTCGAGGAAGGGAAGGGAAGTGTCAGAGGTGGACCATGTGAAGGTGAGAGAAGGTTGGAAACTAGAAGCAAAATTGATAGTTTTCCAGTTCTGGGCGGGAGCAGGAAACGGCACCGATACAGTTATCCATGTACCAGAAAAGGAGTTGGGGGAAGGGGCTCCAACAGTAAATTTCCTGGTTCCTCATATCCATCCTGCTTGTTACATCCTCAAAGATCTCTAATAAATTTGTTAAACACGATTTTCCTGTTATAAAACCATATTGACTCCGCTTGATTGCATTGTGGTTTTCTAAATGTACTGCTACTACTTGCTTAGTAATGGATTCTAGCATTTTCCCTGTGACAGATGTGAGGCTAACTGATTTTAGTTGAGAGCTATGAACTATCTCCTTAAATGTCTGCCCCTGCTTCTCTACTCTCTAACCTTTTAACTTATTTTCCCCGTCCATTTTAGCCAGCTCTGTCTTTGTACGCTTGTAATTGTCTATTTCAGTTTACAACACTAGTTTCAGACCCAAACTTCTCACCCTCAAACTGAATGTGAAATTCTATCATGTTATGATCACTGTTGCCTGGAGGATCCTTTACTACGAGGCCATTTACTTATCCTGTCTCATTACACATTACCAGGCCTAAATTAGCCTGCTCCCGGGTTGGTTCCAAGAAACTGGCCCAATACACTCGATAAGGCTCCTCCAGGCTACCTGTGTCCAACCTGTATGAAGATTAAAAATTGCCCACAATTATTGCAGTACCTTTCCTACAATCCCCCATTATTTCTTGATTTATATACTGTCCTCGACTGTACCTACTGTTAAGGGCCTATAAACTACTCCCACCAGTGACTTCTTTCCTTTATTATTTCTTATCTCCACCCAAAGTGATTCTACATCTTGATCTTCTGAGCCAAGATCATTTCACATTACTGTGCTGATCTCATCTTTTATTAACAGATCTACTCCACCTCCTTTTCCTTTCTTCCTATCCTATCGAAATATCAAATACCCTTTGATATTTAGCTCAGAACCTTGGTCCCCTTGCAACCACATCTCTGAATTGGCTATCAGGTGACACACATTTATTTCTCCTGTGCTATCAATTCATCCATCTGGTCATGAATGCTGTGTGCATTCGGATAAAGTGCCTTTAATTTCATGTTTTTACTATTTTTCCGTACTCTGGCCTTATTTATTTGCTGGTCTGCTCTTATGCTGGTACACTCTGTCCCTTCCTGTCACTCTCTGGTTATCATTACCTGGATTGCTAACCTGCACTACTGCCTTGTCCTTTTTATTTGACTCTCTAAATTTCCCCTCACCTCAACTCTTCTCCCCACCACCCCCGCAACTATTTAGCTTAAACCCTCTCCACAGCCCTAGTTGTATGATTCGTCAGGACGCTAGTCTCAGCGGGGTTCAGGTGAAGGCCATCCCAGTAGTACAGCTCCTTCTGTTCCCAGTGCCCCATGAATCAAAATCCATTCCCCCACACCAATCTTTGAGCCACACATTCAACTGTCTGATCAGATTTACCCCAAGGCAATTTCCTTGTGGCTTAGGTATTCACAGAATTGTTACAGCACAGAAGGAGGCCATTCAGCCCATTGTGTCTGCACTGGCTCTTCTAATCAACATTTCACCTAGTGCGACTCCCCCACCTTCTCCCTGTATCCCTGCACATTCTTCCTTCTCATATAACAGTCTAATTCCCTTCTGAATTCTTCAATTGAACCTGCCTCCACTGAACTTTCAGGCAGTGCATTCCAGACCTTAACCACTCGCTGTGTGAAAAGTTTTTCCTCATGTCGCTTTTGCTGCTTTTACCAATTACTTTCAATCTGTGCCCTCTCGTTCTCAATCCTTTCACGAGTGGGAACAGTTTCTCTCTATCTACTCTGTCCAGACCCCTCATGATTTTGAATACCTCTATCAAATCTCCTCTCAGCCTTCTCTTCTCCAAGGAAAACAGTCCCAACTTCTCCAATCTATCTTCAAAAGTGAAGTCCTCATCCCTGGAACCATTCTCGTGAATCTTTTCTGCACCCTCTCTAACGCCTTCACATCCTTCCTCAAGTATGGTACCCATTCCACCAACTTGTCTATGGCCTTTCTATCCTCCTCATAGTTCACAATGCTTCCAGGTTTTGTATCATCTGCAAACTTTGCGATTGTGCCCTGTAAGCCGAGGTTTAGGATGTTAATGTATATCAGGAATAGCAAGGGTTCCAACATTGATCCCTGGGGAACAGCACTACAAACCTTTATCCACCCCTGAAAAACATCCATTAACCGCCACTCCTTGTTTTCTGTCACTCAGCCAATTCTGTATCTATGTTGCTACCGTCCCATTTATTCCATGAGCTATAACTTTGCTCACAAGCCTGTTGTGTGGCACTGTACCCAGGAACGAGCACTGCGGGGCGGGGAGACACAGGAACAAGCTCTGCGGGGCGCTGATACCTGGGAACTAGCACTGCAGGGTGGGGATACACAGGGATTTGCACTGTTAGACAGAGATATTCGGGACCTGGAACTATGAGGCGGGGCTACCCAGGAAGTAGCACTGCTGGACAAGTCTACACAGTGTTACGGTCACATGGTGTGGGTTGTGAGTGGTTCCCACTGTCCAGCTCACACCTGACTGCAGCAAGTGTTTTTGCTATTAGATTTTTACTTTTGTTTTATTTGGCAAATAATCAGACAGTGACTTGTAGGTTTACTTGTAGCTACAAAAATTGAAGATTAATTATTTATTGAACATCTGCCTTATCACAAAATTGTTGCAACTCCACCCACTCAGGCATTCACTCACACGCACAGACACACACAGAGACATATAGAGAGGAAAAGGAGCAAGTTGTTTGAAGTGAGGTCGGGTTTCGGGGTTCACTGTAAACCTGTTGAACTTCCTTGGAGGTCAATTTCCATTTACTTGCAGGTCTGAGGTGTTTGTCAGTTTCTCTGTTGGTTGAAAGTTCATTTGAAGACAGGGGATCACTTCCAATTCTCTGCTGCACATGTTGAAATGTAGAATTCACAGCAGGGTGCCTTCCTTTTTTGGCGATGGAATGTATTCTTCTGGCCTCGCCAGATAGTCGACAGTTTGAATATACAAAGGATGATCCAAGACAAAAGCATTTTTAATGGAGCAAGTAAAGAAAGAAAAGCTGAGAGACCTGTTCTGGATCAGTCATCTGTATCTGCTCTTGTTGGGAATGTGTTGCTTCACATTCAATCATCTCACTTCTGTCCCACACTGGAAATCTCAATCCTTCTCTTCCGTGGTCTTTTACAAACATTTCATTGATCAAACCACCACAAATCGCACAGGAAAAAAGTCTTCAATTTGATGTGAATAACGTTCAGGAGCAGTTCCCTAAATTCTCCCCCTGATCTAATGAATCAGATCATTCTCATGGGGATCCCTTTCGATGTGATCCCGCCACTCCCTGTCCCCCAGGAAGTGGCCGTTCCAATTCTATGACTCTGAGCGTTTTTATTTTGGGACAGGGGTTTAACTGGAAATTCGCTCTTTTAAAGTATCATCATTCAATGTACATTCGGTTGCACCGACAAACCTGTCTCACACTTGCAGTGCAGCGGAGGACAGGTTTCACTGGTAAACCAGCAATTGTGATATTAACAAAAGCCTGTGGAAGAAAGACTCAGTTTCAGCGCAGGGAGCGTGCCGGAGGAATCACAGAAGGTTTAAGGCACAGAAAGAGGCCACTTGGCCCATCATGTCTGTGCCAGCCAAAAAAGATGCACCTATTCTAATCGCACCTTCCAGCATTTGGTCCGTAGCCCTGCAGCTTACGGCACTTGAGGTGCATATCCGGACTCCTTTTGAATGAGTTGAGGGTTTCTGCCTCAACTACCCTTTCAGGCAGTGAGTTCCAGACCATCACCACCCCCTGGGTGAAAAGGTTTCTCCTCATCTCCCCTCTAATTTTTCTACCAATCACTTTAAATCTATGCCCCCTCATTACTGACCTCTCTGCTAAGGTGAATAGACTCTTCACCTCCACTCTATCCAGGCCCCTCAAACTAGAAATCCATTGGGATCTCCCTGTGCAGGGTTGAATCTTGCTGACTGCATTCCTGCTTATTTGTAAATTTGACTAGGTCTTTGCTGCGCAAGTCGTCCATTGTGTAGACGGACAATCTTCCACCTTCAAACCACTGCAGATTTCTCATTTCCATTTAGCTGCAAGCATCCATGACCTTCCAGTCAGAAATTGAACAATAATGAACCAAGTGGGCGACTCCCTTTCTTTCTGTCAGTCTGTCTGTCTTTCACCCTCCATGTGTCTCCATGTCATTCAGTCCCCTGAGGGGGTGAACACATTTTTACCATCTCAGCCTGCATTCCTATTATTTGTGTAGTTTCATATTCAAATATTATGGATGAAAATATCAGGATAAAAAGATACAAGAGGGGATGGACTTTTTCTGTATTGTCTTCAGTGGAGACTATTTAGTGACTCAGTGCCCGTATGCTGCAAAGCAGATGATGATTGAAATTGTCACTGAGCAACATTGAAACAGACTGAAATGAAAACAAACCCGTGTAGAGAGAAGCAAAGTTAACGTTTCAGGTCTGTGACCTTTCATCAGAACTGGCGAATATTAGAAAAGAATTAGGTTTTGAGCAAGTGAAAGGGAGGGGATGGGGGAGAGAACAAAGGGGAAGGTATTTGATAGGGCAGGAGAGATTAAATAACAAAGTTGTCCTGGGACAAAGGCAAAGCGTGTGTTAATGCTTGTGGTGAAAGACAAAGCATTAGTCCAAAGAGACTGTTAATAGCTAAATAATGAGCAGCTCTGACTACAAGAAAAGCAGGGACATGGTTAAAAAAATATGCTCTGAAGTTATTGAACTCAATGTTAAGTCCGCAAGGCAGGAGAGTGCCTTATCGAAAGATCAGGTGCTGCTTCTCGAGCTTGTGTTGATGTTCACTGGAACACTGCAGCAGGCCAAAGACAAATGTTGAAATTGGGGGGCGGGCGGGAGTGTTGAAATGGCAAGCAACTGGAAGCTCGGGGTTATGCTTTCGGACTGAGCGGAGGTGTTCAGCAAAGCAGTCACCCAAGCAGCTCATTATTACGCTATTAACAGTCTCTTTGGACAAATGTTTTGGTGTACCTTCATGTTAAAATACAACTTAGAAAATTAAAAGAGTAAAGACATATAAGAGGGCCGGTTAGACACCAAAATGTGTCTATTTTTCTTGAGGGATACTTTGCATCTGCTTAGTTAAAGAGGAGGTGTGTGAAATATTGAATGGGATAAACATAGTGAGGGTGGAAATATTAAGCCTTTTAACATCCTTGAAAGTGGATAAATCACCAGACCCTGATGAAAAGTATCCCAGTTTACTTAGAGAAGCAAGGGAAGAAATAACAGAGGCTCTGACTATCATTTTCATTCCCCTCTGGTGCTGGGGGACTGCTAATGTTGTTCTGTTGTTTAAAAAGGGAGAATGCTACAACCTACTTAATAATAGATTCCAGCATTTTCACGATGACAGATGTTAGACTAACTATCCTGTTGTTGCCTGCTTTCTGTCACCCTCCTTTCCTGAAATGAGGAGACACATAAGGTGCTGATACGCTGTTTCCCGGGTCTGGAGAGTCCAGAACTAGGGCAGAGTATCAGGATAACAGGAACATCATTTCAGTCTGAGATGAGGAGACATTTGTTCAGTCAGAGGGTTGTGAATCTTTGGAATTGTCTCCCCCACAGAGCTGTGGATGCTCAGTCGATGAGTATATTGAAGGCTGAGATGGAGAGATTTTTGGACTGTAAGGGAATCAGGCGCTTTAGGGATTGTGTGTGAAATTGTAGTTGATGTGGAGGATCAGTCATGATCTTATTAAATGTCAGAGCAGACTCGAGGGAGCTTATGGCCTAATCCTGCTGTTATTTTTATGTTTTTTGTTGAATGCCCAGGTCATGCAAATCAATGGTTATTTATGATTTTGTTCAAACCAGAGGAGAATGAAAATGATGGTCAGAGCCTCCGCTATTTCTTCCCTCGCTTCTCTTCTTGAATTGGAATGCAATTCATCTGGGCTTGGTGATTTATCCACTTACAAGGATGCTAAACGGCTTAAAATTTCCTCCCTTACTATGCTTATTCCATTCAATATTTAAAACTCCTCCTCTTTAACTACAATGTCTGCTTCATCCCTCACTTTTGTGCAAACTGATGCAAAGTACCTTACCCGCATTTTGTTCTCTAACCAGCCTTCTTATATGTGTTTACTCTTGTAAGTTTCTATGGAGTATTTTAACATAAAGCTGCACCAAGAAATTTTATATTCATGTAATCAGCATTATCCAGCAGTTGAGCACTAATGGGTAGAGCTATTTCACAAAACAGGTTACACAGGCTATTGGGTATCTATTAATTACAGTAGGGACCGGAGTCTGAGGTTATACATTGGTGAGATTAATTTAAGAGTAATTTTGTCAATATTTGATATACCAATAGCTTTGAAGAGTATGTCTATCATATATCTCAAGGTTTATGTGATTATGAGTGTATATGTGTATAAGTCATTCAAGGTAGCAGGACAAGTTGAGAGAATGGTTAATAAAGCATGCACCATCCTAGACTTTATCAATAGGGACATAGAGTACAAAAGCAAAGAAGTTATGTTAAACTTGTATAAAACGCTAGTTCAACCTCAACTTGAGTACTAGGCACCACGTTTTAGGGAGGATGTGAAGGCATGAGAGAGGGTGCAGAAAAGATTCACGAGAATGGTGCCAGGGATCAGGAACTTCAGTTACATAGATGGAATGGAAAAGTTGGGACTGTTTTCCCTGGAGTAGACAAGGTTAAGAGGAGATTTGATAGAGACGTTCAAAATCATATGAAGTCTGGACAGTCGATAGGGACAAAGTGTTCAGATTGGCGGAAGGATGGAGAACCAAAGGGCACAGCTTTAAGGTAATTGGCGGAAGAAGCAATGGCGACAATGAGTAAAAGCTTTTTCACACAGCGAGTGGTTAGGATCTGGAATGCACTGCCGGAGAGTGTGGTGGAGGCAGGTTCAATCGACCCATTGAAGAGAGAACTAGATTATTATCTGAAAAGGACAAATATGCTGTGCTACAAGGAGCTTGGCACAAGGTAAATTACTCCTTCAGAGAGTCAGCAAAGTCACGATGGGCTGAATGGCCTCCTGCTCTGCTGTAATCATTCTATGATTCTACCAACATTCAGAGCTTACACAATCTCATCCTCAATCAACAGAACAGACATTCTCGCGTCAATATAGAACTGCAGGTTTGGGCTATGATCTGTTTCCTTGTTCGTCTTTAGTTCAATACAGTTTCTGAATGGAATTAAATTTAAAATGAGGTCTGCAGACACGATGTTCGATTCACACATGAATGTTCATTCTGACAGTTGGGGTTTATTTCTAATGTCAATACCCCTATCGGACTTAGCGTGTGCCCCATAGCATCTGTCGTTCATGTGTGAATAGACCATCATTTCTGCAAACATTGTTTTAAATATAAATCCTCATAGCAATTGTATTTAACAAAAGATGAACAAGTAAACAGATCACAAGACAATTCTGCAGCACGATATTGACAGGAGAAAGTCAGTTCTGTAACTTGAGATGAGGCTGTGTAAGCTCTGAATGTTGGTAATCACAAGTAGACTTAAGGCATTTGCTAGATGGGCTGTTCAAAGCTGTGAACTTGTTAGCTATCAACGGAATTACTCTCAGTCTCACCAATTTATAACCTCTGGTCCCTGCTGTAATTAATACTCAGTATCCATAAATTCCATAAATACTGATTTACTGTCAATCACTGAATAGTCAGTGTCACATATTCTTCTGCTTTTGTTAAGTAACTCTGTCCATTAGAGATTTTTTGTTCAACTGCTGAATAATACTGATTACATTTATACATGCCTATAATATATCCGAGTGCCCAAATTTAGCAATATGTTGTGTTTAGGGTATGACTTGTGGTCTGGTTTCTTCCTTGTTCATTTATCAAGAGTGAATCCACTCACTCAACAGCCTGAGTGGAATCAGACTGAGGTTTAATAAAGATGACCTAGGTCAGTCTGTGTAGACTCAAGGATCAGGTAGCAGAATCGATGGAAAGATGGGTGATATTTGTCCCTATTCTGAACTGAATCCATCTTGTTCTGAACTGGGTTCAGTGTAAGACAGTTCAGGAGTCAGGTATCATTCACCCCTAGACCTACGCTGGCAGGCAAAACTGCTGATGGTTCCTTAGTAAAGGTGCCTCTGGTTCCAACTTTCAGCAGGGTCAGTAGTGGAGTTCCAGAGTAACTGTCAGGATCACAATGGGTCATTTATTTTTAGCTATAGTGGTGTCTAACACTCACATCAATAAAACAGGAAATTCTTGGAAACACGCTGTAGGACTTTCTTTATCTGGAGGTCAAATGTCTGTTGTATAATTGTACCAGCAGTTAACAGACTCCTGTGAACTCCTCCACCTGATATTTTAATGTAGACTAATTGAGTTTATTTTAAATTGGTTAATGCCTGCCTTAAAATTGTAGATTCTGGACTGTCACACAAACATGTTAAAGCTTCACAGAATAATTACCAGTCATTTTCAGACTGGAAACTTAAACCTGCCGTTTCACTTTCAGTCAGGAACAGATCAGTTTTACACCAATCTCTGATTTGACAGCACGTTTCCACAATTTATTGTTGTTCTTCGTTACTCTAAACTGTCGTAAAGGAGCCTTCAGTTCCATGCCTAGGAGCTCTGAACCATAGAAGAGAGCCACTGGGATACACTTCTTACACGCCTCAGGATTAACCTACATGGGGACTTTGCTGTTAGTGAAGAAAGACATGAAAGACCAAAGTGCTGTTTGCTTCTCTCAGTGTGACCCTGGAGGACTGGGTCCAGGATAAAGTTCTGTTTCCGCTATACGATTTCTGCCCTCACCCACAGATTGTCCTTTCTGAGCTCCAACCTTGTGATGCAAAACATGGAGGTGGGAAAGACAAAAATCTACAATGTGTTTAAACCAATGCTGGTTTATCAGACACATATTCAGAATATGAAACTCCAGCTGACTTATATGGTTTATTATCAGCAGAAGCAAACTCCAACTATCAAAATGAACATGGTTAACAGCAGCAATAACAGCAGAATCCAACTGTAAGATTATTAGGTTACTAAAAGCTACTAACCAGAGCACTAATTGTTAAATTCTAGCTGTTATAAACTAACAACTAACTTTTTTTTTAATCATAAACTAACATTTAGCTTTATTAGAACCCTTCCTTGTAGTATGATAAAGTGGAAAAATTTGGAAATAGGGCACAGAATGAACAAGATGTCAAGGCAGAGGGATTCTGGGAGATTCTGTCAAGTTTAAAATGCTTATTTGCAGGGCGAGCACTTGAGAGCAGTCAGTGAAAACAGCTTCTGTGTAGATTTTCCCTGTAATGAGACAAGGAACCTCGAAATGGAAAAGCATTGAGATAAAGTAGTCAACACAAAGGGGGTATTACTTGCGCAAATCTGAAAGGTTAGCAACCATCACAAAATGATCCTTGGTTGGTTAAGAAAGGCATCCTTTAATACAAGACTAATCACTGATTGGGAGAGGTGAGGGTTAACTGGAAAGCTGCCAGGATAAAAGAAATCCTGTCTTTGATACTATACGGCAGAGAATTTTTGAACAACTACAAGAGACAAGAGAGGGAGAGAGAGACTGACCAGGAAAACTTGAAGATCAAAAGTGCAAAAGAAACTAGTTGTGCGCTCTGCCACCCAGTCTCTAATACGGGTAGTATCTGTGTTAGACTGTTAATTACTGCCTGAGTTTGTAACTGTGGTTTACCTGAAAACTTAACTGACCTTTATCTCAATAAAGCCGATTCATAAAAAGCTTTGTGCTGCCAAGTCTATTCGCACTTTAGAAGGGGGTATAAAACACCCCTATCTTATCAAGTCTAACACAACCCTTGCAGTCAAATGAATTCGCTGGTGCCTGTGCTGAGTGGATGGTTGAATGAATCCCTTCCCACACAAGGGGCAGGTAAACGGTCGCTCCCCAGTGTGAATGTGCTGGTGTTGCATCAGGTGGTGTCCACTTTTAAAGCTCTTCTCACAGTCAGAACATTTGAACGGTCTTTTGTTAGAGTGAACTTGCTGGTGGGTCAGCAGGTTTTGTGACAGAGTGTACTCCACAGATGGAGTAGGTGAACCGCCTCTCCCAGTGTGACTGGACAGTGAGTTTCCAGATGGGATGGGGAACTGAATCCCTTCCCACAATCCCCACATTTCCACAGTTGCTCCATGGTGCGGGTGTCCTTGTGTCTCTCCAAGTTGGTTGATCAGTTGAAGCCTTGTGAATGGTGCAGTGGTTTTTCAGGCTGTGTAACCGGAACACTCTCACTCAGGTGCTTGTGTCTCGGTGCCTTTTCAGTCACACTGAAGTTTGAAATCTTTTCTAACATAAAGAACAGACATACATCTCTACTTCCAAATTCAAAGGCTCGTCATATTCTGGTCCTGATAAATCGATTAAATATCAGATTTTGATGTGATGTTTGGTTTCAGTTTCCAGTGGACAAATCCTCCCCCTATTCTCTTTGGCTTCCTTGTCTCGAGAGACAATGGGTAAGCACCTAGAGGTGGTCAGTGGTTTGTGGAATAGTGCCTGGAGTGGCTATAAAGGCCAATTCTAGACTGACAGACTCTTCTACAGGCGCTGTAGATAAAATTGGTTGTCTGGGCTGTTACATATTTCGCTCTCTCCTTCCAAATCTTTCTCTTTTCCTGCCAACTGCTAAGTCTCTTCGACCCACCTTTATAGCTGTCCACCAGCTCTGGCGATCACTAGCAACTGACTTCCACGACTTGTGGTCAATGTCATAGGACTTCATGTCGAGTTTGCAGACGTCTTGAAAGTGGAGACATGGACAGCCGGTGGATCTGATACCAGTGATGAGCTCATTGTACAATGCGTCCTTGGGGATCCTGCCATCTTCCTGCGGCTCACATGGCCAAGCCATCTCAAGTGCCGCTGGCTCAGTAGGGCGTATATACTGGGGATGTTGGCCGCCTTGAGGACTTCTATGTTGGAGATATGGTCCTGCCACCTGTAAAAGGAGTTTACAAAGCCCTCAATGTAAGTATAGGCTAGAAATTCAGAACAGACAATTCTAGTTTCTATGGAACATTCTTTCCTGTCTTGTTCCCCCAAAGATGTACATCTCACTTCCCCACACTCTGCCTCCGACCCGTGCTGAAATCCAAACCATCGCACCATCTCCCACCTTTCCGTCGACTTTTCACCCCTCTCTGAAGGTGCTGTTTCTGGCTGGATTCAGTTACACATTGGCTGTTAAGTCAATTACTCTAACTTTCCTCTGTGCGTGCCATAACGAACCAATGGCACATAGGGCTACCCAGAATGCTCAGCGCAGATAACTACGGTGTATCGCTATCAGAAGGGTGGCAAAGCGCAGGTGCGAGAAGGCTCCGCCCCCGGAGGCCGCCTGTCTACCCGGAGCCTCAGCAACACCGAGTCTCAGCGGCTCTCAAACCCCGGCCCGCATCAGAGCCGCAAAGGGCGGCAGACGTGCGGTGAGGGCCCCGGGAGGGAGGGGGCATCATTAACCCGATGGTGCAGCGCCTTCCCCATCCTACCCACCGCTTCCTCGTTTCTTCTCCCGTTTTCACCGCGTCCGACCCGCAACAAAGGACAAGGACAGAGGCCGCCCAGAATGCCCCGCGCCTGGCCCTGGGGAGCATGCGCACTCTAAACACCTGGGAAATCAGCGCGTTGGGTAGAGCGGTTTCTGGGACGCAGAGCATTGCGGGAATTGTGGCCGCCATTGGTCATCGCCTGTCTGTAAGTGTTTTATTGCAGGCTGACGGAAAGTTAGTGAGCTGAAACGTTAATTCTGATTCTCTCTCCACAGATGCTGTCTGATCTGCTGAGTATTTCCAGCATTTTCTCTCTTTAGTTCGGGATTTCCAGCAACTGCAGTATTTTACTCTCATTTTATCGCAGGCGTTGCTCACAGAACCGAGTCTAGAAACACAAACGGACCACTTAAGAGCTGGTTTGTATTAGGGTGTGTGTTGGATGCGGAAGTCGGTCCCAGGCTTGTGTAGGTCCTTTTTGTTGCATCAGTTTGGGTTTGAGCAGGAATAGAGATGGAGGAGAAGCTGCTGGGTTTAACCCTGCGTACTTTTCAGCCCAGTAGAGCCCAACCGTTTCCAATGGAGATTCATTCTAGGAGAGATTATGTTGTTAAACACTCTCTATGTGCAATGTAAAATAATACTGTTTTAGTAACAAGTGTTTCTGCAGAGCACCAGCACATTCACTCCAGTTCCACCCATGCAGCTTCTTTCCTTGTGGGAAGAAGTTCAGGAGATCATCTCACCTGCTGACACACCAGTGAATTCACACTGGGGAGAGGCCATTCACCAGCTTTGAGTGCGGGAATGGATTCACTCTGTCATCCAACCTGCTGACACATCAGTGATTACACACTGACGAGAGACCTTTTAAATGTCCTCTCTGCAGGAAGTGCTATAGAAGTTCTGGGGAACTGACTTGTCATCAACATATTCACACTGGTGAGAGACCGTTCAGATTCTCTCTCTGTGGGACTGGATTCAGGCGATCATCTGACCTCACCATACACCAGCACACTCACACTGGAGAGAGGTCATTAACCTGCGCCGTGTGTGGGAGGGATTCACTCAGTATCATCCACCCGGCAGACACACCAGTGAGTTCATATTGGAGAGAGGCCATTCACCTGTTCTGTGTTTGGGAAAGGATTCACTCAGTCATCCACACAGTTGTCACACCAGCAAATGCATAAGTAATGGAAGGGGTAGGATTCTGCTGTTAATCACACCCTGGACTGTAACACATTCATTTTGACAGTTGGGGTCTGTTTCTGCTGATAATAAACTCCAGTTGTAAGTTACTTCCTTTTGAAGTGCTCACCCTGTTGTTTTGCAGTATCAATTTGTGCACAGCAAGATCCCACAGACAGCAAATGGGACGAGTGACCGATTAATCAAGTTTTTATGGTGCTGTTGGTTGAAGCAGGAATGTTTGTCCCACTGCACCAGGAGAACTCCCCTGTGGACAGTATGTGGAGTTGCCGAGGTCTCCTGATTAAGCTGTTGGGCCTGTACTGTAGCTTGAAGAACCGCTGTCTGGGATCTTTCCTATTAATTCACTGACTCCCAGCTGAAGTTTAGTTTAGTTTAGAGATACAGCACTGAAACAGGCCCTTCGGCACACCGAGTCTGTGCCGCCCATCAACCACCCATTTATACTAATCCTACACTAATTCCATATTCCTACCACACCCAACCTGTCACTATGTTTCCCTACCACCTACCTATACTAGGGGCAATTTATAATGGCCAATTTACCTATCAACCAGCAAGTCTTTGGCATGTGGGAGTTATTCGACAGTCAAACAGTTAACTTTGAATATCAATCCCTAATTTAAATTTTGGGGAAAAATCTACATCTTTAAATGGGCTGTAAAAGAGGAAGAAAGTTCTTGTGTTGATTTAGCACCTTTCCCACCCTCAGAACATCCCAAAGTGATTCACGGTCAATAACGCATTTCGGGAGCAGCATTGTAAACTTCACAGATAATAGAAAACTTGGCAAAGTATTAGATGATGATGAAACATCAGGATGGCAGAGACAGGATGGTGAAATGGGCAGAATCATGGCAGATGGAGTTCAATGTGGAGAAATGTGAAGTGATGTACTTTGGGAGGACTGATATAGAAAGACAGACTAATTATAAAAGGCATAACTTTGAAAAGTGTAGAGCAGAGAGACCTCGGTGTCCGTATACACAAATCATTAAAGGTGGCAGGGCAACTTGATAAGGTGGTTAAAAAGCA